>NC_039358.1:70763364-71101017 GCF_003573695.1 Papaver somniferum
TAGTATTATTATGAACATCAAAGTCCAATTGCATCACGACTTTAAAAATAATACTATGGTGATATGTATCACTCCCCTTTAGTCAATACTCGATCTAGATCATGGAAACCACTCCCCCTTACACAATGATCCGAAAACCATATGTATTTGTAGTGTGACCTACAATATTTCTCCCCCTTTTTGTCAATAAAATTGGCAAAGGTACAAGAACGGGTTCATAATGAAATTTCCACAAGAGACATTTCATGACCAAAAGAAAGACAACATATCATCTTAATTTAGATGCAATCTTATAGTCGAAGCTAACAACATTTATCAAGGAGTTTTAAGACGCAAGATAACCCCTATAAAATTCCACAACCGCACTCCCCGCAAGATATTACCATTAAGCACAAGTTCAAAAGAACTCTCCCCCATTTGATGTCATTCCCAAAGGAACAACAAGAGCGACCTTAATTTCGAAAGAAAAGAAGGATTTTTATTTGGACACCAAAAAACATGTGAATGATTTTTTATATCCAAAACTCAACCAAAATACTCACAAGTAAACCCATGAATATTCTAATTGGAATACGCAATTAAATCAAAACCACAAAAGTGATCAATTTAATTGAAAGTGCTCAACATAAGTAAACTCACGGAGCAACAGGCTACGACTAAGTTAACCATATGGAGGTGACTAACTTAACTGTTCAAGTACTCAACATAAGAAAAGCCTTACGGAATACGTGAATACATTAACCAAAAGAACATGATAGTGTATCCGTTCATATACTCAACACAAGAACTTTTGTAATATATGAAAACTAAATTAGATTAATTACAAGAGAACCTATAATTAATCTAATCGGAATACAAACAAATAACCAAACTAATCACCGAGGTAATCAATTTAATTATTTTGGGCTCAACATAGGAGATTATGAAACCCCAACTAAGATTATCATGGAACATGACCATCTTAACCGCACATGCGTACTCAACATAAGAAGGAAAACTTATGGAGTACAAAACTAAATAACTAAGGATGATTAATTTAGTTTATAAAGCTCAACATATAGCATCTTACGAAACAACCAACAAAGCCAAGGTTAATCAACTTAGTTGTAAGGTGCTCAACATAAGACACATAATAGAGCCTTCATGGTAAAACATAATAAAATGGATCAATGAAGATCAATACCGTGGATAACATACATGGATCTATTCTATCTTTGCATCATTATATGCATAACAACATAATAGACTTTATCCTTGTCATACAAAAGATTTAATCCTATTTTCCATCAAATACATGATTGCATAGGCATAACTTTTGTATATGTCAAAAGTCCATTCGTCCTTTCATCAATACGAATATCAATTCATGAATGACTTTACTTTTAACCGCAATATGGGACCTTCAAGTTCACGCACGCAAACAATACATATCCCATAAAAATATTGCAATATAACAAACCAAGAAAATACTGCAATAACAATCATCCTCCAAATATTTTTAGAATAAACCTAAAAAATAACATAAGAAGATGAAAACAAATAATAGCTATGTATAGTCACAATCATCTCTATTCAAAGCACTAATTATTCTTCCAACTAATCCAAAAATAAGACATCCTAGGCGACAATGACTTTGAGAAATTCAGCATCATTCCCAAACTCCTTGTTGTCAACAACCATTGGAACATACGGTTCACGAAGATAGGAGTTTATATCAACGAACTGTCTTGGATGACTATGTCGTACCAGGGATCTCTGAATTTCTAAGGACTTTGACACAAAAGCTTTTATTTCACGAATCTCCTTTCTTACTTCCTTCAACTCATCAAGAACATCAGAAAACTTCTGAGAGTTAGAAGACACTGCCTTTGGCTTTCTTATATTCCTCCTTTTTCTTTTTCGGGACGGAGTTACAGGAGATTTTTCTTTTTCCTTGATTGATGGCTTAACAATCATGTTGACATCACTTATCTCCATAGACATGCTTTGAGAACATTTATAACCAACTGATTTTTGTGGATGGAATTCACAGTCTCATCAGGTCTAGAGATAAAAAGGATATCAAGAAGGAAAAAGGAATGTAGGGTTCGAAACCTAAAAACAGGTTCGTGGTCGTCCGACTCTAAACCCTATAAAGAGTAGAATTTTTGATAATAACCCTTTCTTTTGTTTGATAGACAAAAAACAACAACCCTAAAGAAACACTTTTCCACAAGCCTGCACGTTTGCGATTTTGTCTCTTTTGAACATGCACATGAGACAAGATTTTCAAAACAACACAATTAATTTGTGCTGTGGTGAAAAAAAATTTGTCCACCACTTTCCTCAAGAGAGAAATCTTCAGGATTCTGTCTATCAAAACGATTTGACCATACTTTCTTTTCAAATGGTCTAATTCTATCCCTGGAAACCAACTTCTTTGAAGAAGATAAGATCCTACATACCTTGGCGGTCTTCTGAGCAAGTTCCAACATTCTTGCTAATCGATCTGCTCTTCGTTGAAGTTTGTTGGTGTGCCTCATTTGATGCTTGTACTTGTAACATCTTGATAGTTCGCGACCCTTCATCGAACAGAACGAGCACATCAATCTTGGATAATATTCAGGTATCCGTGGTGCGACGGCGACTAAACACATAGTAGATCCTGAAACATCACGATCAGAGTTTCCATAGGATAAATCAATCGAATATTCCAGCTTGATTGGGTTTCCTTCTTCCCTGAACCCATTAAGGTTGATATATGTATTGCTACAAGTATCAAAATCGATGTTTTCAGGAGAGAGAAAATCTAGAGCAATGGTTATTCTTGATTCCTTTATCTTTTCTTGTAAGATTGTTCAAAGATTCATCAATAAAATTAAGATTGTTAATCTAAAAATGAGTTGAGTGTTAATGAAATCATATGAGGGGTGTAGTGTAGGATTTCCTTCAACTACATAATGGCGCTAGAAACAGGGACGCTGAAGATCGAGAGTTGAAGATTGTTGTTGAGATTGTTCAAATCAAGAAAGTGATTAAATAAATCAGTGAACCAGTTAAAAGAAAAATGATTAGAGTTAATGAAGATGACAAAATATTGGAGTGTAATATGATAACAAAAACAATGGTTAATGAATTCCATGAAAACATCAAAGGAAAAATACATAAACGAAATTTTGAAGGAAGGAAGGTTATAGCGGTAGAAAAGACATCACCCTTGAAAGATTGGGAAAAGCAAAAAATTACATTCATGGCGACAGAAATACCAAAAGAAAATTTGAACCACACATCTTCATTGGTTATTACAGTGCCTATTACGCGAAAAGAGAAGGAGACAACAACAAAATCCACGGGAGAATAGATATTGAACAGAACTTTAATCGATACAGGAAGTTCAGTGGATATAATATTTTATCATGCATTCATGGGAATGGGATTTAAAGATGAAGAAATGTCCAGTTCAACATATTTTGTTCATGGCTTTGGAAAATCCACAACAAAACCTACACTAGGAGAGATCGAAACACACGTAACACTATGTGTGGTGGATATGAAATCGCCATATAATATGTTGCTAGGAAGATCATGGATACATGCGATAAAAGTTGTAGTATCAACGTTGCATCAATGTATTAAATTCCCCACACCAAATGGAATAGGTGAAATCAGAGGAGATGTTGACAATGCGAAATTATTTCATCAAATTGAAGTAAAGCGTTATGAAGGACAAGAAAAAAAGAAACAATTTCGCAGATAGTTGGCAAAGGAAGCAAAGAAAGAAGAAGAATTTAGAGTATATATGATAAGGGCAAAAGAAGGCAAGGGAATACCCAGTGAAATTTCGGAAGAAGGAGAAGGACCTGTGAAAACAATAAAAGAACCAACACCAATGGGAGAACCCAAGTCCAGTTACACTGCCGCAGAACCAACAAAAGAAATAAACGTTGGGACTATAGAAGAACCTCTAATATTGAGAATTGGAACCAAGATGGATATAGAAGAAGAAGAAAGAACTGTTAACCTTTTGCGAGAATATAAAGACGTTTTCGCAGGGAGCATGGATGAGATACCGGGAATAGATCCATCAATTGCATGCCACAAATTGGAGATTAACAAGAATGTGAGACCATATAAACAAATAATAAGAAAAATCGCAACAGCTTACCATTCCCAAATAGAAGAAGATCTACAGAAAATGCTTGATGCGGGAATCATAAGAGAAGCTAAATACCCAGAATGGATAGCGAATATGGTCATTGTCCCAAAAAAAACAAAGGAATAAGGATTTGCATAGATTTCACTGATTTAAACAAAGATTTCCCTAAAGATAGTTTTCCGTTATCAGATATTCCTCAAATGGTGGAATCCGCAGCAGGAAATGATAGGGTATCGTCTTTATATGGGTATAAAGGGTATAACCAAATCCCTCTCGCTGAAGAAGATCAAGAACATACTGCTTTCTTCGCCCCTAGAGGTTTATATTGTTACACGAAAATGTCATTTGGTTTGCGAAATGCGGGAGCGACATACCAAAGAATGGTAGAGAAGGTGTTCGCAAAATGGATACACAAAAAATTAGAAGTATACGTGGACGACATGTTAGTAAAGAGTAAAGAAGCCAAAGACCATGTACAGGAATTGAGGGAGATTTTTGAACAAATGCGGCAGTATAACATTAAACTGAATCCTGAGAAGTGTACTATTGGAGTTGCATCGGGAAAATTTTTAGGCTACATTGTATCAAAAGAAGGAATATAAGTTGATCCAGAAAAAGTGCCTGCAGTTCGTGACATGCCAAATCCAGCAACAATAAAAGATGTACAGAAGTTGAATGGACTTCTAGCTTCGCTGGGGAGATTCATTTCACGATCATCAGACAAATGCAAATATTTTTTCGATATACTCAAGAAGGGTGCGAAATTCAAATGGACTGATGAATGCGAAAAACTTTTCAAGGGATCAACGAACATTTTATGAATACAACTATTTTACAAAAAGCAGAATCAGGAGAAGAATTATTGATCTATCTTGCGACGACGTCGCATGCATTAAGTGTTGTGTTATTGCGAATAGACGCAGGAGTGGAGAAACCCATTTATTACATTAGCAAAACTTTTAATACTGCCGAGAAGAATTACTCAAAGATTGAGAAGTTAATCTTAGCATTAGTTTATGCATCATTTAAGCTCCGCATATATTTTCAAGCGCACAAGATAAAGGTATTAACAAAAGTACCAATTGAATCAGTGATGAAGAATTCTAAAAGATCAGGAAGAGTGGAGAGATGGAATGCACAAGTAGGCCACTTTGATATTAAATATGAAATTTTGTCGTCACCAAAATCACAAGTTGTTGCAGATTTCTTGGCAGAATTTTCTTTAGAAGAAGATGAAGCGGTAGAAGAAATGATGGATATAGAAGAAGAACACGGAGATCCAAAAGATTTATTAACAGAACCAAATAGATGGGAGATATTGGTAGATGGATCATTAAATGGAGAAGGAAATGGAGTTGGAATTGTTTTAATTTCTCCAGAAGGAATAAAGATGGTTTTTTCATTCAGATTGGAATTCGCATCCACTAATAACGAAACGGAATATGAAGCTGTGATACATGCCTTAAAATTCGCAATAGAAATGAAACTAGAAAATGCTAGGATCACTAGTGATTCGCAGCTAGTTATTCGCCAAATAAAGGGAGAGTATACTACAAATGAACCATCCTTGAAGAAATACAAGAAGCTCGTTGAAGAATTGTCAGCGAAAATCCCAAAAACAAAATGGAGGCACATTTCAAGGAAGGATAACAGACTCGTAGACGCTTTTGCTTTCATCTCAAGCATGATGACAAATACAACTGCGAGATGCATAAAAATACAAACACTTCTGTCACCATCAATCAATAAAGAAGAAGAAGAAGTGAAGTGATGATAATAGACGGTGAAGAAGAAGAAGAACAAACGAACAATATCGCAGATTGGAGAACGGAACTTCATGTATATTTGGCGAAAGGAGAAACACCAAGAAATAGATTGGAAACACACAAGTTAAAAATCCGCGCAACGAATTATGAATTAAGAGATGGGCTGCTATACCGAAAATCCTTTAATGGACCATCACTCAGATGTTTGACACGAGAGGAAGGAGAAAAAGTGCTAAAAATGTTACATAGTGGGGATGCTGGGAATCATAGCGGGGGAAGATTTTTGGCAAATAGAGCAAAAATGCAATGCTATTACTGGCCATACATGCACGAAGATGCAAAAAAAATATCAAGACGTTGCGAAGATTGTCAGCGGCATGGAAAGAAAATACATGCACCTGGAGCACCATTGTCATCTTCAACCAGTGTGTGGCCTTTTGGAAAGTGGGGCTTAGATATTGTGGGGCCATTTTTATCAGATTATGGACAAAGAAGATACTTAATAGTCGCAACAGATTATTTTACAAAATGGACAGAAGTGAAGGCAGTACAGCATATTCGCGACAAAGATATCTTTACATTCATATTCGGAAATATCATTTGCAGATTCGAAATTCCTACGCAGTTGGTATCTGATAATGGGAAACAGTTTGAAGGACATAACATAGAAATGTTACTTAATGCATTTAAGATAAAATGTGGAAAGTCTACTCCTTTGTATCCACAAGCTAATGGGCAGGTAGAAGAAACAAACAAAACAATTGCAGATATATGAAAGAAGAAATTGGAAGGGCATCACAGAGCATGGTGCGAACAAGTACATAATGCAATATGGGCTTATAATAAAACTAGAAGAGAAGCTACTGGAATGTCACCTTTTTGTTTAACATACGGAGTTGAAGCGGTGTTACCAACAGAAGTGGTTATTCCGACAACAAAGAGAGTAGCTTGGGAGAAAAATCTTAGTGCGGGTTTGATCTTAAACAAACTTGATGAATTAGAAGAAAGAAGAGAAAAAGCTTTACAACATATGGAGAATTATCAGCAAAGATTAGCCCGAGAATATAATAAACGTGTCAAAGTACGCGAATTCCAACCAGGAGATTTTTTTCTGCGAGAGACACCAATATATCAACGAGAAAATGGTGGAAAATTAGAGAAAAAATGGGATGGACCTTACATCATTAAGGAGATAGTTGGAACCTGAGCTTATCGATTAATGGATCTATAAGGTAGAGATGTTGGTCATAGACTTGACAGACCATGGAACAGGTTGTACTTAAAAAGATATTATCCGTAAGAAGCTTTGAGAAGTTATGGATTCTTAAAGAATAATTGCAAGATTATTCATATCAAAACAAGATCATGATGTGCGAAACTTTCGCATAGATAATCACAGAACAATGACATAAAAGAAAGGGGCGAACCTTAATGGCGTACACCCTAGTTCGCGAATAAAATTTCGCAAGAGGCAAATGTAAGACCTAAAGTACGTCATATAAGGGGGTACCTGTTGCATGGATCAGGGAAAGGCTACACCGCCACCGGAACCTGAGTCATGGAGATTTGGGGTCAATAAATCCCATCCGGGAGAGGCACCTTGGATTCTTAGCTTAAGCATATGACTTAGGTTGGGCGACTAAGGTAATAAGGACTCTCCCAAGGAGTGCAGATCTGATCAAGGCGCCGAGGTACACGGTTGAGTCAAGAGTGCCAGGGGCGTTTGAAGCGCACCTTGCCATTCTTGACAAGTCTTGGCTTATACTGCACTCGTCCTGAAGAAAACCCCACTTAGGGTGCAGTCTTGCAACCATAAGCCCTATAGGTAAAAGGGATAAGAGGCTGCGAAAACAACTGGTTGTTGTTTATACCGGATGGGAGGAGCTAACCTTGTATGGTAGAAGTACGCCTCCTTGAAGGGGCAACCAGGGGGGAGATAAGGGCGGCACCCTCCATTAGGGAGATGATAAGTGTCTTAAGACGCAAATGTCATGAGGATTTTTATTCGCAAGGGTATTAAGGCTTGTCATATTTGTGCAACAATCCTGAAGAGGCAATAATACAAAAGAAAAAGATAAGACGAGATCAATGGGTTTTCGCATGAAAGTGCGAAGACGTCCTGCGATTTCATCGCAAGACGGCAATGTCGTGGGGATTTATTTTTGCAAGAATATTTAGGCCTGTCATATTGTCGCAACATTCCTGAAGAGGCCACAATACAAAAGAAAAAGATAAGGCAAGATCAATGGGTTTTTGCATGAAAGTGCAAGGACGTCCTGAGATTTTGTCGCAATGACAAGAGGTGGCATAATAAGACCTTTAATTAGGAAGGCAAAATAAGACCACATGACAAAACAAAATATTTATAAGTATTCATAACAAATTATTTTTCGCAAGAAAGATAATGAGAGGCAAGCATGGGAATCAATAAACAAGAAGCATTATCTTTCTCACCAGCAAAATACTAAAAGGGAAAATTGATTCCAAAGTTGGTTGAAGAATATTATTCACAAAAAGTAATAAAGATAAGACAATTCAAGAAGATAGAACAGATAAGAAGCTCATGCTTCAGTATTAATTCCAGTAGAAGGAGATAATAGACGTTCTTCGCCAATGTCCTCATTATCGCAAGCCTCTCCTTCATTTCGATTCTGATCTTCGCCTTTATTAGCACCTTGATTATCGCTAGCAATTACTTCTTCAGAAGAGATTTCTTTTTCTTTTTCATTTTGATTAACACCAGCAGATGCTTCCTTAGAAGGAATTTCTTCTCCATCTTCCAAAACATTATCCTCTGCACCACTTTCATAATCATAATCACTGTCAGCAGGACGAGGAACTTCATCATCATCTACTTCCAAAGGTTCAATTGATGTAGGAGGAAGAGATTTAGACAATAAGATATCATTTACAAGGACTTCAACCTAGAGATGAACTTGACGAAGAAGTGCTCTCTGATGATTCCTATCTTGAATATCCTTAAAGTAAGCAAGATAATTAAGTCTTCTTTCTGCTCGGTCGCGAGAACCAGTAAGGACAGAGAAGAGTAATGCATTTTCTCTGCGAATTTTGGCATATTTAGCCTCCAAAACAGAAATGGAGGAATGAAGATTTTTCTCAGACTCTACGAAAGGTAGAATACAAAATGTCAATAAGATGAAGAACTCAAAAGATATAACAAAGAAAAGATAGTTAAGGCAGTCAAACTATTATGACTACCTTCCTTTTGTGAAAAAAGGTATTGAATCAAGGTCAGAAAACTATTCTCCCAATGGTCCATTGCATCATCAAATTTATCTCCAACTAAACCTTTAAGTCGAGACTGAAGATTTTTCTCTTTAGAAATAAGAAAGGCATTTTTCTTCGCAAGAGAAGAATAAGGTTCTTCTAATTTGGAATATTGTTCTTTAAGTTGATTCGCCTTTACACTTAAAGCTATTCTACCTTGAATGAGTGTATCTCTTTCAGCGATAGATGACTCCGTTACTTCTTTAAGTTCATTTCTCAAAGAGCGAATGGATTGTTCTTGGTCATCACATACTTTCTGAAGAATGCTAAGTTATTGCGAAGATATCGCCATCTTGTTTAAACAAGTTCGTTTCTCTTGAGATAAGGTTTTATTCTCATCTGATAAAGTTTCCATCCCTAAATTAGCTTTAGTTAAAGAATAAGAAAGGCGAGATATTTCATTACTTAATAAATCTTGCCTCTGAACTAATTGGGTATTTTCATTGGTAAGATCATTTATATGATCAAGAGAATATGAATAAAGGTTATCTAATTAGTTATATTGATCCATCAAAATATCTTTATCAACACGGGCTTCTTCAACAAAAGATTCAAATTGATATCTCTCCATTATTCGTTTCTGGTTTAAGGCTTAACATGCGAAAGAGGGATTTCAAGGATAATTAAATATGGGAAGGATAAAACCATTAGAAAGGCAAATAGAAGACACAGATAAGAAAATCATACCTCTCAATTCATCATTCTTCTTGCGAAGGTTGTCACGATCCAACAAAACATTCTGAAGCTTTTGATTTTCGAGACGAAGAGCATTACACTCTTTTTCCAAAGCTGCTTGCGAAGCATCTCTGTCAGAACCGAAATACTTACTCAGAATTTCGCAAATACTAGACTTGACATGATCAATGGAAGACTTCTTGGCATCATCCAGGACTTCAGACAAAACTTTGAAAACAATATCTATTCCTTCCACGTTTCTTTCGAAAAGGGAAGAGCCTTAGGTAGAGAACTGGCAATGATAGAAGGTTGAGAAACATTATCAATATGAAGAGAAGAAGTTTTATTCACAGAAGGATCAATAATGGGGGTTTCAAACATTGAAAGGTCAGTTGAAGAAATGAAGTCTGAGGAAGGTTTTTTGCGAATTGGAGATGATGGTTTATCTTACGAAGATGTCGCAGGAGATTTAGAAGAGATAAGTAAGTGGAATGGAATAGAGGTTTCAACAGTTTTAAGGTGGTGAGATTTCAGAGGTTTATTGACATCCTTATCACCCTGCGAATTACAATCCAGATAAGAAACATAGGCAACAATATTATTATTAGAAAAGAATAATGTTTCTTACTACCTTCTGATTTGCTGACTTTCTTTTATGCACAACAATATTATGTTGCGGTTTGGGAATATTAGGGTTCTGAACCGTAAATTTAGTGTTGGAGGCGGTTTTGCTGAAATAACAAGAGTATGGGAATCACATAAACATCATCAAATAAGGCAGTAAGCAAGATCAATTTCAGCAAAACCCATAAGGAAGAAAAAAGAAAACTAACCTTGATGAATCCATGGAAAACACTAGCAGGAAGATTATTTCGAAGAAATTTATGAATGATGAAGATCTACAAAGGTAACAGTATGAAGATGAAGAAGAACTTAAAAAGATTGAAAGAAGAAGAAAGAAGAAAAGTTGCAATAACGGAATTTGCAGATGAACGATGAAGTTGCAGAGAAAATAAAAACAAAGAAAAAGAGAGTGAGAAAGAGTATATATAGAGGGAATTTTTCCTCGAGAAGATAAACACGATTAATATAGAAAGATATAAGCGGTTAAAAAGTAGCAGTTACAAAAGACGTGTCAAGAAACATATGGGAAAAAGGATATGTGTGATAAATGCAGAATATGAAATGATGGATAACTGCGGCATTTCTGACATCATTCTCTACTTCGCGGAGAAGATATGAGAATAGGCAAGATGTAGGATCAGAATCTCGCAGCAATAATATTTCAGCGAAATTATCAACAACACAACACAACAACGTCGCAGAACAATTTCAGAAATAATATAATAAACGACGTCAGCTAAAATCATGAGAAAGATGTGATGGTCATGCGAAAATTAGAGAGTTTGCGAGATTAACATTTGTAAGGATGCGAGAATGTCCCAAGTTATATCCGAAAATAATGGACAGATTAGCTGTCATCCACTATGTATTTCCCTATAAATAGTCGTTCAGTTGTAAAGGAGAGAGAGAGATCTTTTTTGAGTAAGAAACAAGTAAATAGGAGAGAGAAAATCTAGAGAAGTGGTTATTCTTGATTCCTTTATCTTTTCTTGTAAGATTGTTCAAAGATTCATCAATAAAATTAAGATTGTTAATCTAAAAATGAGTAGAGTGTTAATGAAATCATATGAGGGGTGTAGTGTAGGATTTCCTGCAACTACATGAACACTTTTACCTTTGGAAAGTAATTTAGTGCTATTCTGTGCTTTAAAGGCAACATCCTTACCGACTTTGGATGTATGCTCATGATCAAAGATCTTTATCTTCCCAACCAAGGTGTTTCTGGAGAGATTATTAAGGTTATTCCCCTCAACGATGGCATGCTTCTTAGACTCGTATCTGGATGGCAGCGATCTGAGAATTTTCATCACAATGTCCTTTTCAAGAATAGTCTTACCCAATGCAAAAGATGCATTAACAATTTCAGACACTTTGTGATTAAACTCATCAAATGTTTCTTCATCTGCCATACGAAGGTTCTCTCAATCGGAATTAAGGTTTTGAAGCCTAGCTTCCTTTTCACTGGAGTTTCCTTCAAATACGGTTTCTAAGATATCCCAAGCATCTTTAGACCTAGTGCAATTAGACATATGGTGTTGAAGACTTGGGACAATGGCATGTATGATAGCATTCAGCCCTTCAGAATTCTGTTTTGCAGCAAGAATCTCGACAGCATTATATTCACCAATATTCTTGGGAACAGTTATGTTTCCGGCTGCAACAACTGGCGCATCATATCCATTGACTACATATACCCACGATTGAAGAAAAGCTCGCATAGCAATTTTCCACCATAAGTAATTTGATCCATCGAAGACTGGTGGTACGTCAATGGAGATATCACCTCTGTCCATAGAGTCAGATCTCTACCAACACAGACTGATGAGGTCTTTAACGTGTTTGCCTGCTCTGATACCAATTGAAAAAGCGGGGGTCTAACAACACCACCCAATATTTCGCTTAGCAATCTATATGGATTAACTCTGAAATACTTTGCTAGAGAATCAACTAGACAGTCAGACTCAATCTAGATAAAAAGTATATGAAAGAGTTATTATCTCAATCTCTCGATTTGATTTCTACTCAAGCTAAAATCAATAGCGAGTCTTTATCAAAGAGAGATAACTTGGACGGTACCAAAGACCAGTGTCCAAGGATCAATCAACAACCAAAAGTTGGATTAGAGAAGTTGATGATCACGAACACACAACCTGTATTATTTTTATTATATAAAATATAATGCGGAAAAGAAACAACACAGACACCAGAAGTTTTGTTAACGAGGAAACCGCAAATGCAGAAAATCCCCGGGACCTAGTCCAGATTGAATACACACTGTATTTAAGCCGCTACAAACACTAGCCTACTCCAAGCTAACTTCTGACTGATCTGTAGTTGAACCCCTACCAATCCCCCACTGATACAAGGTACAGTTGTACTCCTACGCCTCTGATCCCAGCAGGATACTGCGTACTTGATTCCCTTTGCTGATCTCACCCACAACAAAGAGTTGTTGCAACCCAAATCACAGACTTGATAATAAACGAATCTGTCTCACACAGAAAAGTCTATCAAAAGGATAAATCTGTCTCCCACAGATAAACAAGGTTTTGTTCCGTCTTTAGATATAAAATCAAGGTAACATGAACCAATTGATAATCCGGACTTATATTCCTGAAGAACAGCCTAGATTAATCAATCACCTCTCTAAAATCCTTCCTGACTACACAAGCGGATTGTCGAGGAATCACAAACAGTGAGACGAAGATGTTTGTGACTTCTTTATCTTTCCTATCGGAGAACTCTCACGATCTCAAGCCAATCAATCGATTGTACTCGTACGATAGAAGATGCAAGATCAGATCACACAACTACGATAAAAGTAGTATCGGTCTGGCTTCACAATCCCAATGAAGTCTTTAAGTTATTAACTCGAGTTTAGAGAAAAAACTCAAGAGTTAATGGAGATCGACTCTAGCGAGCGCACTAGTAGCACACAGACGTGTGGGGATTAGGTTTGCTCAATGCTAGATGTCTCCTATATTTAGCCTTTCAAATCAGGGTTTTGCCTTAGGTACAAAGCAAACTCTATCCACCGTTAGATGAAAACCTGATTTAGATTCAAGCCAATATATCTCAACCATTAGATCGAAAGACATAGCTTGTCACACACACTCGGGTACATGTTTACTGGACTTGAGAAAACCATGCCCAAACGAGTACACGTATGTTGGTTCAACATGATAACCCAAAAGGTCAACCATATGAGCATCTCATATTAATCATGTTATTCTTCACCATAACTAGTTCAATTGACTCAAATGAACTAGTTAAGAGTTGTTCAATTGCTATGAGGTCTTATGTAACTACTTAAGACACAATTGAAACAAAGATGATTCGATTCGATTAGAATCGGCTCATGAACATTATAGCCACGGTTTGCATAAAGCATTCCTTAATAATTAATGTTTCATGTTCAGAGCACATCTTTAGATCATAACCTCTTAAGTTCACAAACAAGTTCGCGGAATTAAGTTAATCGGTTGAGTTTTTCAAACTCAGCAGAAATTCTCGGGTCGAGAACTTCCGCCAGTTCGCGGACTGAGTTCGCATACTTAGCACACAAACGAGTTTTATAAATCCCAGCAAAAAATTTCGGTTGAGAACTTCCGTCAGTTCGCGGACTTGGCAAGCCAATTCCACAATCCTACCGATTTCTCTTGATCAACAAAGTTCGAAAAACTTCGGTTCAAGGAATACATGGTTATATAATCTAAACTCTCATTTCAATCATTGTAACATTCTCAGAGGGCGATATTCAGTCGTGAAGAACAACAAACCTTTCTCGTCAGAGCAATTCTCAAGGTGATTGAAACTTTCATGACTTTCGTCACTAGGTGAAGATAAACCTGATCAAATAGAAATGCTTTACCAACACATGATTTCGAGTAAAATATAAGCAACGAATACTCAGCTCGAAATATCAAGTGTATATGATCTAGTCTATATAGCATACGACTTTTGTCTCATAATAAGTAGGAGAAGAATAGATAGACTTTCGAGTGATAGATAAGTTCAAGTGTTCACATACCTTTTTGTTGATGAAGTTCCACGGTTCCTTGGTGTAGATCTTCGTTGTTGCCGTTGAATCACCATGAAGTCCTTGAGCTCAACTACACTATTCTTATCCTAGTCCGAGACTTAGCTAATAGGCTAGAAATCAAGACTTTATAGTTTTGATCACTAACATTGACAAACATGCTTGATATAGCAACGCATGCGAGGTTGACCTAGGTATGCTCTAACAATCTCCCCCTTTGTCAATTTTAGTGACAAAACTATTAATACATATGGAATACAAAAAAGATAAACTTTAGTGGCTCCTATTGCATAGTCCAATCTTCAACGTTCCTTGAAATCTTCGTCCTTCCAAGTACTCCAATGATCCCAAAGGTTGTAAGTTTAGTATCACCGTTGTTGAAGATCCGTAGCTATAACAATGAGAGAAAGCGAGATTATCGATCATTATTATACAGTATCATAGTATTATTATGAACATCAAAGTCCAATTGCATCACGACTTTAACAATAATACTATGGTGATATGTATCACTCCCCCTTAGTCAATACTCCATCTCGATCATGGAAACCACACCCCTTTACACAATGATCCGAAAACCATATGTATTTGTAGTGTGACCTACAATATTTCTCCCCCTTTTTGTCAACAAAATTGGTTTCATAATGAAATTTCCACAAGAGACATTTCATTGCCAAAAGAAAGACAACTTATCATCTTAATTTAGATGCAATCTTATAGCCGAAGCTAACAGCATTCATCAAGGAGTTTTAAGACGCAAGATAACCCCTATAAAATTCCACAGCTACACTCCCCGCAAGATATTACCATTAAGCACAAGTTCAAAAGAACTCTCCCCCATTTGATGTCATCCCCGAAAGAACAACATGAGCGACCTTAATTTCGAAAGAAAAGAAGGATTTTTAATTGGACACCAAAAACCACGCGAATGATTTTCTATATCCAAAACTCAACCAAAATACTCACAAGTAAACCCATAAATATTTTAATTGAAAACGCAATTAAATCAAAACCACAAAAGTGATCAATTTAATTGCAAGTGTTCAACATAAGTATACCTACGGAGCTACGACCAAGTTGATCATATGTATGTGAATAACTTAACCGTTCAAATACTCAACATAAGGAGAACCTTACGGAATATATGATCAAATACTCAACATAAGGAGAACCTTATGGAATATATGATCAAATACTCAACATAAGGAGAACCTTACGGAATATATGGATACTCGACATAAGGAAAACCTTACGGAATATATGACTACAATAACCAATAGAGCATGATTAGTATAGCCGTTCATATACTCAACACAAAAGCTTTTGGAATATATGAAAACTCAACTAGATTAATTACAAGAGAACCTATAATTAATTCAATTGGAATTCAAACAACCAAACTAATCACCGAGGTAATCAATTTAATTATTTTGGGTTCAACATAAAAGAGATTATGGAACCCCGAATAAGATTATCATGGAACATGACCATCTTAACCGTACATGTACTCGACATAAGAAAGAAACTTATGAGGTACAAACAAAATAACCAAGGATGATTAATTTAGTTCATAATGCTCAACATATAGCGTCTTACGGAACAACCAACAAAGCCAAGGTTAATCGACTTAGTTGTAAGGTGCTCAACATAAGACACACAATGGAGCCTTCATGGTAAAACATAGCAAGACGGATCAATGAAGATCAATACCGTGGATAACATACAAGGATCTATTCTATCTTTGCATCATTATATGCATAACAACATAATAGACTTTATCCTTGTCACACAAAAGATTTAATCCTATTTTCCATCGAATACATGATTGCATAGGCATAACTTTGTATATGTCAAAAGTCCATTCGTCCTTTCATCAATACGAATACCAATTCATGAACGACTTTACTTTTGACCGCAATATGGGACCTTCAAGTTTACAGACGCAAACAATACATATCCGATAAAAATATTGCAATGTAAAAAACCAAGAAAATACTGCAATAATCATCCTCCTCCAAATATTTTTATAATTTAAAAACAATAAACCTAAAAAATAAGCACAAGAAGATGAAAAAAAAAAAAGCTATGTGTAGTCATAATCATCGCTATTCAGAACACTAGTTATTCTTCCAACTAATCCAAAAAGAAGACATATTATTTATTAATGAGCTTTTCCAAAAATTCTTCAGAGAGCTCCTTCTCGTTATTGAAAAGTTCTTTGACAAAGGGATCATTTAACTCCTCCAAATCTTTTGAGAACACTGTCAACTTGCTAAGTTCCTTTTCTAGGTTTTGACCAGTGTTTGTAGATTGAGACAACATTCGTTCATAGTGAACAATATCATCTAAGGATGCAGAAATCCGAGATTTTAAGCTGTTTCTTTTGCAGATGAATTCTTTTACCAGATTCCTGAAACATTCATCACCTTGATAAGAAGACAAGAACCAGTTTAAGGAAGGATTTTTACCATTCTTCATAGTCTTCACTTTCTTCAAACTTTTGGAGGAGATTCCAGAGCATCCACGAACATTAGCTGGAAGAGTTGTATTCCTGCTTGTGCTGCATCTAGTAACCGGTGACATAGAAAGGACGACTTGAGACGCACCGTTCGCGGACGACAGAAACCCTGGACAAACAAAAGCTTTTGTATTTCTTAGTTATTTAAGATTATATATATATACAACAAATATTACCAAAAATACACTTCTTGAGCCAAAAGACGCAAATCCCCTAATTCCTCAAGACAAATATGGGGATGCAAACGTCTAGTGTTAGGTAGAACCAATGGGACCAAAGAGCTTCCCTTGTTTATCCCATAGTGGCTTTCTAGGGTCAGATTCATGAGTGGAAATTATTCTTTTTTTGTTTCTGGAAGAACTCATCACATAGGACCTGGAACAATGTTGAAAGAACACGGAAAGACTTGTAGTAACATGTGTCTCTTTAAACTCAACTTTTTTAACATGTGAATGTCCATGAGGAATGATCCTGAGATTTTCTCTGAAACTGTCTAAATAATCTCCCTTATTCCTGGACACACATTCAGAACCAATATTATAGACTTTGGACATGCACGAAACAAGATTCCACACAACTTGTCTATGAAGTTGATCTAACTCATCATTCATTGATTTTTTCCAAGAGAAGTTGCTCAGAGTTACATCAATGTTTCCTAGTTCTGAATGAGCCGAATAGCAACCAATTAACAGATGTCCTTCTGTCTTGGTTGTAGAGTCTTTTTCACGTTTGGAGACGATAGAAGATACACACAAGGAGGAATCGCCTAACACATGTAGAAAAGGCCCACAACAACTGTCACTACACCATCGAAGAGAGGAAGTAGGACAAGAAGTAAGACTTCCTATACCATCGGTACTTTTCTGTACAAAATTTCCTGATAGTATTGTACGTCCCTTTTGAGTAAAATAAGGTTGCACAGTATTCTTACAAGGATTACTTGCAGCCTTCAGACTCTTTAAAGATGACGTACAGGGTCGTCGAGGATGATCAGATAAGCATCCATAAAAACCAAACCCTTGGCATTTGTTTGAATGATTCCTAGTCACATCAGTTTTCTCAACAAATGAACATTGAGCATTATCTTAAAGATGACAATTCTTTAGAAAGGAACAACTGGATTCTCTCAGATTCAACGAGAGATTCTTACTAGATATCAAATCTTTAAGAGTTGCAATTTCTGCAACAAGACCAGAATAGATCCGAATTTGTTCTTCCAATCTCTTTTGAAGATTAACCAGTTTATCAGACCTTTTCCTGCGGTTTTTTTTACACCTGGTGAGGCGTTTGTAGTTGCAGGAAATCCTACACTACACTGTTCATGTGATTTCATTATTAATCAACTCATTTTAGGTTTATATTCTTAATTTTATTGATTAATCTTTGAATGTTCTTACAAGAAAATAGAAGAAATCAAGAATGATCTCTGCTCTAACTTTCTCTCTCCTATTTACTTGTTTCTTACTCAAAAAGATCTCTCCCTCTCTTTTACAACTCGAACGACTATTTATAGGAAATACATAGTGGATGACAGCTAATCTGTCCTTTATTTTCGGATATGGTTTGCGACATTCTCGCAACCTTACAAATGTTAATTTCGCAAGCTCTCTAATTTTCGCAAGGACTATCACATCTTTCTCATGATCCTAGCTGACGTCGTTTTTTATATTTTCTGAAATGTTCTGTTATTGTGCTGTGTTGATAATTTCGCTGAAACATTATTGTTGCGAGATTTGATCCTACATCTTGCCTCTTCTCATATCTTCTCTGCAAAGTAGAGAATGATGTGAGAAATGCCAGCTGTTCTCTTTTCATATTCTACATTTATCACACG
Source organism: Papaver somniferum (assembly GCF_003573695.1). Lineage (NCBI taxonomy): Eukaryota > Viridiplantae > Streptophyta > Magnoliopsida > Ranunculales > Papaveraceae > Papaver > Papaver somniferum. Next base: position 70,782,244 of record NC_039358.1, read on the forward strand.
TACTCTCTCTTCCATTTATTTCTTGACACGTCTTCTGTAACCGCTTTTTCAACCGCTCACGTCTTTCGTCTTAATGGTGTTTATTTCTTCGAGTAAAAAACTTTTATATACTCTTCTCCCCCTTTTTCCACTTTTCTTTTTACTTTCTCTTCTATTTTTATTCTCTCATCTCTGCAACTCTGTTATTCTTCTGCAAATTCTGCTGCTGTAATTTTTTCTTCCTTCAATCCTTTTACTTTCATACATTCCCATACTCTATATTCAAACATGGCTCCAAGTGGTCATAGATATGAGAAGAATTTACAAGATGTCCAAAAAGATCTTGCTGATAAAGGTTTCAACTCTCCACCATTCCTGGTGAGAATGCCAAATCAATTCTTTCTGTCAAGCTTTTCTCTGATCAATATTGTGATGATCAATCAATCATAATTTCGCTAGGTCAGATTCTCGCAGGTCTCCCTATTCCTCTTTATAACCCAGATCTTCCTTTATTTTATGAAATTCTCGCTCATTCGGGATTTTCGCGAGCCATCTTCCAACTGAGTGGGGACTGCATCCGTCTGATGCTAGAGTTCGCTAATCGTGGCTGGTAGAGGATCTCTTACTCCAAAGAACTTAGGGATCCTAAATTCGCAAACCTAGAGATAGTTGCTGAGAAGTATACAGTGCGAATTTCTTTGAGAACTATGAACTTATCTCCATGAAGAAAGAGAATACTCGCTGGGGTATTCGCTTAAAAGGAAAGATAACATTGATGAAGCCAAAATTCTTATGCAAGATATTGACTGGCATTCTGGTAAAAACACAACTCCTCGCCAATCCAAATGATAAATGGTGTGTTTTTCCTTTAATGCTAAAGGACCCTACATTGCTGGGTCAAATTTCTTCCTGCGAATCTCGCTGCTATCAACCTTGGGTTTTCTCTTGGCCGAGAAGGAGAAAGAGGTATGTTTCTCCCCTTTAACTCATTTTATATTTCTTTATTGATTTTTACTATTCTGTTCGCTAACTCTTGCGACATTCCGCAGATCCAAAAATGAAAGATAGTTATAACAGGACTGGGAAATCTAGTACTCTGTTAGCTCTTCGCTCATACACAGATGAGGTAAGAAATTTTCTTTATGATTTTAAATAGTACTGTTACTTCCATGCTTCCATTTCTTATTTCTATCTGTGTGTGAAGATTATTGCTGAAGTAGAAGAATCTGCTGATGTTGCGAAGATTGGTGATAAAGGTAAAGGTGCTCTTCGCAGGGAAAAATCAACTGGTCCTCCTCCAAAGAAAAGGAAAGTTCGTTCTTCTTCCCTTCAAATTCCTCCTACGAAAATTCTGAAAGTGACAAGGGTGATGAGGACAACGATGATATTGCTGCAAGTGAAGATTCTCCACCTGAATCTTCTATGGCTAAGCTTTCTGGCCTCTTTTCTGATTCTCTACAAGGAATGGGAGATAGCCAATTCGCAATACCTGCAAAGCTCTCGCTACCCTTTGCGATGTCCTTTACTGGATGGTGATAGCTCTCTTCGTGGAGTTTCTAGATCAGTGACTCCCGACTTCTTGCATTCTCTCAATAGTCTGGTATATTTTTCCTTTTACTTCTTCATTGTTATAACTCAAAATTTCTTTCTATATTAATATTTTTTATATTTTTCGCAGGCTGGAAAAGCTTCTTTTGCTGTTGCCTCAGATCTAGAGAGAAGACGAAAATCTTGAAAAGAAGAATCTTCAATTTCGCAAAAGAATGAAGAATTGGAAGCTGAAGTTAAAGGTCTTCGCGAGAAAAATAGACAATTAGAAATTGATTCTTCCTCGTATAAGAACAAAATTTCTAGTCTTCAGCAAGCTAATAATCAGCTTTACGGTATGTTACTTTTCTCTTTTCTCTTTATTCATTCATCTGTTGTTTTATCTTATTTAAAATCCTTTTTGCAGACATTTATGGTCTTTCTGATGAAGCTACCCTTCTTCGTTCATTTCCTAATGCCTTGGATAATGATACCCTTCTTGAACGTCTTAACAATTCCTTAAATAGCTTCTCAAATGATAGAATTTCTTCTCTTTCTCTAAATGAGCTTAGATCTAAATTTCGCCTCTTAGAAATTGATCATAGATCTAGTTTAGGCTTAGCCAACCGATTTAAGCGTCTCTTTCTTGATTCTAAAGAGAAAACCAATGAGTTAAGAACCAAAATTAGTGGTCTCATAGATGATAAGGATCGCATCTCTGATCAAGGTGCCAAGGCTCTGGCGAAGTTCCAAGAGGCTCTTCTTGAAGTTCAACTTGAACGAGATGAAGCTAACCGCAAGAATATCGAACTCTGCGAAAGGGAAAATCAAATTCGTTCTCGTCTTCTTATAAGTAGTGAGGATGAATTTGTTTGGGCTGCGAAAATCTTAGATGATGCTAGAAAAGACTTAGGTGTAAATGTTAGTCTCCAAGTTGAGCATACACCTTGATTAGAGATATGATTTCTGACAGAGAAGGTTACTAACTGCTCTTCTTTACTAATTTTTGCTTCTTATGAATTCTCATCAAGTTAATAATTGATTGTCTTTTGCTCGCAGATTCTGAAAATAATATCGTGAAAAGATTGGGAACTCGAAGCTGAAAAGGAGGAACTCGCAAAGAATCTTTCTTCTCGCAACGACAAGTATTCTAGATTAAAGAATCAAATCAGATCACTGTTGCGAATTTTAAGAATGATGCTATGCATTTTCGCAATCAAACTATCCAAATGGTTTGTGATGATCATAATATCCCACATTCTGATTATCCTTGTCTTTTAGAAGAAATCCCACAGAATACTCCCAGTTTGATTATCTCTGATAGCGAAGCTGACGATGAAGAATCTGATAGTAATCTGATGGTGATGAAGATTCTGACGCAGACGAAGAAGGGAATAAGTCTAATGAAGATGAGGATTAACCAAGAAGTAGTCTTATTCTTTCTTTGATTCTTTGTAATACTTGTACATTTATTTCTTCTTTCTGTATATTTGTGTTTCTTTCATTTTGACCTGCATTAATTAAAACAATTCTTCTTTGCAATACAGTTAATCAATATAATCATTAATTCTTGAATCTTTGAGTAAATCTATCATATGGAGAGCAAATAACATTTTCTAATTTCATACATTCCCATACTTGCCTCTGTTATTTGAATCCAAATGAGAGATTTCATAAAAAATTCTTATTGTATAACTTCGCAATCTGTGCGAAGTGAATTTTGTTTCTTTTCAAAATCTCATTCCTGTGTGGTCTTATTTTGCCTTCCTAATTAAAGGTCTTATTATGCCACCTCTTGTCATTGCGACAAAATCGCAGGACGTCCTTGCACTTTCATGCAAAAACCCATTGATCTTGCCTTAACTTTTTCTTTTGTATTATGGCCTCTTCAGGAATGTTGCGACAATATGACAGGCCTAAATATTCTTGCGAAAATAAAGCCCCATGACATTGCCGTCTTGCGACGAAATCGCAGACGTCTTCGCACTTTCATGCGAAAACCCATTGATCTCGTCTTATCTTTTCTTTTGTATTATTGCCTCTTCAGGATTGTTGCACAAATATGACAAGCCTTAATATCCTTGCGAATAAAAAGTCTCATGACATTTGCGTCTTAAGACACTTATCAACTCCCTAATGGAGGGTGCCGCCCTTATCTCCCCCTGGTTGCCCCTTCAAGGAGGCGTACTTCTACCATACAAGGTTAGCTCCTCCCATCCAGTCTTAACAACAACCAGTTGTTTTCGCAGCCTCTTATCCCTTTTACCTATAGAGCTTATGGTTACGAGACTGCACCCTAAGTGGGGTTTTCTTCAGGTCGAGTGCAGTATGAGCCAAGACTTGTCAAAAATGGCAAGGTACGCTTCAAACGTCCCTGGCACTCTTGACTCAACCGTGTACCTCAGCGCCTTGATCAGATCTGCACTCCTTGGGAGAGTCCTTATTACCTTAGTCGCCCAACCCAAGTCATATGCTTACGATGAGAATCCAAGGTGCCTCTCCCGGATGGGCTTTATTGACCTCAAATCTCCATGACTCAGGTTTCGGGGGTGGTGTAGCCTTTCCCTGATCCATGCAACAGGTACCCCCTTATATGACGTACTTTAGGTCTTACATTTGCCTCTTGCGAAATTGTATTCGCGAACTAGGGTGTACGCCATAAAGGTTCGCCTCTTTCTCTTTTGTCATTCTTCTCTGATTATTTTCTGTAAAATTCATTATCTCTGCGAGAGTCTCGCAAATCATTATATTATATCTGAATTTCGCAATCTCAATTTTGTTGTTTAACCAAATGTATTGTTGAGAATTTTACTTATTGCGGGAGTATCGCATAAACTTAATCATTCATACATTTCTTGTTTTTATTACCTTTGCCATCCTCTGCTTCTTTATTATTTTCTGCTACTGCTTCTTTGGTAGTGGTATGTTCATCATTTTTATTCTGAGCTAGCATTAATTTCGCAACATCTCTTCTCCTTTCCTTTCGATTGTATCCACCATCAAACTTTCACTTCTTTGTACATCTTTGATTTTTTGTCGCCAGTTTTCCTTCTTGTTTGCTCTTCCTTCGCAAGATTCTATCTCAGTTTCGTAACATCTCTTTCCTTCGACCCAATCTCCCTTTATGATTCCTACACCATTGGGGTGAGGGAATTTGATGCATTGGTGGAAAGTTGAAGCTACACCTATAATCCCATGTAGCCAAGGTCGACCAATTAACGCATTGTAGGGTGATTCTACATCAACGACACAAAATGAGATTTCAGAAGATATTCCCTTCAATGGAATTCGCATAGTAACCTCTCCTTTAGGCTTGTTAGCAGTACCATTAAAACCATATATCTTATATGTTGATGGTATAAGATCATCATCTCTTCCACCCATGGTTTTATAAGTATGATAAAATAATATGTTCACAGAGCTTACATTATCGACTAGAATTCTATTGATTTACCATGAATCTTCAGCTTCATCATCCTCATCTTCTTTCGGTTTTGGATTAATTTCTAATTTTATTACCAATGGATTGTCATGCACCTCTTCTCCTTCGGGAATTTCTTCTGCAGTAAAAGAAATGATCTGTTTCTGCCATTCCTCTAATGGCGAGATTTTCACAATATTCATAATTTCTCTTCCATCATTATCTCTTGCGAACGCTCTACTCAAAACATTATCATGAAAATCTTCAATTTTTTTATATGAATGTACGATAGAGTGACAGAATAGATTTTTTTCTTTTGCACCAACTTCTATGAAGAATGTTTCCTTCTTTTTCATCGTATTCACTTTGTGATGTTCTGGTGGTGGTGGTAATTGTTGAGATTGCGGATGCCCTACTAGAAAGTCGTTTAGTTTTCCTTGATCTATCATTCTCAAAATAATTCTTTTTACATTTCTACAATCATTTGTGGTATGTCCATGAAAATGATCATAAGAACAAAATTCATGACTCATGTGGTTTGGAGGTGGTTCCGTTCCCATGTTCCATGGTGTTGGTATATTTTCCATCAAGATTATAGATTCCCATATCTTATCCACACTTGCATTTAGAGGTGGCATCTTGATTTCTTCCCATATTATCTTGTGACTTCCTTGTCCTTTATTATAGCTTTGTCTTTGACCTCCATAAGTTTCTTGTGGCTGATCGAGCCTTTGAATCTTGTAATTTCCTCCACGATTGTAGAAATTTATTTCTCTCTCATACTCTTCTTGATCTCGGCTCCCATAGCTACCAATTTCTGCTGATTGTTACTTGTCACCTTCTCTTGATGTACTTGTGAAGTATTCGCCACTGTGTTTATTAGCTTGGGTAATAAGCTTGCATTCGCTGTTTGTGAGCTGGTGTTCGCAACTGGATATGATTCCATTTCATTTTTCCTTTCCTGTAGAGCAATGTATTCTTCTTTAAGTTCTCGCAATTCAGTCATTGTAATCGTATTCTTGACTCTGAAAATTTGGGCATACAATAGGTTTGTTGCAAACATAGCATTGATAAATGATAATATGAGATATCTCTCATCTACACGGCCAGCCATTTCGCACACATAGTTCTCCATCTTTTAGTCAAGTATTTCAAACTTTCGCCAATCCTTTGTTTTAATCCAAAGACATCTTCTATACCAGGTCGTGAGGAATTATTACTTATATATGCCCCCAAGAATGTAGTCTGCAAATGATTGAAAGAGGTTATTGTATTCTTTGGTAAACCTTCAAACCATTTTAACGCTTCTTCTGTTAAGATGGATGCGAAATATTTGCACAATACCGCATCATGATTTTCTCATTGTAACATGCACCTCACATAGGCTTTAATGTGCTGAATTGCACAAGTTGTTCCATCAAAAATGCTGGTTAATGCGGGCAAATTGCATTTCGGTGGTATTCCTCCTAATTGTACTTCCCTTGTAAATGGAGTTTTCGCAGCTTCTTCTATTGCTTCATCCAATTGTCTTCTACCTACTTCTCCTCTGTTATTTAGCATTCCTCTCATTTATTCTAATTCCTTCAAGATTTGTTTATTTACACCTGAATCTTGATCCATTGGTCTTTTTAATTTTTCTTCTCTTCTTCTGCGTTCACGTCTATCTTCTCTCGCGAAATTTTGCATCTCTTCTTCATTATCCTCATCTCGTCTTCTTCTGTGATTCTCTTCCTCATCTCTATCTTGAATTCGCAAATGATGATGCCTTTCATTTTCCCCTCCATTATTTTGTTCATTTCTTATCAATTCAATTCGTTGTCTTTCAGCCATTTCTTATCAATTCAATTTTGTTCATTAATCAATCACCTCTCTACAATCCTTCCTGACTACACAAGCGGATTGTCGAGGAATCACAAATAGTGAGACGAAGATGTTTGTGACTTCTTTATCTTGCCTATCGGAGAACTCTCACGATCTCAAGCCAATCAATCAATTGTACTCGGACGATAGAAGATGCAAGATCAGATCACACAACTACGATAAAAGTAGTATGGGTCTGGCTTCACAATCCCAATGAAGTCTTTAAGTCGTTAACTCGAGTTTAGAGAAGAAACTCAAGAGTTAATGGAGATCGACTCTAGCGATAGAACTAGTAGCACACAAACGTGTGGGGATTAGGTTTTCTCAATGCTAGAAGCCTCCTTTATATAGCCTTCAAAACAGGGTTTTGCCTTAGGTACAAAGCAAACTCTATTCACCGTTAGATGAAAACCTGATTTAGATTCAAGCCAATATCTCTCAACCGTTAGATCGAAATACATAGTTTGTCATACACACTCGGGTACACGTTTACCGGGTTTGAGAAAAACCATGCCCAAACGAGTACACGTATGTTGGTTCAACATGATAACCCAAAAGGTCAACCATATGAGCATCTCATATTAATCATGTTCTTCTTCACCATAACTAGTTCAATTGACTCAAATGAACTAGTTAAGAGTTGTTCAATTGCTATGAGATATTATGTAACTACACAAGACACAATTGAAACAAAGATGATTCGATTCGATTAGAATCGTCTCATGAACATTATAGCCAAGGTTTGCATAAATCATTCCTTAATAATTAATGTTTCATGTTCAGAGCACATCTTTAGATCATAACCTCTTAAGCTCACAAACAAGTTCGCGGACTTAAGTTAATCGGTTGAGTTTTCCAAACTCGGCAGAAATTCTCGGGTCGAGAACTTCCGCCCAGTTCGCGGACTTAGCACACAAACGAGTTTTGGAAATCCCAGCAGAAATTCTTAGTCGAGAACTTTCGTCAGTTCACGGACTGAGTCTGCGGACTGGGTTCGCAGACTTGTTCGAAAACTTCGGTTCAAGGAATACATGGTTATGTAATTTAAACTCTCATTTAAATCATTGAAACATTCTCAGAGGGCGATATTCAGTCGTGAAGAACAACAAACCTTTCTCATTAGAGCAATTTCCAAAGTGATTGAAACTTTCATGACTTTCGTCACTAGGTGAAGATAAATCTGATCAAAGCGAAACGCTTTACCAACACAATATTTCGAGTAAAAGATAAGCAATTAATACTCAGCTCAAAATATCAAGTGTATATGATCTAGTCTATATAGCATACGACTTTTGTCTCATAAGAAGTAGGAGAAGAATAGATAGACTTTCGAGTGATAGATAAGTTCAAGTCTTCACATACCTTTTTGTTGATGAAGTTTCACGGTTCCTTGGTGTAGATCTTCGTCGTTGTCGTTGAATCACCATGAAGTCCTTGAGATCAAATACACTTTTCCTATCCTAGTCCGAGACTTAGCTAATAGGCTAGAAATCAAGACTTTATAGTTTTGATCACTAACATTGACAAACATGCTTGATATAGCAACGCATGCGAGGTTGACCGATCTATTCTCTAACAAAAAGGATATGGGTTGCTCTACGCATCCGGTCGGCTAACATACAAATTTATAAAAGGTCATAAGTTGCTTTGCACATCCGATCAGCTGACAAGTTTACAAAAGGCTACGGGTTGCTCCGCATATTCGGTCGGATGACATATACATAAAACGCTATAGGATTGCTCTGCGCATCTGTTCGGATAATAAAAAAAACAAAAGGCTACGCGCGGGTCACTCTGCGGATTCGGTCGGCTGACGATTTTACAAAATTGGTCATGGGTTTCTCCGCGCATCCGATCGGCTGAGAAGTCTATAAAAAACAATGGATTACATAGCGCATCCGGTCAGCTGACATACAAATTTACAAAAGGTCACAGGTTTCTCCGCGCATCCGATCTGCTGAAAATTTTACAAAAGTCTACTGGTTGATCTGCGCATCTGGTCGAATGACATTTAAATTTACAAAAAGTCACGGGTTGCTCCGCGCATCCGATCGGCTGACAAGTTTACAAAAGTATATGGGTTTCTCTGCGCATCGGGTCGGGTGACATACATACAAAAGGCTACAAGATTGCTCTGCGCATCTGGTCGGATAATACAAATACAAAAGGATACGGGTTGCTCTGCGCGTTCGGTCAGATGATATACATACAAAAGGCTAGGGTTGCTCTCAGCATCCGGTCGGCTGACATACAAATTTACGAAAGTGATAGATGTCTAAAACACCTTGATTTTATATCTATTGTTTATGCTTTCTTTGCTAGTTTTCTTGTAAATTATGTATCTTATGTTTGCTTTTGATTGTTTAGGTACTTTGGAGTTATTTGGAACAAAAGAAGAAGAAATGTCACTTAAAAGGGCAAGGAGAATTATGTCTCATTATTTGCTTTTATTTCTTCATCTTTATCTTAAAAAGTATGTCAGCTTTACTAATGCAAATTTATGTCTGAAAAGCATGACAACTTTAGTGATGTATAAATTGAACAAAAGAAGTGCATCTGAAAAGTAAGAGACGGATGTCGTGGAAGAATATAAAACAAGAAGAAAGCTTTCATGTGGAGCGAGAATGGCAAAGTCATCATTTCACAGGCAGATACTATTGGGAGCAGAATGGAGGATAAAGGGATGTACTTGGTGGTTCATTTCCACTTATGGGTGGAAATAACCGTCACATACATTTTGACCTAGTTCAGTTCGAGAGAAGTTCATTTCCAAATCATTCCGTCTTCTCCTGTTCTGGCGGCTGCTGTAAGATAGAGTTGATGAAATCTCAGTCGGAGGAATTGAAGAGAGGAGTTGCAGATGAATAAAATCATATCGAGAAGGAGTAGGGATGGCACTTGTTTCTATCAAAACAATGAGAATAGTAGAGTTAAGTTTGTAATTTGCTGCAAATGAAGAATTTAATCTGAGAAGAAGAATTGGTGATAGAGTTGATATAGGTTTTCTAGGAAATGCTCGAAATGGGGTTTGATTGAATTTGAAACAAAAAAATTGACGGTTTGATGTGGATCTAGATATTAGGGCTTGATCAGTTCGAGTTAGGAATGACTAACTGCTACTATTTTCGATTTGAAGGTTTTGTTACCAAGAATGAAGAGTTAACTGCTACCAAGAATTAAGATTCTAATGGGTTTTGTTGGCCAGAGATTTAACTGAAGTATTGGTGGTGTTGTTATGCTACTGCAAATGGTGGTTAAGAAGGACCTGAATTGAAGTTACTGCAGTTGAAATTAGAATCGGTAGTGAGAAGCAGATGATGTTGTACATAGCATCGAAGCTCAAGTCCTGTGAGCTGAGTTGCGATGGGAAATGATGTTTTTGAAGCTGCAGAATATGGGTTTTCTGCCGATGGGATTGGTTTGTCGAAGGAAAGACTGAAACTGCAGTTCAGGTGGTGGAATTGGTGTGGCTACCTGTTAAATGGTTGTTAAATGTATGATTAGGACAGGGGTGAACTGGAAAGAGCAGCTGCAGTTGAAGGCGGAACTGAAATTTGTGGTATGGATCATATTGTGAGGATGGTACTGAGATTGCAATGTTGCTCAGATGAACAAGATGGGTTTAATTTAGTGGTTGTTGAACTGAATTCTGGTGGTGATAGGAAGATGAGATGGTTAGAGAAAAGTCAGGTGGATTCAAGAGTTTACAGAGAAGATGCATTTGATGGTGTTTGCAGTTCAGTTCAACAAGTTCAGATGGAAATGGTGGTTACAGTGTGACTTGCAATGTGCAAGGAGAAGATTATGGAATATCTGTAATACAGGGATGAAGGAAGAATTGAGCTCATTGAGCTGATATGAATTACAGGGAGAGATTGGAGTTGAAGATAATTTGATTTTGAGATGTTGATGTGTTCACTGAAATGGGTTTAAAGTAGTGATGATGGCTTAGTTGATGTTGTTGGTCATGAAGTTGCAGGTGATGCTGCAATGAAATTGAGTTATGGATTGAGGCATGATATAACTTGGTTGCAGCTGAAATAACAAATAGGTGGACTAGTTGGTTATAAGTTGATGGATAGAAGATTATATGCTGCAGTTGAGTATTGCAGGTGGACTTGAGCTGGTGGTTTCAGCGGAGACTTAGATGGGTATTTGAGAATGATTTGCAAGTGAAATAGTTTTTTCCGCAGATGAAGGTGGAATGTAATCTCGGATGGGATTATGGTGTTGATTGGCTCGGAGCAGAGTTGCTGTTAATGGTGGTAGAGATACATGATTAAAATGTTGTCTAGATGAATGCTTAGGTTATAGGTGCAATGGCTAGGCATAGATGAATTGGTTGTCTGCAATGGAAGGGAATGAATGTGCTTGAATCAAGTTTTAGCAGGATTGAGGTTGAAGTAAACTGGAACTGCAAGAAGATGCATTTAAGTTGATGTTGATTGAAGTGATGATGTGTGTCTACAGTGGAGTGCAATGTAGCTGGAACTGAAGCCTGAGAAGCAATTATGCGCAATGATGGTGCAACATTAGTTTTGGCCTTCGCAACTGGCTTAGAACCCACTTTTTCGAGCCTGACAAACGACTTATCTCTGACTCACTTGACTCGGTCTGCTTGTCCCAAGTTAACTCAGACTGACTCCTCCTGTCTCAGTTTGAAGTCCCGAGTTGATTCGGTTGATTGAGCTTTGACAGGCGAATATTGACTTCTCCGGTCACCTGAGTTGATTTCCGGCCTACTTACGACACCTTTTGGGGACTTCCGACAACTTCTTTTTTGAGATTAATGTATCATCAAAATCACATCACTCATGAAGTTTTAAGAACAAAGAACAAGCAGTATCAAAATAACGATTAACCGTCACGTATGATTTACCTGAAAAGAGAACGTTGACTTCATAAAATACCTTCAAGCAAATTGAAAGACTGCTTGCATTCTTCCAGTCTTCACCCATTGGAGCAACATTAAGAAAATCAGTTTCAATCTTCGCAAACCGGTTAAATGCTTCCCGAAATAGAAGTGTGTTTCAAGCATCAGATAGGTAGAATTCCACCTTGTATCAACGTCTTGAATCAACTTTTTATTAGGAGCATTTACTTGCAAGAAAACTTCTCGAAATTTTTGTTGTCTTTGTGGTGAACCTCTAATAAATTTCAATGAATTTATAATTTTTTGTATTTCTTCTTTAATTTGCTAGCTTCCCATGATCAACAATAATGGAAACTACATGAGCAGGACATCGAGCATGGAATAATGCTCCATCCAAAAGTAATCCATTATCTGGTTTTAGTTGATCAAGAATTTCACTTACCACTACTTTGTTGGTTGAAGCATTAGCCAACGTAATTGAAGCTATTTTCCTATCTATATTCCACTTGTACAACTGCTCCATAAGTACCTTCGCAATGTTAACTCCAGTGTGTTTTCCATCCATAATGTTAAAAGATAAAATTCTCTTTTGAATTTTCCATTCTTCATAACCATAATGAGTCGTCAAAGCCGTATAACCTGTATTCTGAGTAGTACAAGTCCATATATCAGTAGTAAGGCTTATGCGACTCTGTACCTTACTACAAATCTCGTACAAATGCTTCTTTTCCATTTGATAAATATTCATGCAATCTGACTTCGTAGCGTTCCGCTTCACGAGTTTAATATTGGGTTGTAATGAAGTCAACACACTTCTAAAACCAATGTACTCTACAAATGAGAAAGGAACTTCATGCAAGATAATCATTCTTGCAATAAAATCACGAGTTACTTCTTGGTTAAACTTAAAGTTGTAAGAAGCTGCTGATGAGTCCTAAAAAGTACATATTTCTATATCTTTTTGTTGGCATTTAACTCATCTTTTGTGCATTAATTCTACATTTTATCCCATATTCTGTATTTTCTTTGTTTTCAAGAATAAATATTTTTATTAACTAATTTTGCATTTTTAGGTAATAAATAAAGTTTGGATGAATTGCGGAGCGAAAAGAGCAGAAAAGTAGTGAAAAGCCGGAAGAAATTACGCAAGGAAGCCGCGAAGAATGGTGCGCATAAACCCAAAAGACTAGAAATGGGCTCAAGAAGGAAGATTTGTTCTTAAAGAAGAAGTGGGCTCAAGATTTCCCAAGCCCAAACTCATTTCTTAAACCCATATTCTATACCCAAAAAGCCTAAAACCCAAATCCATATCCGCTTGCGTTTTCAGCCGTCAAAACAGTTCTCAGAAGCATCCTACGGTCGCTCCCTTGCTGTGCATCAAAGTTTGATATCTCCGCTTTACACTACAGTACCTAACTCCACCAAGTGCCGTTCGTTTCGTTGTATCCCTTCATCCGACGGTCGCTCATCGCTTGCCTCCGCATCGCCGTCAGATCTACCTACCATCTTCTCATCCTACGGCGCAGATCGCATAACATCTTCCCTCGCTGAAACCGCTCAACACCATAACATCCGAGCCATATACCCCTACCAAACATCCCCTTCCCCTTCTTCCATCGACCTCTCCTCCTCCATACCCTGTGCAGAACCACCTCCATCTTCTCCACCTGCTCTGACCTCGCCACCACCACTCCCTACGCCACCAAACCAACCCTAAACCTAAACCCATCACTACCATCATCACCCCCTCTTTCTAGCCCCCTATTTGATTGATATTTCTTCTCACCTTTCTCTGAAACCCTAGAAGAAAAATCAATCGATTAGGCGAGTCTAGAGTAGCAATTGACACATGGGAATGGAGCAGGAGAGTCAGAGGAAGAATGGGTCGACGCATGGGGGAGAGATTGTGCCATCAAATTAGGTAAAGTCGAACCCTAATCTCAACTGCCAATTTGGGGGAAAATTGTAAACCCTAAAAATTTGGGTATAAATAGGATGTATGTTGTGTTGTAGAGGGCATGCTGGACTAGCCAGTGTCAAAATTGGGAGAATTGGACTAGCCAGTTCCCCAACTGTGTAGTTTTTTTATGTTCAGTTCTTTGTTTCACTTTCAATTCCAAGTTCAATTACTGCCTAATTCATTCTATTGTTATCTTCAAATGTTATTTATGTTCTAAATCCACCACTAGGGTGAGAGGACCCTTAAGCCATGATGGTTAGCCATTAGGTTAGTTTTTGTTGAACTCAAAATCGCTTAGGCTAGTTAGATTCCTAAAAGCCCAACTGACTTGTGATTAGTGGTGCTGTAAGAAGACCACTAATGCTAGGGGTCAGTGGTGGTTCTAAGGGGTTAATCAGCTATATTAGTTAGTAATCCACTGCCTAGTTGACCTGTGATTGCCTGTGCCTTAAACAGACAGCCAATACTAGGGGTTAGCTAAGGCTGTAAGGTTAGTTAACTAGCCATATGACAAAAACTTAACCTAGGTGAACTAGCTAGGTGAAGGGGAAATCTTAACCCTAGAATCACACCTTCATTCCCACTGTCACTTAGTTTAGGAAATTAGTTAGGAAATTTAGGAAAACAACAATAGCTCCCTCCAAGTCCCTGTGGACAAACCCCTGCTTATTAAATTTCTACTTTAGATCCTGTGCACTTGCAGGTTAGGATAAAACGTAGTTTTAGGACATATTCCTTTTGCTATCAAGTTTTTGGCGCCGCTGCCGGGGACTCGGTAGCGGCGCTGTTGCTGTTTGCTCTTTATCTTTGCTCTTATTTTCTGCATTTTACTGCATACTTTTCATTGTCACTGCATATTTGCACTTTCATTGCATATCTTGCACATAACCTCATTCTTGCATCTTCATCTGTCACTCTTGCTGTCACTCTTACAAGTTATTTCCCTTTGCTCATTTGCTGCTCACTTGCTCTTCTAGCTTGCTGTGTAGTCTCTCCTGTACATATGCATTTTTAGCTCAATCTTCATTGTTGCCATTCTTTTGCATTGCATTGCATTCCATTCCTGTAGCATAATTCATAACTGCATACCACTATATCTTAAACTTGAATTTTTAGTCTAGCTGCATACCATCGTCATCTTAAACTAATTCTGCATTTCATTCACTTTAGCATCTTGCTCTGTAGCCTCAGCCTTCATCTCTTCCTGTAACTTAGCTCTTGTAATGATAGCTATGCATTGTCGTTTTCAGCAACTTCTTAAACTGCATGTTCTCATCAACTTTATATTCTGCATTCTGTAAGCATTTTCTCCATCTGCAATTGCACAACTGCATTGCAGTTCTTCAACTTTGCTTACTTTGCCCATGTTCTTTGTGTATTGATCACACACATTTAAGTGTGCAGGTAACTGGTGCTGCTGTTGGTTGTTGCCTTGCTTGCCAGAGCTGCTGGTGGGCTGTAGGTACACTTTGCTTACCTAGCTGCTGGGCTAGAAGAACCTTGCTGTTGGGCTGTAAGCTGCAGAAGGAGAGGAAATTGAACCAAGCCCATCTGGGCCTTGAGTGTTGAAGCCAAAGCTTAGGATGATCCAAAGCCCAACTGGGCTTTTGCAACCAAACTGAACAGCTGGGCTGTGCTTCAAAGGTAAGCCTAAACCCATTAAGAGAACCCAACCTGTGGGCTTCCAAATTTTAATTGTGGGCTTGTAATAATTTTGTTTCTATTTTGGTCTTGTAATAATTTTTACTTTATTTCTTTTTTGTTTTTCTTTATTTTTTATTTGGGCTTGTAATAATTTTTCTTTTTCTTTCTTTTATGGGTTTGTAATTATTATTGTTGTTTTCATTTTCTTTTATGGGTTGTGCTAATTTATGCTAGGATAAAAAAAAAAAAAAAAAAAAATTGCTCCTAATTTCAAAAACCAAAATTGCTCCCAAATTAAATTTTTATCATCTCCCTTGGGCCTTACTTTTTTGTGATTTGTGTGATTATTTCATAAAACAAAGACATGTCTGGATTTTGGTCTGCCTCTGGGAATAAAACTATTAGAGATGCTTACGGGCAAGATTCACCTTATGAGCCTCCCACAGACCATGATGTCAGTAGTTATAGGGATTATAATTATGGACCTTTTCAAGGTCATGAGCCTCAATATGCAAACCCGTATAACTATTCACCCATGTATCAACCTAGCCAACCTAATATGCATGTTTGTACCTTTTGTGGTGGTTTAGACCACCCTGATGAATATTGCTATGTTTTGCATGAATTTAGGAAATCTAGGGGATACCATGAAAATCCAAATTATGAAATGCCCACAAATTGTGAGGCTGGTAGTCATTGGGACCATAATCAACCTTTCGAAGGTTGTGATCAATATTTTGTAAACCCTAATGACCATGCACACATGTACCATTCACCACAATTTGAACATGAAGAATTTTGTACTCCCATGAATTTAGACTCCACCGTAGAAGCTCTCAGACTCGGTGAGCAAAATTCTGATAGAACTATGTCACGCATTCAGGCGAAGTTAGATCAGATTTTGCTTCAACTACAAAAGGAGGAAATTCATGAGAAAATGCATGTTGTCCCCAACGAAGTGTCCAGTCCCATTCATCTAAATGATATTGAATATGAACCTGATTTAGAGGAACATGAATCGACTAAGGACACCACCACTTTTAATGAGGATCAATATGCATGTTACCATGATGATGATTATGATGATAATGATATGTTAGAAGAACATGTTTTTGCTGAAAATATTGTGGAACCTTTTGGTTCAATAACATATGGCTTCTCAGCCTCAACCTTCATGAATGTTGTTTCTTCTGATACTCATTGTAATTCATATGCTTTTGATTCTAATATGGGGCTTGTACAATTCTTTTGTGAAGATGAACATGACATAGGAATAGTTGAATCTTCTGTAGACACTAATTTTATTATGCATGAGGACGAATTTGATGTGTCTGATTCCTTGCCCAAGTCACAAAATGTTATTTCTTCCGGTGATGATTTGAGTACTTCAAACAATCATGATACTGATTTAGGTCTTGATGTTTTGTTCGATGAATGTGAGCATGTTTTACCTGTTTCTGATTTAGGGAAAGTATGTGTTGGTACTATTGATCTTACCCATGAAAATAATTTAGATGTACCCACTTTCTTACCTAAATCTCAAATTGAGATTATTCCACCCAACCTAGATTTGGTTTGCAATAAAAAATTTAAACCAACTTTTCTGAAAATTCCCAATCTAGGATTGGAACTGTGTGCCTCCCAAGTCCTCTTGGACTATTTTGCTTCAAAATATAACACTTTTAAAGAGCCACAGTTGGAATGCATTTCTTTGCCCATCCCGAAAACAGTCCATTATGAGTTAGACCTTTTGAATCCTGAACCCCTAAAATTAAAAGATTTTGTGCTTAAAAGTAAACCTGTTGAACAATTTAGGTTTAGGGGTGATTCATTCGGTTTTTCACTCTCACTCCCATTTCAGTCCAATTTTAGTGTTTTGAAACTTTCTATGTTTCAACACTTTGTCTTTTGGGTTGATCCTCAACTCTTTAGACTTTATGTATATAGTGAATTTTTGTATATAATCCAGTAGATAATTTTTAAAACTTTTTGGTTTCTTTTGTATATATTTTGCTAATCCAATATAATCTAAGTTGAAAATGTTGGATTCTAGCCGGTGAATAATGGAGTTCGGTTCGTGTTTTCGACGAATCGGGTATTCTCTCTCCTTTTACTCTACTTAGCATGTTCCTCTTCATATGTTGCATTATAATTTTGTTATCTTTTGAAACATTGAGGACAATGTTTAGTTTAGGTTTGGGGGTATGGAATGGATACCATGATAATATGCTATAATTGAAAACGAACTCCTTCTTCTTTTGAAAAAATCGAAAAAATTCAAAAAAATTAAAAAATAAAAAATGAAAAAACATAAAAATGGAGCTCATTTACCTTGAAATGTTGACTCTTGTGCAAATATGTAATTATTAGGAGTCTTAGTCTAGATATTTAGGCACCCTGATTCTAGCACAATTCACATAGTGATAAGAAATTTGCACGCGCACGATCTACCAATACATGTATGGCCTCGATCTTCAAGGTGTTTGATAGGAAGTTACGATTGCCAATCACTTTAGAATACTGAACGAAACTTGACTAGCTTGTTCTTTGGTTGGTTGGGATAGAAGGTGGAGGTTACATTAAGAAAGACAACCATCGAATTTAACTGGGTGCATCAAAAAGGGCTACCTCTTGCAAAGTGTCATGTAATATTTTGTTTCCTTTTGTATATGTATCAAAAGTGTTTCCTTATCAATCAAAAAAAAAAAAATATATATATATATATATATCAGAAAAATACAAAAAAAATCAAGTATTTATCAATTTCATCATCTCTTGTTCCAAAAATAAAAGAGAGTAGTCAATGTAAATAAGAGTCATGTAAAGAGTCATCTTTTGTGTTTTATTGTAATAAGCAAGGAAGGGTGTATGCCATTGATGTACAACGCGAGTAATTGTGAAATACCTCCAACTCATTCACAATTCTCGTAAAGTCCGGACAGCTAGCTAGATTTCGACCTTGGTTCTTAGCCTGAGAAACTATCTCTTGGTGATTAGTAGTCATAACATCCGATCTTTCTTTACACATGTGTAGATACACTTTACACTCTTATCACATGTCTTTATTTGTTATCAGTGCTAGGATTGTGCCTTTGATAGCTAGATTGACATCTCCATTTTGCTGTGAGCTTAAACTGTCTTGCACATGTCACATTTGATGGAATATGAGCTTATATTTTGACCTAGAACTTTGTAGGTACGTTCTAAGCAAACCTTCACGAGACTTCACTCGTCCACTAGGGACACTTAGTGGTTTAAAAGGCTTAGTGCATACGCTAAATGCATTCGAGAGACCAGCGACAGTGGTATAGGTAGGATTTCCTTAGTTTTGTTTTAATTGAGGACAAGTAAAATTCAGGTTTGGGGGTATTTGATGAGTCCTAAAAAGTACATATTTCTATATCTTTTTGTTGGCATTTAACTCATCTTTTGTGCATTAATTCTACATTTTATCCCATATTCTGTATTTTCTTTGTTTTCAAGAATAAATATTTTTATTAACTAATTTTGCATTTTTAGGTAATAAATAAAGTTTGGATGAATTGCGGAGCGAAAAGAGCAGAAAAGTAGTGAAAAGCCGGAAGAAATTACGCAAGGAAGCCGCGAAGAATGGTGCGCATAAACCCAAAAGACTAGAAATGGGCTCAAGAAGGAAGATTTGTTCTTAAAGAAGAAGTGGGCTCAAGATTTCCCAAGCCCAAACTCATTTCTTAAACCCATATTCTATACCCAAAAGCCTAAAACCCAAATCCATATCCGCTTGCGTTTTCAGCCGTCAAAACAGTTCTCAGAAGCATCCTACGGTCGCTCCCTTGCTGTGCATCAAAGTTTGATATCTCCGCTTTACACTACAGTACCTAACTCCACAAGTGCCGTTCGTTTCGTTGTATCCCTTCATCCGACGGTCGCTCATCGCTTGCCTCCGCATCGCCGTCAGATCTACCTACCATCTTCTCATCCTACGGCGCAGATCGCATAACATCTTCCCTCGCTGAAACCGCTCAACACCATAACATCCGAGCCATATACCCCTACCAAACATCCCCTTCCCCTTCTTCCATCGACCTCTCCTCCTCCATACCCTGTGCAGAACCACCTCCATCTTCTCCACCTGCTCTGACCTCGCCACCACCACTCCCTACGCCACCAAACCAACCTTAAACCTAAACCCATCACTACCATCATCACCCCCTCTTTCTAGCCCCCTATTTGATTGATATTTCTTCTCACCTTTCTCTGAAACCCTAGAAGAAAAATCAATCGATTAGGCGAGTCTAGAGTAGCAATTGACACATGGGAATGGAGCAGGAGAGTCAGAGGAAGAATGGGTCGACGCATGGGGGAGAGATTGTGCCATCAAATTAGGTAAAGTCGAACCCTAATCTCAACTGCCAATTTGGGGGAAAATTGTAAACCCTAAAAATTTGGGTATAAATAGGATGTATGTTGTGTTGTAGAGGGCATGCTGGACTAGCCAGTGTCAAAATTGGGAGAATTGGACTAGCCAGTTCCCCAACTGTGTAGTTTTTTTATGTTCAGTTCTTTGTTTCACTTTCAATTCCAAGTTCAATTACTGCCTAATTCATTCTATTGTTATCTTCAAATGTTATTTATGTTCTAAATCCACCACTAGGGTTAGAGGACCCTTAAGCCATGATGGTTAGCCATTAGGTTAGTTTTTGTTGAACTCAAAATCGCTTAGGCTAGTTAGATTCCTAAAAGCCCAACTGACTTGTGATTAGTGGTGCTGTAAGAAGACCACTAATGCTAGGGGTCAGTGGTGGTTCTAAGGGGTTAATCAGCTATATTAGTTAGTAATCCACTGCCTAGTTGACCTGTGATTGCTTGTGCCTTAAACAGACAGCCAATACTAGGGGTTAGCTAAGGCTGTAAGGTTAGTTAACTAGCCATATGACAAAAACTTAACCTAGGTGAACTAGCTAGGTGAAGGGGAAATCTTAACCCTAGAATCACACCTTCATTCCCACTGTCACTTAGTTTAGGAAATTAGTTAGGAAATTTAGGAAAACAACAATAGCTCCCTCCAAGTCCCTGTGGACAAACCCCTGCTTATTCACTTTCTACTTTAGATCCTGTGCACTTGCAGGTTAGGATAAAACGTAGTTTTAGGACATATTCCTTTTGCTATCAGCTGCTGACCCATCTTGTGTTTAACTAGCTTTTAAGAACATCTGGTTAATTTGTTGTTGTGTTCCTTTGTACACCACACAAATTTTCAGATGTTTCCTCAAACAACTTGTCCCATTTTTGCTCTCCACACTAATATTCTTCTTGCAGTTCTTGCATTCTCCATGTGTTTTCCCTTTTATCAATACCTCTTTAAATTCAGCCCAAGCCTTTAAGGTTCTTTTCCGTTTACGTGTAGGTGACTGAACCACATCTGTTGTTGTCGCTTCCATATGATCAGAATCATCAGAATCACTTGACTTACTGGCTACAGTTTCTACTTCTTTCGGCACTGTTGATTTTACAACTTTAGTCTTCTTTGCATCTTTCGAAACAGTAGCTTTAGGAGGCGGCATACCCGGGGGTTTCGAAACGGTAACTTTAGTCTTCTTTATAGGAACACAATGATCACCAACAGTACTTCCTGTTTGTTTTTTCATGTTGCCTCTACAAGGAAAAACCAACAAACATCTGTATCAGGTGTCATAGAGTATCAACAATAATAAATTTAACAAGCATATACACTATATAGTAAGAAAAAGATAAATGTTTCAAGCATATACATAAAGCAGAATCAAAATGACATTCAATCTAACATAAAGTATCAAAAGAGACTAGACCAAAGAGTAGTGATAGATCATAGATTATAAAGTAAGTATTGCTGCAAGAACATTCGTGTTGCAACTTATTAAGATGTTTAGATGAACCAGATTTATATTAAAACAAATAAATAAAAATAAGACATAATGAAATACTTACAAAGAGCCCCTAAAATCATCAATCAACTACACTAGCACTACTATCCCCACCATTTATAATTTCCTGAAAACAAGTGATTGAATTATGAGATTCTTTTCTTAAAATGGAGAAATAATATTTCAAGGTTTCAACATATAAAATCATTCATACATGAATAAGTAATATACAACAACAACATCTCCATTAAAATTGAGAAATTCAAAGATAACCCACTAACCAACCTCATCACCAGCCATAATTAAACATTTAGGTTTTTGTTTTTCTTAACATTTTTAGTGCCACTGTTGAAAACTTGTTCACTTGCGGAAACAACAAGGTGCTGGAACTAAATTTATTTGTAATAGATGTTATTTTCCTAACATTTCTTAACATATCTCTTCTAATTTTTTTTATTTGAATCTTTTCTAAAATGTTACTGTAACGGATTCAAGAGGATTCAAAAGTCTCACAAATCGATTCAACTAAAATCACACACGTCGGTCTAAGAATTTGTAAGAGTAGTATATAATACATTTCTTTCAGTAAACGAATTTGAGAAACAAAGGATTTTGCTGTAACTCCAGTCTATAGAAGTAGTTGCGATGTAGTAAATAAGTTGAAGGAGAAAGTAGATCGGTTGAAATGGGGTGGTGAGGACTTCTCATCATTTATATATGACCTAATTTTTGTTGGGACTTTTACAGAATTAGCCTTTATGAAATACCCTCCGGGTCCGATTCTGGTCTCGGGTAATGGGTACCCATTGACAACCCTAGTATTAGATTTGTTATTATAATGTCAACAACGGCATTTATGGATTGAGTGTATACAGATCATTGTGTTGTTGAATTTGGGAATCAAGCGTATGTGTAATAAATTCTTGTAATTTGTTTATCCATATGATGTAAGAGTTTTGTCATTAAAATTGACAAAGGGGGATATTGTTAGAGCATATCTCGGTTGAACCCACCAAGCGTTGGTATGTCAAGTTTCTCATATTATAGTGAGCCAAAACTCATTTAAAGAGTCGCTTGATTATATACTAGAGTCAACTTCGTATAGGTTAGCTTGAAAGTATTAGGATATGAGACATTACAAGTATTACATGAAGACTTGAAAAATGTGAAGAAGTACGAAGCTACAACGATAACATCATCTTTCCACTTGAGGTTAGTAATATTTGACTTGAACTGTTTCATTCCCTAACGTATCTTTCAAGTCGTGCATATTGAAAACATAATTGCGAAGATATGAATGATTATACTCTAGTTAGACGTAGTATTAAGGAATACAATAATAAGTATAACGCTTATCTTTTGAACTTCGTATATAAGGCATCGACATAATCGTTTGAATGCTATTGTGATTATGTATTGGTACGAGGTGAAGATTTCATCATAGGAAACAATGTTTTACACTCGTTTAAAGGAAGTAAATTCATGAAATTGTTTTGTGAATAGAAAGGGAAATCGCTAGGCTTATTGGTATTGTTATTCATTGCATATTTTTTTGAATTACCAATATGTGTGATTAGTACAACCGCTCATGACTTGTTTATGTTCTCGGTAAAACTATTTACAAGGCCCAACTATTGTATTGGTATGACTTTTATTAGTGAAGATCTTAAGTAATCACCTGAGAATGGTATGATCGATTTGTTGTAATTGGTATGACCAACTCTAGGAAAAGGGGAACCGATCCTAGTAAGAGGTGAACATATCACAAAAGGGGAATCGATCCTTGTAAGAGGTGCAATAAGTTTCTAGTTATTGGGAACCAATCTTATGAACATGTGCAACACGTTTTTAGATATTGGGAACTGATCCTATGGACATGTGCAAAAAAATACAAATTGGATACCATATATATGTGGGAACCTATCCTAGTACCTAGTCAACGCGAATTTTGGAAAGCTAGTGTGACTATTTCCAGTACCCAAATGGAGGTAGAACCGAAACTTGTTTTGGTAGAACCGTGAAACCCATGACTGGTGATTGAGCGTTCTTAATCAATCGTGTGGTTCTTGGAAGTCAGATGAACCAATTCTAAACTTGTTTGGAAGTGTGGAAAATCGATTCCAAGATAGTAAATATGAAAGATTATTTACTAAGTTAAGATGTCGACATAGTTTGAACATGTGCAGTAACACTTATCTTTTATTGTTCAAAGATATTCCTTAATAGCTATAGGAGAATCCCAGATAGAAATAAATTAAGAATCTTCTAATGAAGGTTGTTAGTTTTGCATATCTTTAGAAAATAAAAATTAGTAATGTGCATTTACTAGTTGGATATTTTCTTGGAGATTTTCGGTCATTATTTGGACAAAGAATTTCCAGGAATCATGGCAACCAAATTTGGGAATATATTGCATATCATGAGAATATTTTCGATTTTGGAAATTCCTTGGTGTCAAAACTTCCTTGGTCTATAAATTTCAAATTTTGCATTTTGAGCAAACTAATCCTCAGAGCCATCAAAACTACCTAGTTGTGTTGTTACTGGTGGAGCCGCCTATTCGGAGAGGAAGGTAACCTAATTAGGCGAAATCTCTTATAGTCGCTCAGTTTAAAGACTTCTTAGGGATTGAGAAGTTCTATTAGTAACCGTTGGTGGGAAACTAGATAATTGCGGTTTTTTATTAGTTTTCGATTGATTTGATTGACTAATGGTGTCGAACTTTGATTGCACCTTGTTTGTTTATGCTTGAGAATTTTCTCCTCTGATATAAGATTCACTCAAACTAGATCAAAGTTTCGACGGGGATCTTTAGACTTTTTATAGACATCTTGTGATAATCCATTGTTTACAGACTCCGTTCTGTGCGTGATTGATCACAAGAGATTCAAGTTTATTGTGCGCAGGTGTTTATTGAAGATCTAAGAAGATTTGAAGACTAAGAAGAATTATGATTTGGGTTCATAATCTTGGTGTGCAAAATACTTGTTTCGGTTAAAGAGGATCCAACTATAATCGGTTTAACCTTGTGGTAGATTGGATTGATTAGTTGAGTAGGTCGGCATCAATACAATTCTTTGTGATTCAAAGTATTGATTGCAAAATCTTGACCATTGCTTTGGTAGTTGTTATTAGATAGATTTAAGGACCTGACAAAGGATTTTATTCAGATAAACGGAAGAGCCTTTTGTCGAACTCATATCACTTGGTTGAAAAGAGTTGTTACCAAACATATTTGTTGTTCCTTTACTGTTTGAAATACGAACCAAAAGAAATTGTTCCAAGTACGTGACTTATTAACAAGTTGCAGGCGCATGGATACAGACAGAACTAGGTGAACTATAGGTTTAGTTGCTTGGTCTCAACTATACGAAGTTTGTTTGATTTTGTATAGCGGCTTAATCCTGAGAGAATTCAATTCTGTACAAGGTCCCGGGGTTTTTCTGCATTGGCGGCTTCCTCGTTAACAAAATCTTGCTGTGTATTTTACTTTTCTATTTCCGCAATTATAATTGTTGTTATAATAATTAGAAGTAAAATACACAAAAGTTAATTCCTATTTACTTGATTGTAATCTTATTGTGTTTGGTTAAGTCTGAACCATTTATCAAGTAAACATACTTCGTTGTTGTATTATCTCGATCTTGTATCCATAGTAAATCACAAAAGATATCTTGTTGTCATATTGTCTCGATCTCATATCCATAGACGATCACACGAAGTGTGAACCAATTAGTTGTATTGTCTCGACTCAGTCCATAGACAATCACTTTCGGAGAAAAGACTTATAGGTGGAAAAGTTTTAGATAGATGTATACTTGGGTACCCTCGTCTTTTCAGTTTGGATTTAAATCTCTTACCTCATCAACTATCATCTGAGTCTATGCTGGTAATCTCTATCTTTAATCTTTAGATTACTTTAGATTTGATCTCATGTGTTCAATTTATACATCACCATCTCAACAAAATTCATTTTCGTCTTCAAATTCTGTTTTCATCATAACTAGGTTTGTGGAAACTAGTTCTTTTATCAAATCCTACTGGTACTGATTCTTGGATATATTTGGTTTGAGCATGCCTATTTCTACTACAATAGTTAGTTAGGAAGAAGCTTAATTTTGTTCCATTGGATAGTGGAGAAAGATTTTTCTTAAATCCAATAGAAATTTGGGGTACGTGTGTGTGTTGATTGTTTGATGCACCATTGAGTGCTTAATTTTGCTTTGGTTAGCTCCTCCTCTCAATGTTACTTTGGTACAGTCCTCACTGTAGTGGTATGTCAGTGAGTTGGTTTGTGTATGCAATGATGGAACAAAGGATGTTGTTCCAGGATTGAAATTGGTAAGTGATGAGTGCCAAATATTGTATAATTTTATCCCTTTTTGTTGGCATTTAACTCATCTTTTGCGCAGTAATTCTACATTTTATCCCATATTCTGTATTTTCATTGTTTTCAAGAATAAATATTTTTCTTACTTAATTTTGCATTTTTAGGTAATAAATAAAGTTTGGATGAATTGCGGAGCGAAAAGAGAAGAAAAGTAGTGAAAAGCCGGGAGGAATTACGCAAGGAAGCCGCGAAGAATGTCGTGCACAAGACCAAAAGGCTAGAAGTGGGATTGAAGAGGAAGAATTGTTCTTAAAGAAGATATGGGCTTGGCATACCCAAGGCCCAAAACCCTTACCCAAACCCATTTTCTATATCCAAGCCCGTCTCGGATTTCAGCCGTCAGATCGAAGCATTTCAGCATCCTACGGTCGCTCCATCATCGCACATCAAACTCCGAAGCCCCCGCTTTACATCACAACGCCCATCTCCATCTTGGGTCGTCCGTTTTGCTACATCCCTTCATCCGACGGTCGCTCCACGCTTACCTCCGTATCGCCGTTGGATCCACCTACCATCTTCCCATCCATCGCTCCTTGTCGCAGATCATCAAACCTCGCTGAACCCGCCTAACACCCAAGTATCGAACACCCTATACCCAACCAAACGCACCTTTCTTCTTTCTTCTCCATCTCTTCTTCCTTCAGAACCCGTACCACCACCATGTCCGTCTCCATCACCACCATCTTCTCCCCAAATCACTCCACCATCTACGCCACCAAACCAACCCTAAACCTAAGCCCATCATCACCATCACGTGTTATCTCTTTATCAACCACTAATTTCTCCAATTTCTCATCTCTCTTCTCACTGAAACCCTAGGTGAGAAATTGGGGATATAAGTGATGTTAAAGCAACAATTGGAGCATGAGATGAACGAGAAGAAGTAATTGGAGAGTGGGTCGACGAGATGGAGTGAGTATCTCAACACATTAGGTAAATCAATTTTACCTAATTTTCTGTTTTTGGGGAAAAGGGGTTGGAACCCTAATTCTGATAGGGGGAGTATATATTTGTAATGTTTTGTGTGAGAGAAGGGAAGGGGATGATCTCTGGACTAGCCAGTAGAGAATTAAACCAAAATATTATGCAATTCCAATTTCAGTCTTCTTATGCAGTTAACAGTTGATTGTTGTGTGTATGTTATGTTTGAATTATTTTGCATGATGAATGTTGATGCTGTTAACATGTTTTTCATGAGCTAATTAGCAACAAGCTAAGGCTTTGATGAAGCCTTGGTGCACTGTCAAATGGTAAATTGCTAGGATAGGATGTCATATGCTTGTTTTTCTTGTGCATTGGGAAGAAAGCAGTGCTATGATTGCTTGTGATTGATTGTGCTGTCAAAAGACAGTCAATACTAGGGGTATTTCTGTTAGCAAACTGTTTTTCTTTCCTTTCTATTGTATGCATAGGACTCAACTCAACCTAGGAATATGCTATTTGATTAGGACACAAGGTGGAATCTAAGCCTTAGCTTAGCCACAATTCCTTTCTTCAGTCATTTACAATTCCTGCTCTGCTTTTATTCACTGCTTAGTTACATTCCTTTACTGTTTTGCTTAGTTCTTGCATTTTGAAGCCTATTGTGCACTGAAGTCAGTGCACAAACTCACCTCTGCCCTTGGCTTCCAAGCCTTGGCTTCCAAGCCTTGGTTCTTAGCTGTTTTCTTTGCTGCTTTGCTTTACCTTGCTGCTTTGGTTCTTTACTTCTGCCACTTTGTATTCCATATTACTTTGTCTTGCTCACTGTCTCCATTGTTAGCTTAGGTTTCTCTTATAGTGCTCCCACTTCCTGTGGACTTTCCCCTGCTTTCCTTCTATTCTATAAACTTGGCCTTGTATACTTGCAAGTTCTGTGTGTTTTCCATTGGCACACCAGTAAGATATATTAAGTACAAATTGATGTTCTCTTTGATGAGTCTACATTCAGTTCTGATGTAGCCTAGTTTAGTTATCTTTACTTTCCTGTTTGTTATTTTGTGTGACTGAATAATAAAGGTCTAGCTGAGATAATGCTTTGAGTACATCAACTACAATAATTTACTCCATATGTTTCCTGCAATTGGCATTCAATCTGCTAAAGACAACCGCTCTCTCATGTCATTGATGTATGCAAGCCAATGGTGTTCATAGTTTACTTCTCTTATGAATGGTAATTTCAAGATGTGGTGCTGGAATTATGTTTGTGTGAGACTGCAGCTTACAGACTACTAATGTTAAAGATACAAGTGCTGGTATAGTAACAGAGTCATTATGGGTTTTACAACAAGTTCAAGTTATTCCCTCTTTGGTTTGGTTTGCTAATAGTGCTGAGAATGAGCTTCTTGTTGTTGTTGTTGTTACCACTCTGCCGTCTTCACCAAGGTTCTTCATTCCGATCTTTAGGAAGTTTCAGTTGCTTTTGGTTGGTGTTGGATTGTGCCGGAATGTTCTGTTTACGGGTTGGAGTTGTCTGACGGGGTGCAGATGAATAGGGGACACTGAACACGACTTTGCTTCTTTGTATGTTTTATCAGTGGTTGAAAACTACATATTTGGTTACTATATCTCTAAACGGTTTATTTTCTCAACATGAATTCCACTCAGGAATGAGTTTAGGTCCTTCGTCCGCTATATGGTTTATTTTTGTTCCCAAATCTACTGTAATTCGCTCTTTGTGCCTACTGCACATGCCTATTACACCTGCATCAAATTTTCCTTCTGTACATTGTGCTTCTCCAACTACTTTCCCTGTTCTGAACTGCTTACTCCTATGGATGACTGCTTACTTCTTTATTTCTAGTTATGAGTGTAAATATCAGTTACACTTTTCACCTGGTCAACTATGTTGTGTTGTGATTGGTATGCTACAATCAGTTGAAGTAGCAAGGGTAGAGGAGCTCTTATTGACAGTGAGTTACAAGATTATGATGTTGCAAGATGGTTCAGGTTCCATGTATTATTTCTTTCATATGGCGATAGTGATTTTGCTTTTGCAATTTACTGAAGCTGCATCAATCATTTGTGGTGTTTGTCTAAATAAGAGACAATGACAGTAATAAACTTTAAGACCTTATCGACAACTGACAATTTGTGGGGGCACTTGTTGTTATTCTACATCGTAAAGAACTGATGAGTAACTATAGAAGTATTTGTTTATTTCTACGACAATCTTTCTCATCTGCGAGTTTTTCATGGTTGTCGACATTCTCTGTTGCTGGTACTTTGTAAAATTTCACACACTTATTCAACTGCTGCTTCTTTACCGGCTGCATCGACAACTGCCACTTATGCACATTCTTTTTACCACCTACAACTTGGTTATACAGTCCAGAAATCCAAGTTTCTTTGTTGTTGGTAGTTCTCCTTGATATCCCTAGGAGTAATGAGATATTGCAGTAAGTGATTCATTCTTAATTTTGTTCTAGAGAATGAATCACTTACTTCATGTCTATTTTCCACTTATGGCCTGTACCATCTACTAAAACAACTTCATCACCACCTACTACTGTTATTGTCAACATGCTTCATGTCTATTCTACACCAACTGCACCTTCTACTGTCCTGTTGCAACTAGTAAATCCACGTGGTATTATCCTTTTATTCTATGCTCATCTCCATCAATTGTTAGCAAAGAGCATAAGAGAGTATGTAGTGTGAGAATTGTGTTTGCAATCTCAAGTTGTCTTTTATAGCCAACTTGGGATTGAGGGAGGGTAATAACATAAGAGAGTCGGTAGTGTGAGAATTGTGTTTGTGTAAAATGAGAGTGTGCAAGTTATATGAATTGTGAGAGTCGCACGTGAGATGTCTATGAGTGAATAGAGTGGCGTGAGAAGAGTCTTCTTTATATACTCAAGTCTGTCCTGTATTGAATCCAATCTTTCTTGTAGGATCCAAATATCACACAACGGTAAGAGTTTGCGAAATTATAGATAGAGCCTGCGAAGTTATAGAGAGAGTTTGCGAGAAGGTAGCGAAGCTTGTGAGAATGTAGTTTGGGCGCGAGATAATATGAGTTGTACCCCACTACATATGAGCTGTCATCCACTATGTAAACATCTATATAAAGGGAAATTCAGAGAGAGAGAAGACAATTTTAGAATTTGTATTATTATTATTTCCTTCTTCTTCCTCTACCAACTTAGAGCTCCAAACACTCATTAATGGAGTCTCCATGTAATCAAGATGTAATTACAAACAATCATAGTGAAGATCCCTAACCCCGTGGATGTAGACCAAATTGATCGAACCACGTAAATCTTGTGTCTTATTTTCTATTTTCATTATCTTTATTTTTATTTTCATATCAAATAAGTTTAGATCTAGAAATCATAATCATGATAATACAAAGGGTGTGTTGTAGGATTTCCTGCAACTACATAATGGCGCTAGAAACAGGGAACGAGTAAAGGATTTATCCTTCCTGTAACTTGTTGATTTAAGAAATTTTCATGAAGATTAGCTATTGTTCATATTTTTCTAGATCTACAAAATTTAGGTTCAAAAATGGAAATTTTATGGAAGAAATCACATTTTCAGGGAGTAAACATCATCAACAATTCAAAGATATGAAAAGAGTGAGAGAAAAAATTAGTTGTTGTGGTGAAATTTAAGGAGAAAATGGAAGTTTCAGTGGAAGATTTTCATGTCCAGGAGAGGAAGGAAAATGTGAAATAAGTTAAGGAAGGACGAAGAAAAGATAAGAGGCATATGTTGTAATTTCTATCACAAACAGAAATTCGCACAGATGGTTTGAGCTGGAGCGAGTAAGCAATAGGTCACGGGTTCGAATTTCGCAGAGACACATATTTTTCATTTTCTTCTCATTTGCATGGGAGAATAAAAGAATAAGAGAAAAACATTGTGAATTTATTTCGCAAAGAGATTCTTGAAAAGTTGGTCAAGAGAACAATATGTACGTTCGTGGTCGCAATTTCGAACTTCCCTGCGAGCATAGTTTTCTTCTTTTTACAGATAGCGAAAAAATGAATAATTTCGCAATATTGTTTCATTAGTTTGCAAACAAGAGGTAGCACAGTTGGTCAAGCTTCGCTAGAGTGAGTTGTAAGACTCAAGTTCGAATCCCTAATCAAGCTTAATTTTTCGCACATTTTTAAAATCCTAAAGGCGAAGAAATGGAATAAAGTACAGCATTGTGTGTTTCTTTCGCAAGCAACAAGTAGCGCAGATGGTCAGAGAAGGAGTATGCAAACTAGAAGACATGGGTTCGATTCTCCCTGCGACCAAATAATTTTTGCTTCGCAAATATTCATTTCGCAGAGTTGATATTTGATTACTTCGCACAGTCTTTGATTATTTCCCAAGAAAGGGTTAGCACAGTTGGTCAGGAGGCATGAATGCAAGCATCAGGTCGCGGGATCAATTCTTGCTTCTCGCATGTTTATTTTTATTATGCGAAATTTATACAGAATTGCCTCTTACACAGTTGGAATTTGATTACTTCGCAAGAACTTTGATTATTTCGCAATAGAGGCTTAGCACAGTTGGTATGGTGCGAGAAAATCCAAGAAGCAGATCAAGGGTTCATGTCTCACTTCTCACACTTCTTTTTGCTGCGCGAAATTCATACATTTCAAGGAATTTATTCACTTCTTTGACAACAACAACGACTCACATGAAAGATAAGTACCACCTCCTTGAACATTTTACTTTATACTAGGAACGAATAAAAATATTTTTGATTTGATTTACAAAAAGCGATTCAATCGCACGATTACAAAGATTATAAAGATTACTAAGATTTCAAGATTACAAAGACTTCAAAATTACAAAGATTGCGAGATTTCAAAATTACAGAAAACTGAGAAAATTCAATTTATATATTTCTCTAGAATATTTCTTTTGCAGAGAATAAAAAGATTTTTGATTTGATTTACAAAACGCGATAGAATCGCAGAATTACAAAGATTTCACAACTACAAAGATTTCAGAGTTACCATGTATTGGAATTTCTCTTGAATATTTATTTTGATTCAAATGATATGATATTATGAGAATGAAAGAATGAATGAAAGAGATGACAGAAATGAAAGAATGAATGAAAGAGATGACAGAAATGAAAAAATGAATGAGAGAATAAAGAAACGCGAACATTTTGCAAAAAAAAAAAAAAAAAGAGACGCGAAAATTTCGCAGAAACGCGAATAAAATTTCGCAGATAGGGGCGAACCTTTATGGCGTACACCCTAGTTCGCGAATAAAATTTCGCAAGAGGCAAATGTAAGACCTAAAGTACGTCATATAAGGGGGTACATGTTGCATGGCTCAGGGAAAGGTTACACCGCCACCGGAACCTGAGTCATGGAGATTTGGGGTCAATAAAGCCCATCCGGGAGAGGCACCTTGGATTCTCAGCTTAAGCATATGACTTAGGTTGGGCGACTAAGGTAATAAGAACTCTCCCAAGGAGTGCAGAATCTGATCAAGGCGCCGAGGTACACGGTTGAGTCAAGAGTGCCAGGGGCGTTTGAAGCGTCCTTGCCATTCTTGGCAAGTATTGGCTTATACTGCACTCGACCCGAAGAAAACCCCACTTAGAGTGCAGTATCCTAACCATAATCCCTATAGGTAAAAGGGATAAGAGGCTGCGAAAACAACTGATTGTTGTTAAGACCGGATGGGAGGAGATAACCTTGTATGGTAGAAGTACGCCTCCTTGAAGGGGATACCAGGGGGGAGATAAGGGCGGCACCCTCCATTAGGGAGATGATAAGTTTCTTAAACGCAAATGTCATGAGGCTTTTTACTCGCAAGGGTATTAAGGCTTGTTATATTTGTGCAACAATCCTGAAGAGGCAATAATACTAGAGAAAAAGATAAGACGAGATCAATGGGTCATTACATGAAAGTGTGAAGACGTCCTGCGATTTCGTCGCAAGACGGCAATGTCATGGGGCTTTATTTTTGCAAGAATATTTATTCCTGTCATATTGTCGCAACAATCCTGAAGAGGCAATAATACAAAAGAAAAAGTTAAGGAAATATCAATGGGTTTTTGCATGAAAGTGCAAAGATGTCCTGCGATTTTGTCGCAATGACAAGAGGTGGCAAAATAAGACCTTTAACTAGGAAGGCAAAATAAGACCACATAAGAAAATGAGTAAGCAAATAAGCTTGCGAATATGTACATGGAAATGAAACTGAGGCAGTGAAAATGCCGCAGACTTGATATTATGATCATACTGTTATGAGATACTAATAGTGCAGGAAAGAGGAAAGATGAAACACAAGTAAGAACTTGTGAGGAACAATAACTACACGAAGAGGAATGCATACACTAAAGAAAAAGCCAGAGAAATGAAGAATGAAAGCAATTTAAAGCTACATCAATTTTAGACGGCAAAATGAGCTAAGTAACACAAACATTAACTATACATTGCAATAGATAAGCATTCTCATCATACAATCATCATACTCGCATCATAAAAGCATTGCACAAGCATTTCATGGCATAAACATCGCATACACATTTCATAACATAATCATCACATAAGCATTAGATTCGCAGAATTATTCAGAATTTCGCAGAGTTATTCAGAATTTCGCAGAATCGTTCATAATTTCGCAGAGTTATTAAGAATTTCGCAGAGTTATTCAGAATTTCCCAGAATTGTTCAGAATTTCCAAGAATCGTTCAGAATTTCGCAGAGTTATTCAGAATTTCGCAGAGTTATTCAGAATTTCACAAGATTATTCAGAATTTCGCAGGATTATTCAGAATATTCAGAATTTCGCAGAATGATTCAGAATTTCGCAGAATGATTCAAAATTTCGTCAAATGTGTCAGAATTTTGCAGAATGTGATTATTCCGAACGATATGATTATTTCGCTCAATTATTTCACACAATTATAAGCAACTTGAAGAGATTATACTATCGCATGAGCACAACACATGAGACAGAGGCAAAATAAGAATGAGGAAACAATTCGCACATTCAACATTTTCTCAAGGATTCTACCTTCATAGATAAATAACAGAGGCAACTATGGATTACCAAGAAAACATTTTATGTTCTTTATCTCCTCGGCAAGAATCATTTCCAAAGTGGACTACAACAACAAGAATCCTCACCAAAAATGAAGTAATAATTTCGCATGATAAAAATAGAGGCAATACTTATTATTCAAGGACAAATACTTCTTATTTACTTCGCAGAGTTCTTCTTATATTTCGAGGATTGAGTACTTCTTATACTTCTTCAAGGATACTTCATACTTCGCATACTTCAAGAGATGATACTTCTTATTTACTTCGCAACGCTCCGGAACTTCACAAAAGAATAGAGGCAAAAACGTACTTTTCAAGTCCAATATTCTTTCGCTCGTTCCTCCAACAACTACTACTACAAAGTGGATTTTTCCTTAAAGATCACTCTTCAAGCAATATTCAAGGAAAAAGAGGCAAGATTTAGGATCCAAATATCGCCCAACGGTAAAAGTTTGCGAAATTATAGATAGAGCCTGCAAAGTGATAGAGAGCTGTCTCCACTATGTAAAAACCTATATAAAGGGAAAGTCAGAGAGAGAGAAGACAAGTTTAGAATTCGTATTATTATTATTATTTCCTTCTTCTTACTCTACCAACTTAGAGCTCCAAATACTCATTAATAGAGTCTCCATGTAATCAAGATGTAATTACAAACAATCATAGTGAATATCCCTAACCCCGTGGATGTAGATCAAATTGATCGAACCACGTAAATCTTGTGTCTTATTTTCTATTTTCATTGTCTTTATCTTTATTTTCA
Organism: Papaver somniferum; assembly: GCF_003573695.1. Taxonomy (NCBI): domain Eukaryota; kingdom Viridiplantae; phylum Streptophyta; class Magnoliopsida; order Ranunculales; family Papaveraceae; genus Papaver; species Papaver somniferum. The sequence continues at coordinate 70,816,531 of NC_039358.1, forward strand.
TATCAAATAAGTTTAGATCCAGAAATCATAATCATGATAACACAAGGGGTGTGTTGTAGGATTTCCTGCAACTACATTTCTTTCTATAATCAATTGATTATCAAATCGTATTCAGTAAACATGTAGACATTCATTCATTGAATCTTATCAGTTCCATCCACACCTGAACATTTCAACACAAATAATCTGAACGGCAATTGAGTTTGGTTTCGTTAAAATAAGCACAACCTATGGTTGTGATTCCCATCTCAAGGAAATCTGTGTTGAAAGGAGGCGTGTATTAGAAAAGCTACCAAAATAGCACCACAAAATTTGTACCAAGATTGCAAAGGCAACTTTCTGGATGTTTACAAGTGTGCGCTGAAGAGATTACTTATGTTCATTGACACTTCCTTTAAGAGTCCAACTCTAAGTTCGGTTTTATTGTCAATTCTAACTGCATCACAAATGGGCAAGTACTTTGGATGTGTCTAGGCATAGATATTATGATTTCTAGGTTTAGTTTTGGATTAACAACATATTTAGTGCGCCTCTGTTGATCTTTTATTCTGGATTCGCCACTGAACTCATTTATATCTAGACCAATGAATATCGCTTAAATGTTGTATGGATATCCAAGAACCAAGATTATATACACGTGACGCCCATTGGCTTCCATAATCCACATACAACTCGTGTTTCTTGTTTTGACGTCCATAAAACTCAGCCCAAACCCAAACATCCATAATATCAATGAGTTCGCAAAAAAAAAAAAAAAAAAAAAAGGGTTATATAGCCAAAAGTGCTCTTCTTCTAGGTCAAATGGACCGGTAGACATTCCGCCTGGGTCAAATGGACAGAGGAATCTTTTAATTGAAATTGTCGGAACTGCCCTTTTGTAACTGCCACGTTCTACCTCTCTCTTCAACAAAACCACGTTCTCCCTCTCTCTTCAAGTGAAAACCACCGTCCTTCTTCATCTTCTCACAAACCAGAAGAGAAAAAAAATTCCTCCACCGTCTCCCTACACCATCTCCTCACCATAAACAGTAGCAGAAAACGATTTCATCCACCGTCTCCTAACAATCATCACTACAACAAATCAGTTTCGTCAACATCACTACAAGAAATCAGTTGCATCAAAAATATTTGCTCAACATCAACGCCGTATTCTCCAAACACCATCAACAATACACTACAAAATGAGAAGTTTCTAGGGTTTCAATCGATCGATCAGTTCAGTGTATTTGAAGAATCAGGGTTTCAATCTATCCACAGAATGTCTCCTAGAACTCGTAAGATTTGAAACCCTAACTCTGATTTGTTCTTATTTTCAGAATTGCATGATTAATTTGTTGAATTGGTTGTTCTTATTTTCATTTCAGCAGGTTAATTTGTTGAATTGGTTGTTTTATTTTCATTTCAATGGATGTGTATTTTATTCAATAAAATTGGTTTGCATCTGGTTATTTGAGCTTTTTCAATTTAATGAATGAAATTAGTTGTGGTGTATGAGTCTGGTTATTTGATTTTTTCCAATGTTATGAATGAAATTGAATGAATTTGTTTTACATGTGATGGAACTGATTTCATCAGGTTTAAACCTTGGATGGAATTGTTTCAGCAGGTTTTTGCAGTTTTAATATGCAGTGTATTTTGTTTTAGCAGTTTAAACCTTGGATGAAATTGTTTCAACAGGTTTTTACCTGGATGGAACTAGTTTCATCCAGTTTTAATATGCAGTGTATATTGTTTTAGTAGTTTAAAAATAGATGAAAACAGTTTCATCCAGGTTTAAAGATATGTCATGTGACGAATATTAGTAACACTGGATGTAACCAGTTACATCATATGCCCTACCTGTTATGTCCCGTGACGAATATTAGTAACACTGGATGTAACCAGTTACGTCCTATGTCGAATAGTAGTAACACTGGAGTTACGTCTTGTGTCGGATAGTAGCAACACTGGATGTAACCAGTTACGTCCTATGTCGAATGGTAGTAACACATGATGTAACCAGTTGCGTCCACCCTATTCGAATACTTACATCATATCTTATTGTAATATCCACTCTAATATATACTTGATTTTTCTTTGGTTGCAGTTTTTGTTGCGAAGGAAAGCAAAAGGCTATTCAGAAGTGCTTGAGCAATTCCAAGAAAAGACTGATTATTTCATTTAAGCATGCTATAAAACCGCAAAATGATGGAATACTTTATGGTTCGTTACAATTCCTACTTTCTTAACGACAGTCTATGCTGATTATCTTACTACCACTAGGAAAAGTGTTCATTGTCCTGACGGTACTGCCGCTACAAATGAGATTCACAATTTCAGTCTTTGTTGCATTCACTTGCTATAAAATAGCGCTTATCACTTGCATATATATTTGTTAGTATATAATTTTGGTTTGGAGTTTAGACATACATATGTTACTGCTCTTAGCTTATGTTTTTTGGTTCAGAATGATGAAAACTAGGAAATGCGGTGCTAGTTTTTGGGTGACTGAAGAAGAATGGCAAGAAGAGTTGCAGCCGTAATTGAATTTCTGTTGAGTTTATGAGGAAGGGTTTTGATCGGTTGCAGTTGCTCCAACCGGAACAAATTAAAAGAAACTAAAGGAAGGGTTTTGATGGCTTTCATTGGATTCAATAAGCACAAGCAAGTAGTGTTTATTGTTTCATTGTGAAGAAGATGGCAATAACCGAGAGGTCCTCATATTTTCTTGTCGCTGGTTCTTACCTTGTTTTACTACTCATTTTCCTATCTGCTTGCTCAGGTACAATAATCTATTTTTGTTTTATTATTCCAGTTTGAAGCGATTGTATTTGTACTATAATTCTTCTTGTTTTTCCATTAACCTTTTTATTTCTCGATGTTATTACTTGATCACTATTACTGAATCATTCTTTGTTTTATTTTTTTGAATTTGTTATTGCATAACAACCTGGATTTGGTGTTTCAGAGGTGGCATCCATTTCATCATGTAGCCTTGGTGAAGCATATGTAGTCACTAACGTAACTACTTCTGATTCGAACTGCAACTTTTTCCCAAAGGAAATTGAACGCAAATGTAAGTTGCAGGACAGACCAGTTTCTACCATAGAGTGCAACTGGTGGGATCGTCCTGGAGTTAATAGGGAGTCGGTATGTGAGGGATGTTGCGGGAAATTTCTCCTAACTCCACCACCAACCATTACACAGGAATGTCAAGCCGGGGACACAGATTTCTCTTTTCCCACACCAGCTATCCACTCATGGAATTGTAGTCGTTGTCAAGATGATTGTACATAAAGATGTGGGTGGTGGATTCTTACGGTTGTAAGGGAGATGTGCAAATTCATGAGTTATGATGGTGAAACTATTTATGTGTGCACTTGGTGTTGTAGTGAACGTACTCTATCAACTGTTGTTCTTGGTTCTTCGTTATTCACAGTAGGCCAGTGAATAATATTTCACTAGGTGAAAAGCTAGCTGCAGCTAATGTGACGTGATATCAAGTGATCTTTGCATTTAATTATAATAAGCAGCATGTACTTTTTTTTCTTTTTTTGTTTAAGCATATTATGTCGTCATTCGTGTATTTCTCGTCTTCCGATGATGTGTTTGTATTTGTCGTAAAATGTTGTTGTTGATCTACAAGGGTAGACACACTAACTAGTCAATTCAAGCTTCCTGTTCAGAGTACGTCCGTATATGTTAGTAGTGGTATGATTAATAACAATATTTTTAAAGAAGAAGGGCATAATGGACTGTTCCGGTTAATAAATAAACAAGATCCTGGATGAAATATCCAAATTGGCTAATTGAATAGTGTACTTTCTGATTTTTGTCCATATAAACAGTGTCAAAAGTAGAAATCTATTTTACCCAGGAATTGTTTGTTTTGGTCTTTCTGACCAATTTTGTGAAAAAAAAATCGAACTCAAGAAAATACACATGGACGACAAAGTTACAAAAAATTTCAAAGTCCTATGACCAATGACCTAATAATTTCAGAAGATTTTGTAAGAGAAAAATAAGGGATTTTTCCCCTCAATCAAGATACAAGATATGTTCTTAATCTTCCGGAATTAAATGACATAAACGGAAAAGATATTAAGGGAGGGAATTTCAGAACAAATAGTCAAATACACCGATAATCTGGTGGTTTATGACAGTTGAAACGTGGCCAAAGCAAAATTTGTTTTCTCTTGGGGTGTAAGGCTCTTGTACCCACATTTTTGATCAATTTATTTTGCAATAGCTATCCAAAATAAATAAATGGGTATTAGTGATCTTCTTGTTCAAAACAAAAGTACTGAAAAGATCGTAGTCATTATAGGTGCAACTGGTACTGGCAAGTCCCGGCTTGCAATTGATTTAGCAACTCATTTTTCTCCTTCGGAAATTATCAACTCAGACAAAATGCCATTCTATCATGGTCTTGATATCTTAACTAATAAGATGCCAATGGAAGAACGTCGCGGTATTCGTCATCATCTAATCGATGAATATGACTCAAATGATGGGAGTTAACTGCAGTTGATTTTCGTTCGATTGCTGCTTCAAAAGTCTCAGATATCTGGTCTCGCAATAGTTTACCCATTTTAGTCGGCGGGTCTAACTCATTTATTTATCCATGCATTTTTGGCGAAACACTCCACTGCTGATCCAACATATTCGCTAGATGTCGGAACAGAAGTCTCTGCTGAATTAGGTTATGATTGTTGTTTCTTGTGGATTGATGTTTCATTACCAGTTCTCAAAGAATTTCTTTCTGTTCGAGTAGATGAAATGATTTTCTCTGGCATGTTCAAGGAGTTAGAAAATTTTTACGAATCGGATACTCCTTCAGTTGGTATCGCGAAATCAATTGGGGTACCCGAGTTTGCAGAGTTTTTCAAGGTATACCCACCTGCACGAAATCATGATAGTAGCGCTTTAGGTACAGACAGATTTGTCCCAACTAATGGCGATTATTTGAAACATCACCAGGACCGTCCCGAAAGTAATGTTTCATCATGCAAAAAGATGCTATTTCAAAAATCCCTTCAGGCAATGAAATACAACACATGCGTTGGCTAATAAGCAAATCCACAAGATTGAAATGTTGAAGTCATCTGGATGGAATATCCAGAAGTTAGATGCAACCAATTTTATTCGAGCAATATTGGAAAGAGAGTCAGATTCCTGTGGGAAGTCATCTAAAATTTGGGAGAATGAAATTCTTCAACCGAGCATCAAAATGGTGAAGGAATTTCTGAACTACTAGAACTGTAATCATTTTTGTGAATCACCAATATCAGACCCAAGCGTGAATGTAAATCTTATAAATGATTTACAAATAAGATTGTCTTCCCGATATGCTGCTCAATATTTTTTTTAGCTGCTCAATATTGTTTTTAGCTGGGGAAGGAACAAATATAGGAATAAGCTGGTCAATATTTTTTTTAATTAAGATATTTTCATTTTAATTACTTAGGTGTTAATGTAGCACAGATAAGAGATAGCAAACTAGTTGCTAGGGTTGTGAAGACGGAACTAAATTAAAATCTGATTCTAGGATCAAGATTTTAAGGTTATGGGATTGATAATCAAATTTGATAATAATGTATATCTCAAAACAATAAGGCATAACCTTTAAATAGGTTCACAAGAACCGACTAAACAGAAAAGAAAAAAGAAATCTAATCAAACTAGGAAAGAAAAGAACTTGCAAGACAAGTAAACTTAATCAGACGAAATGGATCAACCGTAATAGTTGATACGTGGTAGGCTTTTAAGAGTGTAAAATAAGAGCAAGAAAGAAGCCTACTTGTTATACCTGCAAGTGCACAGGGTCTGTTGTAGTAGATGTGTGCAAGTCAGGGTCGAACCACAGAGACTAGGTGTGTGTGATTGAAGGTTTCCTAGCTAAGCTAGATCTCTAAGTGTAGCAGTGGCAGTGAGCTAATGAAACAAAGGCAATGAGCCTAAGGCAGTGAAGTGACAGCAAAGAAGTAAAGGGAATCAAATAAAAACAAGAAACAGTAAAGGAAAGAGGGATTTTGGGTGAAGACTAGGGATTAGATTCCACCGTTTCACCTAGACTAAGTTATCCTAGTTCCACATAAATCTTGTCCCTTGTATAGTTAGCAGTGAGCTTCTTGGCTCAACTGACTAACTAGATGGCAGTGGAGGTTCTATGCCTGCTGCTCATCAAAGGGTTGGGTTAGAAAGGAAGCTAAAGGCACTAAAATAATTCTAATCCTAGTAGTAGTTGGGGCTCTCACACTGCAACTACCCACAGGGAATCCACTTAGGTGTTTTAACAACCTAAAGGATGTTCTAATCACAACTAAAGTATTCATCCTAAGTACTAATTGTCTGATTTAGAGTACAACTAGTCAGAGGATTCATAACAGACAATTAAGCATGAGCTGTAGCACAATCACATTGTTCTAACTACAATGCATACATGATATGCACTGTGAGAGCAAAATGTAAAGTGCTTTGATTAAGGCTATCCTAAACATTTCAAGCACAACAAGAATTATGTTTATAACTGAATGAAACTTAGCAATGGCTCAAAGGGTTTCCTCATCACCCTAGATATGAGCTTATAACATGGAAATTACACTTGAAACAACATTGCATTCAAACAAAACATGAACTGAAGATAACACAGTTGAGGAACTGGCTAGTCCAGTCCTCTTGAGTGAAGCTCTGGCTAGCCCAGGCATCCGTTTTACATACACCCAATGTTCTCAATTTATAGTACAATGTTTTCCCCCAAACTTTAGAAACCCTAAATTTTGAAACCCTAATTTTGATTTTGGGAATTTTCAATTCAACTCACCCACTGTGATTTCTGCTTCGACCCATGCTCGTACTTCTCCTCCTCTGCTAATGTTGTTGCTCTTGTCGTCTCTGAAATACTAGATCGAGATGTTTTACAAATCCCACACCCTAGGGTTCAGAGAAAGAGGTGCGAGTTTTGTAAAATGTCTAGGCTAGTAGAGGGATGGGTTTTGGGGGAAGGACTGAGCTGATGGAGGTGGTGGCAGTGATAGAAATGGTTACGGCAGAGGAGACAGTGGAGGAGGTGGTGTTGCAGACGAGAAGAGAGTTTTGCAGAGAATTTGGGAAGAAGAGAGGGGAAGAGATCGATGGAAATGGGATTAGGGTTCGTTTGGTTGAGGGTGTAGGTTTCTGATGCTAGGGTGTGAGGCGGGTGTATCAAAGGTTGATGCTCAGCGAAGCGAAAGCGTAGGATGAAAAGGTGATGGAATGATCCAACGACGCGATAGGAGCGACCGTTGGATGATGAGATACAACAAAACTGACGGCTTCAGATGGAGTTAGGTACTATAGTGTTTGACAGGAGCTTCGGAGTTTGATGCACAATGATGAGGCGACCGTTGGATGATGAGATGGATCCAATCTGACGGCTCTCATGGAAATGGGTATGGATAATGGAAAGGGATTTGGGTAAGGGTTTTGGGTCTTGTGTATGCCAAGCCCATATCTTCTTTAAGAACAATTCTTCCTCTTCAAGCCCACTTCTAGTTGATCCGGCTCTTGCAAACATCATTCTTCGCTTCCTTCTAGCGGGAGTCTTTGCCGTTCCTTTGCTCTTTTCGCTCCGTGAGATAACCAGGCTTTATTTAGTACCTAAAAATGCAAAATTAATTAAGAAAAGTATTTATTCTTGAAAACAATGAAAACACAGAATATGGGATAAAATGTAGAATTAATGCACAAAAGATGAGTTAAATGCCAAGAAAAATATATAGAAATATGCACTTTTTAGCACTCATCAAATACCCCCAAACCTGAATTTTACTTGTCCTCAAGTAAAACAAAACTAAGGAAATCCTACCTATACCACTGTCGTTGGTCTCTCGAATGCATTTAGCGTATGCAATAAGCCTTTTAAACCACTAAGTGTCCCTAGTGGACGAGTGAAGTCTCGTGAAGGTTTGCTTAGAACGTACCTACAAAGTTCTAGGACAAAATATAAGCTCATATTCCATCAAATGTGACATGTGCAAGACAGTTTAAGCTCACAGCAAAATGGAGATGTCAATCTAGCTATCTAAGGCACAATCCTAGCACTGATAACAAATAAAGACATGTGATAAGAGTGTAAATTGTATCTACACATGTGTAAAGAAGGATCGGATGTTATGACTACTAATCACCAAGAGATAGTTTCTCAAGCTAAGAACCAAGGTCGAAATCTAGCTAGTTGTCCGGACTTTACGAGAATTGTGAATGAGTTGGAGGTATTTCACAATCATACACCCTTCCTTGCTTATAACACAAAAACACAAAAGATGACTCTTTACATGACTCTTATTTACATTGACTACTCTCTTTTATTTTTAGACAAGAGAGAATGGAATTGCTAAATACTTGATTTTTTTTTTTTCTGATATTTTTTTTTCTGAATATATACATCGTTTTTTTTTTTTTTTTTTTTTTGAAGAAGAATTGATTTTTACATATGGTAGCTCTTTTGATACATAACAAAAAGAAACAAAAAATTACATGACACTTTGCAAGAGGTAGCCCTTTTTGATGCACCCAGTTAAATTCGATGGTTGTCTTTCTTAATGTAACCTCCACCTTCTATCCCAACCAACCAAAGAACAAGCTAGTCAAGTTTCGTTCAGTATTCTAAAGTGATTGGCAACTAAAACTTCCGATAGAACACCTCAAGGATGAGGCTATACATGTATTGGTAGATCGTGCGCGTGCAAGTTTCTTATCACTATGTGAATTGTGCTAGAATCAGGGGTGCCTAAATATCTAGACTAAGAATCCTAATAAAAATACATATTTGCACAAGAGTCAACATTTCAAGGTAAATGAGCTCCATTTTTATGTTTTTTTCAATTTTTAATTTTTCATTTTGATTTTTTCATTTTTTTCAAAAAGGAAGAGTTCAATTTTTTCAATATAGCATGTTATCGTGGTATCTACTCTATACCGCCAAACCTAAACTAAACATTGTCCTCAATGTTTCAAAGGGTGAATAAAATTATAATACAACATACGAATAGGACCATGCTGAGCAGAGAAAAAGGAAAGAGAATACCCGGATGTCGGCGAAAGCAAGATTAGAACTCCGTTATTTAAGGCAAAAATCCAACATATTTCAGCCGAGATCATATTGGATTAGAAAAATATATACAAAAGGAACAAAGGGTTTTTAAAATTTTTATCTACTGGTTTATATACAAAAAATTCACCATACACCAACAATATAAAGAGTTGAGGATCAACCAAAAAGACGAAGTGTAGACATTTCAACAGCTTCACACAATAATAATATGATAGGCATGCAAGTGAAGCTGTGAAACAAAATGAGCTACCCCCAAACCTGGATTTTTCAACGGATAAAATTTTGGAAACAAAATCTCGCAGTTTTGGGGGTTCATCATGTACAAGGTCTAACTCAAAGTGAACTGTGCTAGGGACGGGCAAACATGCTAATTCCAACTGTGGTTCCTCAAATGTATTATACTTAGAAGCAAAATAGTCCAAGAGGACTTGGGAAGCACACAGTTCCAAACCTAGATTAGGGACTCTCAGAAAAGTCGGTTTGAAAATATGGGTACAAACCAAATCTAGGTTGGGTGGAAGGCCATCAGATTGTGACTTATGTAGGACGATAGGCACATCATTATTAATCACATCAACATCTCCTAAGTCTTCTACACGTGTCACAACATGCTCACAATCATCAAACAAATTAGCAAGTCCACAATCAGAATCAACATCATCAACAGATTTATTCTCATGCATCTGCAAATCAGGAGAAATATCACAATGTGACCTAGGTAGAGAATCAGACACATCAAATATATTTTCATGCATATTAACATTAGTGTGTACAGAAGATTCAACTATTCCTATACCATGCTCATCTTCACAGAATAATTGTACGAATCCCATGTCATTATGAAAATCATATGAATTACAATGAGTATTAAAAGAAACAACATTCATGAAGGTCGAGGGCGAGAAGCCATATGTTATTGAACCAACAGGTTCCACAATTTTTTCATGTTCTTCTAACATATCATCATAATCATCATAATCATCATCATGGTAGCATGCATATTGGTCCTCATTAACAGTGATGGAGTCATTAGTCGATTCATGCTCCTTTAAATTAGGTTCATATTCAACATCATTTACATGAATGGGACTAGACACTTCATTAGGGACAACATACATTTCCTCATGAATTTCCTCCTTTTGTAGGTGAAGCAAAATCTGATCTAAACATGCCTGAATTCGTGATGTAGATCTATCGAAGTTTTGCTCACTGAGTGCTTCTATGGTGGAGTCTAAATTCATGGGAGTACAAAATTCTTCATGTTCAAATTGTGGTGATTGGTACATGTGTGCATGGTCATTAGGGTCTATAAAAGATTGATCGCAACCCTCAAAGGTTTGATTATGGTCCCAATGACTACCAGCCTCACAATTTATGGGCATTTCATACCTTGGATTTTCTCTAGATTGCCTAAAATTATGCAAAATATGACAATTCTCAACAGGGTGGTCTAAACTACCACATGCGGGACATGCATAGATTTCAGGTTGCCTAAGAAAATTAGATGTGACAGATTCCTCATGTGATTGCATTTCTAAAGCTGCGATTCGATCTTCTAATTGATCCACAAGAGATGATTGTGTGAGTGAGGCATTAGCAAAATGTTCATTTTCACGTTGTGGCGAACGATGCATGTGCGAATAGTCAGTAGGGTTCATGTATTGAAGCTCGGGACTTTGAAAATGTCCATAATAATTCCTATAACTATTGGCATCATGGTCTATGGGAGGCTCATGATGTGAAGTATGTCCATACGCAAGTTCTCTAAGGGATTTGTTGTATTCCCCAACTGTAGACCAAGATCTAGACATGATTGGGCTCAAAAGCTAAGTAACTATGTTACAAAGCCCAAAATTTGGTTTTTAATGGGTTTGGATTTTTGGGAGAGATTTGGTTTTTATGGGTAACATTTGGTTTTGTCGGGTTTGAAAAAGAAATTTGGTTTTTAATGGGTTTTAGAAAATTTGGACTTAATGGGAAAAGAAAACACTTTGGTTTATTGGGTTTTGAAAACTTTGGTTTTATGGGATAAAAGGCCAAGCCCACTGTTGGGTTTTGGAAAAATTGTTGTGAAACAGAGCCCAACTCTCGGCCTAGAGTTTGGGTACACGACCCACTAACGACTTCAGCAAGCCCAGAAACTAACGAAACCCAGCTGAGTTGGTAGGTTCAATTAAACTTGTTTAGGTTGTTTGTTGGGTTTTTGAAACCCAAAATTTTGATAGGGACAATCCCACAGTTAAGCTCAAATACAAACCCAAAAGTTAACTTAAATTACAAGCCCAACAAAAAAAATGGAAAAAATTATTACAAGCCCACAAATTAAAAATGGAAGCCCACAGGTTGGGTTCTCTTAATGGGTTTAGGCTTACTTGCTTAAGCACAGCCCAGCTGCTCTGTTTTTAGTTGCACAGCCCAGTTGGGCCTTGTTCTTTTCCTTAGCTTGTGTATCCCAGTTGTGTTTTGGTCTAGCTACAGCAGCAGCAGACAACAACACCAGATCAACTCAGCAACAGAAACAGGCTTGGCCTGGAAGGAAACAACAGCAGCACCAGGTCAGTTTGTGGCCCTCACAGCAAGGTCACAGCAACAACAGCAGGGGCAACAGCTTCAACAGCAGCAGGGGCAACAGCTTCAGCTACAACAGCTGTTGGCAGCAGCACCACAGGCAGCAGCAGGTAAAGCAGCAACAGGTCCTTGGCAAGCAACAGGTCAGTTGGAGAAGGCACCTGTTACTCAACAGAGTTATCAGTTAAGAGCAAGCTACAAAGAACAGGAAAATTACACTAGATGCTACACTAAATGCTCATGCAGGAATGCAATGCAAAGATGAATATGCAAGTTATGATGCAGGAATGTAAGCAAGAAAACAACTTCAACACAGCACCAGTCCCCGGCAGCGGCGCCAAAAACTTGGTAGGCTTTTAAGAGTGTAAAATAAGAGCAAGAAAGAAGCCTACTTGTTATACCTGCAAGTGCACATGGTCTGTTGTAGTAGATGTGTGCAAGTCAGGTTCGAACCACAGAGACTAGGTGTGTGTGATTGAAGGTTTCCTAGCTAAGCTAGATCTCTAAGTGTAGCAGTGGCAGTGAGCTAATGAAACAAAGGCAATGAGCCTAAGGCAGTGAAGTGACAGCAAAGAAGTAAAGGGAATCAAATAAAAACAAGAAACAGTAAAGGAAAGAGGGATTTTGGGTGAAGACTAGGGATTAGATTCCACCATTTCACCTAGACTAAGTTATCCTAGTTCCACATAAATCTTGTCCCTTGTATAGTTATCAGTGAGCTTCTTGGCTCAACTGACTAACTAGATGGCAGTGGAGGTTCTATGCCTGCTGCTCATCAAAGGGTTGGGTTAGAAAGGAAGCTAAAGGCACTAAGATAATTCTAATCCTAGTAGTAGTTGGGGCTCTCACACTGCAACTACCCACAGAGAATCCACTTAGGTGTGTTAACAACCTAAAGGATGTTCTAATCACAACTAAAGTATTCATCCTAAGTACTAATTGTCTGATTTAGAGTACAACTAGTCAGAGGATTCATAACAGACAATTAAGCATGAGCTGTAGCACAATCACATAGTGGTGTTCTAACTACAATGCATACATGATATGCACTGTGAGAGCAAAATGTAAAGTGCTTTGATTAAGACTATCCTAAACATTTCAAGCACAACAAGAATTATGTTTATAACTGAATGAAACTTAGCAATGGCTCAAAGGGTTTCCTCATCACCCTAGATATGAGCTTAGAACATGGAAATTACACTTGAAACAACATTGCATTCAAACAAAACATGAACTGAAGATAACACAGTTGATGAACTGGCTAGTCCAGTCCTCTTGAGTGAAGCTCTCGCTAGCCCAGGCATCCGTTTTACATACACCCAATGTTCTCAATTTATAGTACAATGTTTCCCCCCAAACTTTAGAAACCCTAAATTTTGAAACCCTAATTTTGATTTTGGGAATTTTCAATTCAACTCACCCACTGTGATTTCTGCTTCGACCCATGCTCGTACTTCTCCTCCTCTGCTAATGCTGCTGCTCTTGTCGTCTCTGAAATACTAGATCGAGATGTTTTACAAATCCCACACCCTAGGGTTCAGAGAAAGAGGTGCGAGTTTTGTAAAATGTCTAGGCTAGTAGAGGGATGGGTTTTGGGGGAAGGACTGAGCTGATGGAGGTGGTGGCAGTGATAGAAATGGTTACGGCAGAGGAGACAGTGGAGGAGGTGGTGTTGCAGACGAGAAGAGAGTTTTGCAGAGAATTTGGGAAGAAGAGAGGGGAAGAGATCGATGGAAATGGGATTAGGGTTCGTTTGGTTGAGGGTGTAGGTTTCTGATACTAGGGTGTGAGGCGGGTGTATCAAAGGTTGATGCTCAGCGAAGCGAAAGCGTAGGATGAAAAGGTGATGGAATGATCCAACGACGCGATAGGAGCGACCGTTGGATGATGAGATACAACAAAACTGACGGCTTCAGATGGAGTTAGGTACTATAGTGTTTGACAGGAGCTTCGGAGTTTGATGCACAATGATGAGGCGACCGTTGGATGATGAGATGGATCCAATCTGACGGCTCTCATGGAAATGGGTATGGATAATGGAAAGGGATTTGGGTAAGGGTTTTGGGTCTTGTGTATGCCAAGCCCATATCTTCTTTAAGAACAATTCTTCCTCTTCAAGCCCACTTCTAGTTGATCCGGCTCTTGCAAACATCATTCTTCGCTTCCTTCTAGCGGGAGTCTTTGCCGTTCCTTTGCTTTTTTCGCTCCGTAAGATAACCAGGCTTTATTTAGTACCTAAAAATGCAAAATTAATTAAGAAAAGTATTTATTCTTGAAAACAACGAAAACACAGAATATGGGATAAAATGTAGAATTAATGCACAAAAGATGAGTTAAATGCCAAGAAAAATATATAGAAATATGCACTTTTTAGCACTCATCAATACGTACGTATGGGATCAACTGTTATAGTTGATAGAGAAATAAAGGATCAATAATCATTGTTGATACAGGGAAAGATGTACTGATGATTGTTGATACAGGGAAAGATGTACTACATCAGTCCCCCCTTCTTGAAACAAACTCACCCTCGAGTTAATGAGTAGAAAGAACGTCATTCTCTCCATGAAATGTAAATATTTCTTGAACATTGGAGATATTAGAGATGTTCCAATTCGATGGAAGATCAATAACATATGCATTGTTACTGATTTTCTTCAAAATCTTGAATGGTCCATATTTCTTTATCTTGGTCTTGTTGTAAGTATCAGTAGGAAATCTTTCTTTTCTGAGATGGATCATAACCAATTCCCCTTCATCAAAAGTCTTAAGTCTTCTATGTTGATTTACATCCTCTATGTACTTGGTATTAGAATCTGCAATCTTTGACTTAACTTATTAATGTATGAGTGAAGCTTTCTCAATAATGTTATATGCTTTAGCATTTGATTTACGTTGTTTGGGAAGCACCACCAAATCCAAAATATGATTAGGAACTTTAGAATAAACAATTTCAAAATGTGTCTTACCTGTAGATCTATTCACTGAAGTGTTATAAGAAAATTCCATATTTGGAATGAGATTATCCCATTGCTTCTCTTTTCCACCAATAACCTTGGCTCTAATCAGATTTCCTAAAGATCGATTGATCACTTCAGTTTGTCCATCTGTTTGAGGGTGAGAAGTTGTGCTATACTGAAGTTTAGTTCTCAAAAGCACCCACAAAGACTTCCAAAAGTAGCTCAAAAACTTAGTGTCTCGATCAGAAGTAATTGTCTTGGGAATTCCATGCAAAAGTATTACTTCTTTGAAAAATAAATAAGCAACATTGGAGGCATCTGTTGTATTCTTGCATGTTATGAAGTGAACCATTTTTAAGTAACGATCAACAACTACTAAAATAGAATCATTCCCCTGGAAGTACGTGGTAAACCAAGTACAAATTCCATGCTAAGATCCACCCAAGGGGCATCAGGAATTGGAAGTGGAGTATAAAAACATGTATTTTGAATATTCCCCTTAGACTATTGGCAAACCATGCATTTTTGTACGTACCTATGAATATCTCTTTTAATTAAAGGCCATAAATAAAGTAATGGTTTTATCACGTCCAAAATGTCCTCCAAGTCCACTGCCATGCAATTCTTGGATCAAATGAAGACGTAAAGAACATTGTGGTATACATGAACGATTTCCTTTAAAAAGAAAACCATCTTGAATGAGATAATCATCAATACTGCCTGTTGAAGAACCATACTTTTCCCAGATTTTTGAAATTCTTTGTCTTCACTATACAGATCTTTTAAGAAATCAAAAGTGAAACTCTCATGTTTGAGAGTGATAAGAAGATGAGCTCTTTTACTTAAAGCATCATCCACTTGATTAAGTTTTCCACTCTGATGTTTAATAGAAAAGATTTATTGATTGATAGTAGATAACCACCTATCATAGATTCAATTGACCTTAGCTGATGTTTTCAAAAACTTAAGAGATTGATTATTAGTATTGACAACAAAATCACTGTGAATAAGATAAGGATGCCAGTTCTTAAGAGATTGAACAAGTGCAATTAATTCTATCTCATAAGTAGACTACTTTTTCCTTGTATCTGAATTCTTTCACTATAATACGCAAATGGATGTCCTTCTCGAGATAATACTGCACATATACCAACAATAGAAGCATCACAATGGATCTCAAAAGGTTTATCAAAATTTGGCATGGAAAGAACAGGAGCACTATACAACTTTTCTTTGAGCAGATGAAAACTTTTATCTGCTTCTTCAGTCCACTCAAAAGTATCACGCTTCAAACAATCTATTAAACCAGTTGCAATAGTGTCAAAATTCCTCACAAATATTCTATAGAAAGAGGCTAAACCATGAAAATTGCGCACTTCACGTATAGATGTTGGAGTAGGCCAATCAACGATTGCTTTGATCTTAGAATCATCTACAGAAATACCAATATCTGACACAACATATCCTAAGAAAGTGACTTTGTTTGTAAACAATTTGCACTTCTTTAAGTTCACAATACAAAACATTGTCTTGGAGTGCCTTAAAAACTTGAGATAAATGTGTAAGATGGTGTTCCTCATTATTGCTAAAGATCAGGATTTCATCAAAATAAACAATGACAAATTTTCCAAGAAAATGATGCAAAACTTGATTCATGAGACGCATAAAAGTGCTAGGAGCATTAGATAATCCAAAAGGCATTACTAACCATTCATATAAGCCTTCTTTTTTCTTGAATGTCGTCTTCCACTGATCACCTTCACGAATACGTATTTGATGATATCCACTACGTAAATCAAGCTTTGTAAACACTTTAGAACCAGAAAGCATACCAATCATGTCATCAATTCTTGGTATAGGAAACCTATATGGTATATTATCTCTGTTTAAATCTCTGCAGTCTATACACATACGATGTCCACCATCTTTTTTGTTTACTAAAAATGCTGGACTAGCACATGGGCTTTTGCTTAATCTAATCAAAACTTTTTGTAACAAATCATCTACTTGACCCTGTAAAATTTCATACTCCTTAGGACTTAACCTATAATGAGGTTGATTAGGAGTAGATGCTCCAGGGATAAATTCTATTTCATGTTGTAAATATCGTAGTGGAGGTAAAATAGTGGGTCACTCATTAGGAAATAAATCATCAAAAGAAGACAATAAAGGTTGTACCTTGTCTGGAATCTCCACCATAGGTTTAGCAACTTCATGAGAACTCAAAGAATGAGTTGGTTTTAAAGAATGAACAATGGTAGCAATTAAGGCAATTTTCTTCTTATCTGTTGGCTCCTTGACTGAAGTAGAAGATTTTTGAGGCCATAAAACGTTAGTAAAACCTTCATGAAAAATAGTATAAGTATTCTCATAGCAATTATGAACAGCACGAATGTCATATTTCCACGATCTTTCCAACAATAAGCTTGTTGCATGCATGTTAATATTATCACATAAAGCATAATCTGAATATCCAGGGAAAGATAACTTTACTAAACATTGATGATTGATTTGATGAGTGGAAGAGCTGTTTATCCAACCAACTGAATACGGTTTTGGATGAAGAGTACCAGGTAAACCAATATTCTCAACTAATTTTGCAGAAACATAGTTTTCTGTACTTCCACTGTCAATGATCATGTTAGAAAGCTTCTCTGCAATGATACAATGAGATTTTAAAATATGATGTCTTTGTGTAAGATGTGGTCCAGTGATTAAAAATGGTCGAATTACTCCAAGAAATTCAGCATCATAGGTCTCATGTTCTTGTAAGTAAATTCATTATCTCCTAGTGCTTCTTCTTCTTCTTCTTCTTCTTCTTGTGTTTGTTCTTGAGTTTCATTAATGTAAGCATAAAACTTGTGACAGTCACTAGAAGTATGGCCAGTTTGGTTTCACTTTTTACATCTATCTCCTCGAAACTTTGAATAAGGATTAAAAGGTTTAGTTAAAGGAGGAAATTTTTGTTGATACTTATTACCTCTAGTATTGTGATCAACATCTAGTTGTTGAGTATCTTGAGGTGGTTTAGCAGATGGAATATGCATCATCGGAGCAGTTTCTGAAGGTAGGGATGGTTGGCTTGAAAGATTTGGTGCTTGTGGTAGCTGATACGATGAACCATAAGTTCTTTCATGTGGATCAACAACGACTGTTGATCCCCTTCACTTGGTTACCATAATAAGAATTATATGGTCAACCATTGTAAATGCTGATTGTGTATCGCTTTATAAATTTTTTGATAACGAGCTTGTCGTGAAGTTGCTTGTTTGGAAGTACTGAGCACACGCCTTTCAACTTTAAGAGCTTGTTGTATCGCAACCATTGTAAACGCTGATTGTGTCATCCCTTGTTGAATTAAATTGTTCAAACCATCTACAAAACGTGCAACTAATTGTTCTTCAGTTTCATTCAATTGGTTACGAGCAACTAAACCGTAGAACTCAACTACATATTATTCAACCAATCTATCTCCTTTTCGACAATTTTGAAGTTTGATAAACAGTTGTTGTTTATAATCTCTTCGTAAAAACTTGTCTCTTAATAAACCTCTCATGCAAGTCCAGGTTCGTATAGGAGGTTTGTGATACTTATCTCGACCTTCACATAGTATTTCCCACCAAGATGTAGCTCCACCTTTCAGTTTATAAGCTACCAGTTTCACTTTAGAAGATTCAGGGACGTTCATGAAGCTGAAAAAGAATTCTACTTCATAAAACCAATCGATTAAGTCTTCAATTTGTAAACCACTGTGAAAGTTAGGTATATCAGTCTTCAATTTATATTCTGGTATAGTTTCGCAAGATTTCAGACTAGATTTTAACTGTTTATCGTCTATCCACTTTTGTGATTCGAGTTCCTCTGCTTTGTCATCTCCATCACAATTGATAATCATATTAACATGTTTTCTGGGAGTGTTAAGAAAACCTTCCACCGGCTCTTTGTGTTGAAGGATATGCGAACATTGCTAGGAATAGAAGTATTCTGAACAAAAGAACCAATTTTGGTTTCATCATCTTACTTTCTCATGCTTTCTTAACATCGTCTAAAGGAGGCATGTCTTTGTCATCAAGACCAGCATGTTTCCATAATTTGTCTATGTACTCACCTTGTATTCCTAATCTCTTCTCGATACTTTTCAAACTTCCAAGATTCTTTTCAAAATTACCTGTAAGAGCTTTGACATTTGTTTCATTGGTGTCAAGTTTGCCATCGGTTTCAAGAGTTTCTCAATATCAGCTATGGTGATAGGTTTATCTGCCGTTGAAACTCACAGAAGAAAAGAATTATGAGTTGAGGAAAACTTAGGGTTTTGAATTATTGTGGAAGCTGTGTAAGGATCTATTTTTAAATAAAAATATAAAAACTTTGGTTGTGGTACCAACTAATGTACCACAGATAAGAGATAGCAAACTAGTTGTTAGGGTTGTGAAGATAGTTTAAGTTCCGTTAGGAACTTAGTTAAAATATGATTATAGGATCTAGATTCTAAGGTTATAAGATTGATAATCAAATTTGATAATATTATATGTCTCAAAACAATAAGGCATAGGATTTAAATAGGTTCACAAGAACCGACTAAACAGAAAAGAAAAAGGAAATCTAATCGAACTAGGAAAGAAAAGAACTTGCAAGACAAGTAAACTTAAACAGACAAAAAGGATCAACTGTAATAGTTGATATAAAAATAAAGGATCAACAATCATTGTTGATACATGGAAAGGTGTACTGATGATTGTTGATACATGGAAAGATGTACTACATCAGGTGTTGAGATTATTAGTCCCACATTGTTTGGGTTATCTAAGATCATGTTGTTTATAATCCTTAGGGCCTCCCAAACTCAAAACCAATTGGCTATGAATGGACAGGCCCTAAGGATTATAATCCGTATGATTTTAGGTAACCCTAACAATGTGGGATTAATAGTCTCAACACGCCTCCTCACGTGTAGCCTCATTGGGAAAAATACGTGGAGAATAAATCGGGTGACGCGGAATAAAGGTGCGGTCAAATAACTCGATATAAAAAACCTTCTCTGATACATAAAAAAGTTTAGACTGCATAATATTATTGAGTTCGTATGATCCTATTTATACGTGACTATTACAACTGAATTAGATAAGTACAGAGTAAGATAATGGAGGAAAGCTTATTATATGGTGACTAGAAACTATGTACGACTGTCTTTGATAACAACTTAGTCAATCTTGTTAAACTTGTAATCTATTGATTACAACAGAGTAGTTAAGTTGGAGAGTCGAAGTGGTTGCAGACAAATACGGACTGTAAATTTCATTAATTACGCTTTTATTTCCTACATTTTTGACATATTTGGTTTTTTAGTTTCAAATGCGGTTGGACTCCTAAAAAGAGTCCAGAAATTCATACACAGTAAGGCCAAGACTCCCAATTCGAGAATGTTTGTTTTTAAAATGATAGATTTCCAAGGGCTTATGACGCAGCTTGTTGCTCACTTTCCTGATACCTCAATGTAATTAATTATTATGAATTTTAGTACCAAGTATTTTGATATTTTCGGAAACGTAAATTTATTTGGCTTGGAATTATTATATAAGAAGCTTCTTGTTTTGACATTATTTAGAAGATGTATAAATAACAATTTTCTTGATAATGGAACTTCGAAATGATGATTAAAAAGAAATGATTTCCTTAATCATATGGGTAGGATCATGTGATGACCATCAATTACCAAAACCATACTACAACCAGGACATATAACTATGGTCCTTACATCAATCACTCTTTAGAACAACTGAAGTCATGGTCCCAAGACCAATAAAAATTCGAAAGTGATGTTTCCAGAACTGTGTTATCACAAGCATAATATTCATGCATCAATCTAGGAGTTAAGAATACAAGTGAATCAATGACGTGGAAGTCCTTTAACAAGTATCCAAGGAAACAATCAAATGATCCAGAGACCAAAGAAGACGTTTTGCTGGGCAAATCCGTCTGAAGATGTTTTGCACTGTCCAAATAAAACGACGAACTGAGAGAAATTAGTGAATAATTAAGATATGGGTCATATAACAATCTCGTCGTATGGAATTTTTATACAACATATCAAAAACTCACATCAGTCGGATGAACGAGCTAAGAGATATAGACCAAACATTGGACGTCACTGTTGAAAAATTCCCGATCTTGTCCTAGAACTTTTATGTTTTGCTAATTTGAACCTCTAAACGAGCTCAAAAACTTGAAAAAACATAGTTTATGTTGATAGGAAATTTTTTAGGCATGAGAAGTTGGGTAGATCATCAGAAACATACATTATATGAAGATTCTACATTGTTTTTAAGAAGACCCTAATTTCTGAAATTTTCTGATGACGAATCATGAAGAAATTCCTTATTCATCCACATGGATTTTAATCCATACAACCATCAGATGAAAATTTAATGTTCATATGAAGACGATACAAGATGAATACTTTCTTGGGTCATCCACAAACCATTTGAGGATTTAGAGAAACAACCGAAAAAAACAACTTCACCGCAGTTGGTGATACAAAATTGATACTCCAAAGACTATACTCATGGTTGGACTAAGATTTCCTCTTTCGAGAAATGCCTGTACCATACATGGGTCAACATGGTCCTTATACCTCATCAATTTATGCTCTCAAGAAAATGCTTAGTCATTCTACAAGTGCTTTTACGACGACTATTGTTCCTTCAACGATCATTCAACATCATTGGATCATTATTGACTCGGAATTCCTAGTAATATCTGAACACTAAGCTTGTTCATAAATCTTGATTATATCGGTAAAAAATCACCATTTAATATGCATATTGCGCACATGACTGTCCCAGACAAAGTAGGGGACTTAATATTGATGGTGGATTTTGGCGAAGGTTATATACGTAAAATCACATCGAAAATTGCATATCTATGATCATTATCATAAGTATAAGAAATTTTTGTCTTCACCTTCCGCAAGTGGAATCAAGTTTTGTTGTGCAGGTATAATTGAAGATAATTGAAAATTTGAAGACAAAAATATTTTTTTTATTGGTTTCGTATCTCGTGATATTACTTCGCGCACACATCTTGATCAGTTGGAATCCGACTAGATATATGTGACTCCCCAACCTAATGACATGCTTAGCCGAAGGTTAACAACCTAATTGAAGCAGAAAACCTGGATTGCCGATTTTAAGAATTATAATTACTTCAAGTGCCAATAACTAATCCAAACTCTCTGATATTATTTAAATGAAAGTCTCTCGAGTGATACAAATATATTAATATGTTTTTTTACAGATTAACAACATATATACAAAAGATACTCAACATCTCTAAATTCGATAATGCTTTAAAGCTACGAAAACGAATATCTTCACGTGTACCATCTCTTCTGATAACTGAAAACCTGAAGTGGGAACGAGTGAGCACGTCATCCCAAAAGGGGTGCCCAATGGAAACATATAACTTTCAAGTAATCACTAACATGCTTCACATTTCAAAAAGATTATGAAATAAAACGGAACAGAATAAGAATACAAATAACACCTTTTACACACAACACGAAGCAGAAGATTGCTTCAACTGTTTTCCCCAGATATTGCATCCATTGTGGAAATATCCATGAAAGATCCGCCACCGGATGGATCTACGAGAACCGAATTAAACAACCTAAACATATGTTATCCTAACCTCGTCTCACACAATGAAGAAGAAGATGCTAGGAATAACTTTAGTCTCAAATGACAACATGAATCCAGGTATCGTAAGATATTATTGTGGAATGCGTACACCTCATAAATCCAAATCCCACCATCTAAGTATAGGATATAATAAGGTTTTGATTACTACGATCTGACCCCGCAGAGCAGGTTCACAAAAGGCTCTATCATTATTCGTAGGTCGTAGTCTCCAAATAATGACCATCTCCAGTCATGAAACTAGAATTTCTTCCTAGGTCAAAGATCATATTAACCCAGTCATACTACAAAGAATTAACAATCAAGTATGATATGCACAAAGTGATTTCCCTAAATAAAATAAAATATATATAATATCCAACCGGGGTAAAGCCGGACTACTAAATAATATCTAACTATAGTAGAGCCGGACTACTATCTTAAGACAATAAAATGTAATGTTCATGAATCAAACTGGAGGATGCTCCGAAGTTTTAAATGATTCTATAGAACAATGAAATCCTGACGGATTATGAGAATGCATATGAGTCAGTGGAAGGATCATGCGTGCACAATGATGATATAATCCATAAATAGTTGCTCCAGAAATTGAGCACAATGAGATCGAACCATGCTTTATTTTGATTAATTTCAAATAAATAGCATATTTAGCCTACGCAATCCAGGTAGAACTTAGTTCTTTGACAAATATACGGGTATTTGGTGTGGTAGTGCTAACCAACCTAGTGTAAAGCCTGTGGGACATATGTGGTTATTTGTCACAAAGTGTGGTGAGAAGAATGAGGTCTTAAAGTATAAAGAATCACATTGTGGCGCGAGGTTTCTCACAAACCCCTGGATCGCTTACTCTTTTGAACATTATAATGTTCAGTTAATTAGTTTGCTTGGTAGTTTCAAAAGAACTTGAAACATAGTAGATGTGGTTATATCTCTAGAGATTTAGACTCATAGATATTTGAAAAATGCATGGACTTTTGCTTCCTAATTCGAATGACTCTAAACCACGGAGTGTGTTTGCAGTTACACTGGAACAATCACTTATTGATTTAAACAATCAGGCGGATGTGGTATACCCGTCTAAATGACTATTTGATTGGGAAGGTATAACCAAGTAAGGTTTCGTGACATACACATTAAATAAGTTCCTGATTCCGAATATAGCTATCTATGTCGACGGTATGGACATGATAAGTACTCTTAATGAAATAAAAGACCTTAAAAGCTATTTGAAATCTGAATTTGAGATGAAAAATCTGGGGAAAGCTCAACCGAATACTGAGCTTGTGGTATATTATTCCACCAGTACCATTCTTTACCATCCTAAAGAGCATGGTGCATGAGAAATCCATGTATAAAATCAGAAAAATATAAGAGACGTAAAAAGAATGTGACTGACATAACTCACCGAGACCAACAGCTAAACTGCATCCCAAGAAGATCTGCATGCTACAAAACTCTGGTAGAACCTTCTTTACGACCTATGTGGTGACCGATTCTCTCAATTTAACATCACACGCCCTTTAATTAACAATTTTTAAGACAAATCATGCTGCCATGAAGTTCACTACAACTTTCCTTCAATGTGGTGATCAGAAAATCATCGATTCGCTTGGCCAACTTTCTGCTGGTCTTCTATTCCCTTTATGGACCTCAAATTCCTATTTTTTACGAGATTCTGTCTGACGCGAGATTTTCGCGTGGTATATTTCAAATGAGCGACGATTTTATTAAGATAATGGTTGAATATTCTCTTCGTGCGGCTAGAGTGGAATCTTCCTATCCCAAGTGGGAGAAACCTTTCAATAAGGATGACTTTATAGTGGAGAATTTATTTACTTATAAAAAATGAACAATACCGTTGGGGGATCCGTTTGATGAGAGCGGATGGTATCGCAGGGAACAAAAGGATCATGCGGGATGTTGATTTTCACAATTCTGCTAATGAATCTACGCGTCATTCAAAGGATACTCGTTAGGTAGATTATCCTCTGATTCTGGAAGGTCCTTACATCAAGGGTGTTGATGGGTCGATTCTTCCTCTTCTTGAGAAACTTACCGCTTACAAACCTTGGGAGTTTAAATGGCCAGAGGAAAAAGATGTGCTATACTACCTTTAACTTTATTTATATGTTTACCTCCTTCCTTTTGTCCTTCGTTTCTCTTATTTCCTTTGGTTTCAGATTGCGACGCAGAAAAACAAGGCTAATAGAAATGCGTCAAATTCGTGCAATAATGAAGTAAGAAATACTTTGTATTCAATTTTAACGATATTGTTGCCTCTGTTTTTTATATCTCATTGTGTGCGTAGGTGGGGACTATAGACGCTGAGGGTTCCAGCGGTGATGCTTCTATTTCTCTGGGTGGTGATGTGCTTCGGAAGGATAAAGGAAAGGATAAGAATATCTTCTCCAAGAATCCTAAAAATAGAAAATTGTCTCCTCATGATCCTCTTAACACTTCCTCCTATGATGACGCCTTGCTTCCCCCTGAGAACTCCGCGTTCGTATCTTCTATGGGGAAATTGTCGAGAATCTTCGCTGACTCTTTCTCTGCCATCGACGATGATGCATTGACTCATACCTGTGAGGCGGTTGCTAAAATTTGTGACGCTCCATCTTTGAGTCATGAGTCCTTACGTGGAGTTGCCTCTGCGTTAAGTCCAAGTTTTTAGTTCGCACTTGGACCTTTGGTAATTTCTATATCACCGCATCTACTTTAATGATGATGTTATGCTTTTATATTTTAACATTCATTTCGTGTTGACGCAGAGTGATCGCATGTCTCATGCCGTTACATCCGATCTTCAGAGAAAAGTTCGTTCTCTTGAGGCTGATAATCTCAAACTCAAAGTTGAGTCCTCCACCTATTCTAATGATGTTATTGGACTTCGTGACAGGAATAATCAGTTAATTGGAACGTAGTCTTTTGTTGCTTCCGCTTTTATATTCATGCATCATTTTCGCCTCCTTTTAATTATCTGTGCTTGCAGAAATTTACAACTTAACTGATGAAGCCATTAATTATCCGGTCGAAGATGAGATCCTTTTAGAGCATCTTAACTCCTACTTAAATAACATTGTTGATGTTGACATAGAAGCTCTTAACCTTGTGGAACTGAAGTCAAAATATGAAATCTTAAAGTTGAGCATAAGAGCATGCTATCCGTTAGTAATGGATTTAGGCATCACTATTGTGAAGCCAAGGAAAGGATTAAAATTTTGGTGGCGAGAAATAACGCTCTTATAACTGAGAAGGATAAGGTTGTTCTCAAGGGTGTGAAAGATTTAAAGGAGTTTCATGAGGTTAATCTCCAAGTTCAAGTGGAAATAGATCATGCTATAAGCGAAAAGAACGCACTGGCTGAGCGAGAGAACATGATCCGCTCTCGACTAATAGAAAATGACGATGAGTTTTAGTGGGCTTCTAGGGTTATTGATAACACTAGGAATGGTTTGGCTATTAATGTTAGCCTTGAATCTGATCACACTGAATTGGTTAGGACTATTATATCTGAAAAAGAAGGTTGCTCATAATTCTTCTATAATGTCTTTAGTTTTGTGCTGCTTTTTTGCTCTTATTTTCATGCGGTTTTGATTTTTTTGTTTTCTTTCGTAGACACCGAGAAGAATCATCTCAAGAAGATTTGGGAGTTGAAAACAAATATTTCTGCTAGGGATTCTAAATACCGCAGGCTCAAGAATAAGTTGATAGTTACTGTCTCTAACTTGAGTAAAGATGCGCTTCATCTGCGTGATTCAGAAGTCAAAAAGTACATAGGGAGGATCTGTACTGATCGTAATATCCCTCTTCCAGATTTTGATTTCTCTGAAGTTCCTGCTAACGAAGCAGATTCTGAAATTTCTGATAGTGAAGCGGAATATAAAGAGTTTGAAGAAACTGAAGATGAAGATGGTAGTAATTCTGAGGTTGAAGAAGAAAAGGTGAAGATGGTATGGGTGGGTAATATCCACTCTTTCTAAGGATCCTTCTCGTTTTCTTTCCTTTTCTTATTTGTAAAAATCCTTATCCGCTCCTTGTACCATATTCTCCTTTCTTTTTTGTACACTGGTTGTTCTCGAACTTTTGAGAGTTCAATGTATATCCTTTTTCTTCAATGTATAATCTTTTTTTTCCTTTACTCTTGCGTATTTTAATCCTGCAATTTGTCATTAGTCAAAAGCAAAGCGTTTCTCTAGTAATAATAACATATAACATATAACATATGCGTTGATGATAATGTATAACATATGCATGAGTTTATCATATAATGGTGGGTAACACTTCTTTATATGTTTGCATTCTTATTCTTGCCTTTGTTAGTTGCCACAAGATAATTGGGTTGTGCGTGTTACAGCATTGCTCGGTCGAACTCGCATGCTTTGCTATCTCAAGCATGTTTGTCAATGTTAGTGATCAAAACTATAAGTCTTGATTTCTAGTCTGTTATATCTAAGTCTCGGACTAGGATAAAAAGTGTAGTTGAGCTCAATAACTCCATGGCGGATCATCATACAAGACGAAGAACTACTCAAGGAACTGGTGGAACTTCATCGACTAAAAGGTATGTGGAGACTTGAACTTATCTATCACTCAAAGTTCTATCTACTATATCTCCTATCTTGAGACAAAAGTCGTTTTGTTATATATACTTTGATTATACACATTTGTTATTTCTAGCCGAGTTTATCTTGCCTATCTATTTCTCGAAATATGTGTTGGTAAGCTTTCACTTTAACCAAGTTCATCTTTACCTAGTGACGAAAGTCATGATATGTTTCAATCACTCTGAAAATTGCTTTGACGAAAAATGGTTTGTGAATAACAATAATATAACGTAACCTAAGAATGTTTCAATGATTGAAATGAGAGTTTAGATTATATAACCATTGGTGGATATAAGCATTGTTGTGGAAACACATATATGTATAAGTCCTTATTCCTTGAACCGAAGTTTGCAAAAACTTTGTTGATCAGGAGAACCGGAACAAGAGCCGTGAACTCAGTCCGCGAACTGGCGGAAGTTCTCGACCCGAGAAAATCTGCTGGAGTTTGAGAACTCCTTCCGGGAACTTAAGTCCGCGAACTAAGTCTGCGAACTTAAGTTGGTTATAACTAAAGACGATTGTTTTTGAACTCATGTTTATATAAACTAAGGAATGCAATTGCAAACCGTGTCTATAAAGTTCATGAACCGATTCGAGTGAATCAAATCATTTTGCTTCAATTGTGTCTTGTGTAGTTACATAAGATTTCCTTCCTATTGAACAACTCTTTAACTACTTCATTTGAGTCATTTGAACTAGTTATGGTGAAGAAGAATATAGTTGATATGAAAGTGCTCATATGGCTAACCATTTGGTTAACTATTATTGAACCAACGAATGTATATGTTTGGGTACGGTTACACAAACCTAGAAACGTGCATTTCATTTGTGTGTAACAAGCTAGGTTTTCGATCTAACGGTTGAAAGATATTAGCTTGAATCTAATCAGGTTTTCATCTAATGGTAAATATTGAATGCTTTCTTACCAAACTAACATTGATTGCAAACCCTGATTTGAAACACTATATAAGGGAGAACTCTAGCAACTGGGAAACCTAATCTCCACACCTTACATATGATACTAGTTGTGTTAGCTAGATTCGATTCTCCTTTAACCTTTGGTTTCTTATTAAAAACTAGGTTAACGACTTAAAGACTACATTGGGATTGTGAAGCCAGACCGATACTACTTTCTCGTAGTTGTGTGATCTGATCTTGTTGATTCTATCGTGTTGAGTACAATCGTAACGATTTTATTGAGATTGTTATCTCCGATAGGAAAGATATAAAAGTAGTCACAAACATCTTCGTCTCATCGTTTGTGATTCCACAATTTCTTCTTTCGCTGCGTCGATTAAGATTATTATGAGGTGCTTGATAATACTAGGATGTTATTCGGGAATATAAGTCCGGGTTATCAATTGGTTCTTATTCACCTTGATTTATCAAAATACGGAACAAAACCCGTAGGTATTTATGTGGGAGATGGATTTATCTATTACCGTAAAATTTTCTGTGTGATACATATTTGTTTATTCAAGTCTTCGACTTTGGGTCGTAGAAACTCTTAGTTGTGGGTGAGATCAGCTAAGGGAATCAAGTGCGTAGTATCCTGCTGGGATCAGACACGTAAGGAGCGCAACTGTACCTTGGATCAGTGTGAGATTGATTGGGGTTCAACTACAGTTCAGACTGAAGTTAGTTTGTAGTAGTCTAGTGTCTATAACGGCTTAATACAGTGTGTGTTCAATCTGGACTAGGTCCCGGGGGATTTCTGCATTTGCGGTTTCCTCGTTAACAAAATTCTGGTGTCTGTGTTATTTCTATTTCCGCATTATATTGTTTATCTTTATAATTGAAATATCACAGGTCGTGCGTTAGGTTCAATCAATTAGAATATCCGACCTTCTGTTTATTTTAATTGATTGACACCTGGATATTGGTCTTTGGTACCATCCAAGTTATCTCTCTAGTATTTGATAAAGACTCACGGATTTCTATTTGCTTGAGTATAGATCAAATCGAGAGATTGAGATATTAACTCCTTGATATAGTTTTATCTAGATTGAGTCTCGCTGTCTAGTTGATTCTCTAGAAAGTATATTGAAGTTAGTCCATACAGATTTCTAAGAGAAATATTGGGTGTGGTTGTTGTACTCCCGCTTTTTCAGTGCGTATGTTATGTAGTACCATATACGCGTAAATCTATCATATATGGCATTCGCAGATATCTTTCATGCAGCAAAATTATTTAGTATCATACCTGAATGACTTCTCCTTTATTTTACCTCATGATTGTGTCTTTGTTTTCTGCCTCAGCCGCGTCTATACATCATCCTACTTTTTAACTTTATTTTATACGTGTGCTTTAATCTTTGATCTCCTTTCTTTCATGCAAAACAATATTAGTTTTAATTTTGTTTTTCTCATGAGGTCTTATTACGCCTCCCTAATTAGAGGTCTTATTTTGCCTAAAGGTACTATTTGTTTTTGTACAGCGAAACCGCAGGAGATCTTTACATTTTCATGCAATGACCCATTAATTTCGCCTTATCATCTCTCGTATTATTCCTTTGCAGGATATATTGACGCACAAATACGACAGACCTATACTCTCCTTTGAGTCAAAGCCCCGCGATATTTACGTCTTTTAATTCAATTCATCTCCCTAATGGAGGGTGCGTCCTTATATTCCCCTTGACTGCCCCTCTAGGAAGTTTACCCCTACTGGGTTAGGGTGGGCTCTTCACATCCAGTGATGCAACAATCAGTTGTGTTCGCGGCCTCTTATCCCTCCGCCGATATGGTTATGGTTATGAGACCGAACCCTAAGTGGGGTTTCTTGAGGACCGAGTGCATCATAGTCAGAACTTGCCAAGAGCGTACAGGTACACCCCAGGCACTCTTGACTCAACCGTGTACCTCGGCGCCCTGATCGAGTTTGTGCACTCCTTAGGAGAGAACTTCTTACCTTAGTCTTTCGACTAAGGCGCTCTGCTGGATGGGCTTTTATTTCACCCTGAATCTTCATAACTCAGACTCCAGGATCGGTGTAGCTTTCACCTGAGTCATGCTAACTAGGTTTTCCCCAATTATGCTTCATTGTTCAACAGTCTAACCCATCGTGCCCATGGATACTAACGGGTATTAATTTGATTTGGGGTGTGTATAAAGTTCCATATAAGACAAAAGTAATTAGATTGGTACGCCCACAATAAAAAATTGTACCCCTTTTAGCAGTTTTAGTAGGGGCCTAGACTAATTTCATTTTGACTGTTTTTTTTTTAAATTTATATATTTACATTTTTCATATGATTTGAATTATTTTTTTTAGGCCTGTTGGAGCAACCTGTTAAAACATACAAATGGGGATGGAATTATAGAACTGCCAGCAATAGAGTAACCCTAGGGTATAACAAACTCTCTGCGAGAACAAATCAAGTCCAATGATGATGGTTGATTGCTTCTCCCATGTTTTTCATTGGTGAAGGCGTTCACAGAGTCTTTGTACCGAGACGTGGACGCAGGTTTTCTTGACAACTAACATGTTTTTAATTAAGGTATTTAACCTCATGCCGTAATTTGTAACTAGACTTCTAATTAGACCAGTTCTTAACTTTTCCATTAAGCGGTAATACCAACCATTGAACCATGATTTTGTTCACTTACACCATGTTTGTTTACTCCTGACTCATCTGAGTCGTCTGGATCTGAATCATCTGGATCTGAGTGAAATCATCTGACTCATCTGAATCTGAGTCGATATGTTTGTTTTGAGTCAGATCTGACTCATGTGACTCGGAAATAAGTGAGTCAGTGGTTTGGTCCCATGAGTCAGGGGTATTTTGTTACCTGACTCAAATGAATCCGAGTCAGGGGTTATGTCTGAGCCAGAGGTCGAGTCAGATCTGACTCAAAATGGAAAACAAACGGTCTGACTGCTGACTCGGTCCGAGTCAGGGGTTGACTCAGATTCAGACGCCGAGTCAGCTGCAAACAAACAAGTTCTTAGACTCTGTCATTGAGTTGTTTTATTTTATTAAACAGTTCTTAACTTTTCCATTTAGCGGTAATACCAACCATTGAAGCATGATTTTGTTCACTTAGACTCTGTCATTGAGTTGTTTTATTTTATTAAACAGTTCTTAACTTTTCCATTTAGCGGTAATACCAACCATTGAAGCATGATTTTGTTCACTTAGACTCTGTCATTGAGTTGTTTTAGTTTATTAAACACTCTTTACCAAATAATACTCCATAAATAAAGCTTTGTCTTATGGCTTTTCATAGTCGAAGATTCAACGTCTTCCATGTAAGCTTGATTCAGCGTCAAGTGGCTGAGGCAATTCAACATTCAACAATCTAAGATTCAACGTCTTGACACAGAATGTTACACACCATCATATTAAGAGATCTGTTATTGAATCTACCCGATAATAAAGATAGCAACTAATGATAAGGCGCTTATTTGCATTTTTGTCAAAATACTAAAATTTGGGACGCCAAATGATGCGGCGCTCCTGAGTTGATTCCAAAATGTATCCAAGCAGTTGCTTGAACAGAATATGGAAATGGGGCTTTAGGCAACACTTTTGTAACGGTTCAGGCTATAAAAATTGAATGTTGAACAACCATAAAACAAAGCCTAAGCCTTAATTTTTTTGATAGCACAAATAAGAGCCAAAATTTTTGCAATCCTTATGGGGTTTACTCAATAAATACATTTGTAGATTTTTAGAGATATGAAAAGAGTCTGGAAAATTAATAACTTCCCGAAAATTTAGCAAAGTTTTACAGAATTATGCAGAGTTGTCTGATATCTTGCAGAGATTTGTACAGTTTTGAAAAGTTGTGAAAACAAACTTCATATAGAAATATGCATATAGACATAAATACAAAATTTATTGTAGTTTATTCAATTAAATAAATAACTAGATTTTTGGCCCGTCTACGCACCGGGCAGGATCACAAACCATACACCATATTTTTAGGTTGATGCTCCACAATTTGATTACTGTCAAATTTTATCATTAAAGAAAAAGATTACTGGCAAATTTCAGTGCTTACAAATCAATAAATTTTATATATACATGCAGCCTTATCTTTAGGCTGTGACTAAATACAACCCACACTAATGATAAATGCAACCTTGTTGAAATATCAGCAACCTTAATTAACGTGGGAAAACAAAAGTTATCTTCTTCGTCTTTCCCCACAATGTTTGCGGACGCTGACCGTGTCTTTCATTCTTTATTTTCTGATCGGTCATGTTTCTTCCATCACTTTTGTTCCATCAAACTGTCTCTTTATCATATCAACTTGAACAACAGGTGATAAACTTTGTTTAAATCCCAAGAACATACATGAGTTCACTTCTCTTTTCAATATAAGTTATCAGCTTTTATGGATTCAATTGGGTCTTAAAACTTGGTAATGGATTTCATTTTCAATTGCATTTGTTTCTTAAGAACTTTTTTGAATCTTTCAAATGGGTTTTGTTTTTTTTCTCATGAAGGTTCTGTTCTTGAATAATGGAGAAAAATACAGAGGAAGGGGCAAATTAGTTGGAACTTGAAACCTACATTCATATGTCTTACGTTGATCTGGAATTTTTCTTGTCTAATTAATTATATATATACAACACACTTTGTTAAAGAGATGAAAAAGATATATAATGATCGAATTGCAGTACTAAGAAGAATTTTTGGATTACGGATTATCTAGGGCAAAACTAATGGAAAGGAGAAGAACATAAAGTTAAGTTTTGTTCACTAATGGAAAGGAGAAGAACATAAACTAATGGATTACGGATTATTTAACATTATGTGGGTTGTATTCAGTCACTGCCTATCTTTATTGTTGCTTGATTTTTTCCCTGTTCCGGCTGCAATGCAACATGCCTGCAAAGCCAACTCATAACTCAACTCTTTTTTCAATCATATTCTTCCAGCACTAACAACTACAAAATCCTCACTATAAAACTCAACTCCATCTAAACATCTTATCCTCCAGGTTTAATGGACGGTCATTCATCTATGCATCTGGCATCTTTTTCTTTTAACCATATTTTTGATCTAGTGTGATGTGGCTCTGCCCCACCCCGTCATGCATTTATGATTGGTGTGGCTCGGCTTCGCTTCGCCCCATCCCGATGCATTTTTTATTTGGTGTCAGACCGCTTCGCCTCTACCCGTCGCGACGCATTTTTACCTATTTGATCTGGTGTGATGTGACTCCGCATCGCCCGGTAGTGCATTTATGATTTGGTGTGTCTCAGCTCCGCCTCACCCCGTATCGATTTGGTGTGGATCGACTTCGCCTTGCCCCATCTGATGCATTTTTGATTTGGTGTCAGACAGCCCTTAAGCAAGAGAGTTCTGATCCAGGTCTGAATTCTAAAGCTCAAAAAAACAACTTTGTAAATTATTGTAAGCTATGTATTCATGACATCTTCCAAACAAATACCAAAAAAGATTGCTTCAAAAAAGAATACCAAAAAAGATACTAAAAACCCAAAAGAAAAGAATAATATATTTTCTGTTGATTTTTTTTTTTTTTGATCGATTATATTTTCCTTTTGAATTACTCCTGCAAAATATGAGAGTTCTATGCCATCTAATCGAGTAGACACAAAGTTTCTAGTTCATCTCCATATCAGAGTTCAATTGTTCCTCCAATAGATTAGCATTAAATTAGCAACTCTCAGTGGATCATGTGAATGAGTCTAGGGCTAACAGTCATTGCAAGTATAATAATTACCTCTCTAATGCACAAAGTTTTCATAGAGTTAAATAGAGACAATTGCTGATGAAGCATTCCACATATCTGGACTTAATCTATCAATGCGAGTAAGACTAAAATGCCCTAAATTAAACATTTATAAAAAAACAACAATAACAAAACAAAATGTCATTTGGATGAGATAGTTTTTATGCAGGATCCTAAGAATCATTTGGGTGTTTGGAGTTCATTTATTTTCTTCTTTACTATGCACCCAATATATATGTACACGCACTACAGTGGGAAGAAACCAAAAAGAATACTGGAATTAGAAGTTGAAGTTGAAGTGCAACTGGCACTGGAAAAAGCAGAAACAGTTGTTACCAATTGAAAGATAATTACATCTAGTGATTGGCTTCTTATGTGGGTGATATATTGGAGCTGTGAACGCCTATGGAAAACATGACTCCAATCGAGTACAATCACAGACAAACTGATTGACCGAGATGAAAGAATTCATAGTACAGTAATACACTATTAACTCCTAAAATAGCATGTACTTCCATCAACTCCTTTCAGGTTGATGATGGTTGGTAGAACGATACCTATTTAAATATGAAAATCCAACACCACTTGGTAAATTTAGGAAAATGGTATTTACATGCGAAATTAGCTCAATATTATCTACTGTTGTGAAAAATGGAGGTAACTCACCATTGTTCCATGAATATTCATTGAGATCGTTTTTCCGTCACTCTTGACTCTATATGGTCCAGGTTCCATAATAGTTTTTTCTTCCAAGTGATGAACACTATTGGTTCAGCATCCTAATAGTATATACAAAAAAAAATTCAATCAGTAATGAATCTAATGATCAGCACAATCCATAAAATATTTAAGCAGGTATTTAGTTGTACCATTATAAGTACACCCGTTATGCCAAGACTAATGAATTAGACAAATACTTGTTAGCCGGATGGCAATAGCTTTTGCGTTCCTACATTAACCTGCCAGCAAATGGCGGACCCTTTCTTAAATCATTCTTTGTTAGATCATGTTTAGAATTTCTTAAGCAGTTCTCACAAAGATAATTAACATGGTTCTAGCCAATTACATTAACCTTCCAGCCAATTAGTACGTCAGTATAATGAAGCTAACAGCAGAGTAAAGAGAACAGCAGAGGAGTTGTAAATCCTACCTATGCCAACCCCAGCCAGTGCATGCATATACGTCAATGTGAAATGAGCACCAGCCAAACAAACTAACAGAAATTATATGCCAGTGCAGGCTCTTTAACCCACACATCCAGAGTCGGAGAATCCAGAAACAATTTATGCTAGTGTAGGCTCTCTAACCCACATTTCCAAAGGTCAGAAAATTCAAATCTAATGGCGTTGGCAGTAGTTCAATCCTCATTTCCATTAAATGTCAAATTATCATTAAACTGAATTTTTATATGACAGATCATTAAGATTGAACCACAATATCTGTAGGAGATGGGTACTGAAAGGTCATTACGTCGAAACCGTCTTTGAAACAAACCACATGATTTCGGCTTAACAATCATCACAATCAACTAAAGAAGAATCTTTTAAGTAGTATCGTCCATTTACTTCACATCTAAAAAACTAAGCTACAAAACCCCAATGCTGGTAAAACTAAAGTTTCTAAAAA
Organism: Papaver somniferum; assembly: GCF_003573695.1. NCBI lineage: Eukaryota > Viridiplantae > Streptophyta > Magnoliopsida > Ranunculales > Papaveraceae > Papaver > Papaver somniferum. Next base: position 70,851,764 of record NC_039358.1, read on the forward strand.
ATCGTAGCCCCTGCCATAACCAATTGCTTATGTTCAGTTTCTTCTTTCATAAACTTATTAGAAACTGAATTTATTAATCTTTCATAAACTTATTAGAAGATTCATAAAATACTCAAAAAAAAAAGATTCATAAACTTAATGAGAACCCATGATCCACAGATGTAATTGAAAAAGATGTTTTACCTGACCAGACCTGTTTGGTTAGGAAACAGAGATGACCGTGCCTTAAAGCTCTTGTATGTGGAGAAGAGATTAGTTTATGGATAACCCTAGAAGTCATATGTTGATTAAATTCAAACTGAAATGAAATAAATAAAAGTATAAGATTTGCTATCACTTACCTAACATCCACCGTCTCATCTATTTCAGCCTTTCAATAAAAAACAATCAAAACCCTAAACTGAATCAAAACAAAAACACAATCAAAAGCCAAGTCTTAGATTAAGCCCCTCAATGCCGTTTATAAAAATTTGAAGTTTTCCTCGACCTAGAAGTTTTAGGGTTTATGAAGAAAAGTATCAAAATAATCATTGATATGTGCAGCAAGATTAGAGAAAGCAAAAAGGTATATCAGTGGAGAGAAGAAAAAAACAGTACCGTTTGTAGGTGGTTGAGAAGAGATTTAAGCATGGCTGGATGCAGTTTGGCGGTGGTTTGATCTCGCCGTCGCTCAAAACTCTTTGTTTTAATCGAAGAAGAAAAGAATTAGGGAACAACTCTTTGTTTTCCGATATGTGAATAAGAACATGACGGTATCCAAACCAACGACGTTACTTAACGTCCAGTTAAGTACCGGTATAAATCAAGTGGAACGCATTTTTTAGGCATAAACTCTGATATTAGTATTGGCCACCCACGTTTCTGTTAACGGGTTACAAACGTCCTGTTAAGTATAGGGTGTAAATGGAGTGTTATCCAATATTTAACCCCTCCACTAATAGAGTCTCGCCAAGTATCTTCACCAGATTTACTTATGCCAACGAAACGTTCTCATGCATCCTCAAGGTGGTGTCGCGGTCACCATGCAACGTGGGAGCTCATATGACTTAGGATTTTAAAGGATATGACTTAAGATTTTAAAGGATTTGATTATTATTTAATCATATCATATAAGTATATTATACTGATCTATATTAAGGGCTTTTTATACATTGTATATATATATGAAATAATAAAATAAAAGAGAATAAAAAATATTTTTATGAAAATTTTGGAAGTCTTCCAAAATCTTACATATTTTGTAAGACTTTTATCAAGGCAAATATATACACAAAAGTCATTTAAAGTCTTGAAAATAGGTAAGTATGCAAAATCTTTGAATTTTCAAGTTTATAACGAGTAACACAAACTTTATAAGACCTTTTGACAATCTACAACCAGTAACATAAACTTTGAAATACATTTTAAAAGTAGACAATCAGTAACACAATACTTTGCAAATCCGTTAAACTCCTTGGAAATCAATAAAAGTATTTATAGAGTAAACCTCTGTTAATAAGGAACCTTCAACGTAGAAGAGAGGTTGTTTTATAGTTAAGGCCCCCATCATGCCGACTGGGCTACTATTAGATTGGGGTTGTACCAAATTTCATACTATAAGACAGAACGTTCCTTTTTTTTCAGATAGTGTTACACCCCCACCAGAACGTGTACTCTTATTAGCTATCTAGATAGTGCCTCCACCGATTCTTTTCTTATTGCTTTCTTTCGTTTGTCTTTTAATTTAAATTCAAATTGGATACTATTTCTTTCGGTCGTGGTGTGGCGATATTTCTTGCGACGTTGACTTAGTCAACATTGATATTTTCTTCGAATTCAGGATCAATAGAGAAATCTTAACTTAAATCCATCAATTGAATCATGTTCCTTACTAAATTCTGTTCTGTTTTCATCTAATTTTGTATATTTCAGTTGAAATCTTTATAGGAAATCTTTTGAACTTGTTTTTCCTCTAAAAGTGATTTTAACCTAATTTGATTCTTTCCTGTTCTCCTTCTGTTTTATAACTTAGATTAACATCATGTTTGATTATTCTAAATACTGATTCAGTTTCTTATTAGTTCTACTATTCTCTCTTAATTTGTCTTGTTTTCAGATTTCTTCTTTTTTCTCTCTTTATTCTAGGTTATGAGCTGATGGAGGTGCATCCATAGAAAATTGAGGAACATCATCATGAGATTCGATAAATCTACAGAAATGGGTTTGAAGTTGTGCTATTTATATGTTGGGTAACTCTCAATGACACTCCTTCCTAGTCTACGGTTCTAGGTTTCAATAAAGTTTGCTTAGCTACTGTTATTCATCGATACTTCACTCTGATCCTTGATGAGAAGTCATTCTAAGTATCTTTGAGATTTTGAGATCCTACTTTGAGTAGGGATTAGATTATGAGATATTATTTCTTGAAGGTTTTCTTCTTTTTATCTTCCCGGGAATAGATCTATGAGATAAATCAACTCTCTTCATGATGATATGGTTGATAGGTATTTGGGAATCTTCATCTTTAATCAGTCTGGGTTTCTTGTTGAAGTTAATTTGCTACTGGTTTTTCCCTAAAAAGCAGTGTTTTGATTCTTAATGCCCCATTTTTAAATTTATTTAATTAAAATTTTAGTGATTAATTAACTTAACCCAAGAACTCTCTCAGTAATGGGAGGCCTGATCAGAATTATTTCTATACTTGGCATATATTCTTGGTAGAGTTATTATTCTTTGTTGAGAATATATGTTTTGAACAATAAGTATACCTAGCTTTTCAGTTTTCAGTTCTGAATGGTTAATTCCATATTGATTGACTTGTCTATAACATTACTGCAAGCCTGCAATTTTATCTTTACTGCATGTCTGAAATTACATTCCCTGGATTCCCAGCATGCTCATATGAATTTCTTCCTATTTATTCTAAGGGTTATTTCATTTTCTTCTCACACCCATTTCCAGCTCTGCAAAACATACATTGTAGTTCATTTCTAATGTAGACTTTTTCATGGCTATCCCTGCTGCACAAGTTAGAATCCTGGACTTAGTTGAGGATGTAGAATAATTTCCTTTTAGGTTTGCTGCTCTCATTTGCAACAAATACAACTACTACCACAAAACCTCAGTTAAGCACAACCTCAATAAAATCTGGACTGTTGCATCTTCTGATTTTAATCTTGCTAAGCCATATGTTCAGGGGATGGGTATTCAAAACCTTTTTGTGGTCATGTTCAAGAAAATAAGGGATATTGCTTATGTTGCTCGACCTGCACTCATATTTTGTCAATTGTTTGATGTCCAGCCTCTTGGTGAAATAGAGTCTATCTTTGATCTTGTCTGGGACAAAACTCTAATGCCTATGCAGATTTCCATTCCTTCGGATTTGGTCAGTAGAGAAAAGGCGAGAGAAGTTTTGGATGAAATTGACACCTTTGTCTCTGCTGATCAGCTGCTGGGAATTATTTCGATGCAAAGGTTATGGCCCTCTTAACTCCCCTCTTACCAAAAAGGTGGTCATCAATACAACTAAGCGTACCTATATCATGACAACATTTTATCCTAAGCTTCCTTATCTTATGTGCAAGGAGTGTTTTGTTCTTTATCATGATGACATTCTGTGTAAGGAAATCCGATCCAGCATTTAAGTTCGTGTTCTGCCTGCTCCCTCTCCACGAGCTTCCCATGTTGTTGCCACAAGAATGTCGTCGAAGAAGGGAGAAAGCTCTGGTGCATCAGGTCCCTCCAATGCTCGCCATGCTAAAGTTGCATCAAATGCTTCCTCCAGACCTACTGCTTTCTCGGTTAGTTTGAGGCCAGTTGGTGCTCTTGGCAACAGAGGTTCATTTATTTGTATCCCTGCTATGTCTTTTGTATTGCCTGCAGTTTCTTCTTTATATATCAAAGAACCTGTCAATAAGGTCACACCTTCTGCATCCATTACTCCTAGTACTGGAAACAATAGCTTCAATGCATCCCCCTTTGATAACCTCACCTTTGGACCGGACGGTCTTGTCCATGAAAGGAAAGGTAAAAGGCCTAGAACTTCCTTTGAATCGGAATCCATTAGCACTACCTCTTTTTCATCATCAGCCTCATTGAAGTCACTATCTCATTGGCCTTCTATTAGTTCTTTCCCACATTTTAACCCTCCCACAGATACATCTTTCAATGTGGGAAGTTTAGGAGTCTCATCTAGTAATGGTTCTCCTGAGACAAATGTTTTCTGGTTTGCATCTTGTACCTCATTTTCATAAGCTGTGTTTACTTCTTCTGGTCTTGCTTTCAACAAAGCTACCGAAATGGATTACTCATCTGAAATATTTATGAGTGCAAACTTAGAATACGACTTTGGAAATCATAATAATCAGATCAGTGATCTTAAGGAGGAGGTTGTTCTTGAGCCCATGCCGTCATCTATGCTTCCACCGGAACCAGTTTTTGCTGAAGAAGAATTTAACAAAGATATCGATCTCATGATGATGGACCCCCTTTCGATGGATGTGGATCCCTCCTCAACTCATAACCTTGTAAGTCCTCATTCTTTACCTGTTATTTAACGCATTTATCCTTTTGTTTGCTGCAATCTTTGTTCTTTTATTCCTCTCTAGTTGCTTCATTGTTTTTGCGTGTTGTTTTCTATTTGTTTTCCTTTTTCCCCTAGTTAAACATGAAATTTTTAAGTTGGAACATGAATGGATGTTGTTCAGATAAGAAATGGCTGCATATCTCTAGTCTATTTAGGAAATTTCATTTTGATGCAATTTTCCTTATTGAAACTGTGGTGGATAATGACACTGTGAAAAAACATTGTCATCATCTTCCTTTCGACTCGTGGTTTTTCATTCCCCCCGACCGGAAAATCAGGTGGACTTGCGCTGGGTTTTTCAAAAAGTTTAATATTGAAGTTATTCATTCGTCTCTTAACATGATCCATATAGTTTGTGATATTACCCCTAGAATAAAAAATTGTCTGGTTTCTTTTGTTTATGGTTCTCTGAATATTGTCGGTATGAAAGCACAATGGAATGTTTTAGATGGTATTACTGATGATGTTCACCGTACGTGGATGCTGTTAGGAGATTTCAATTTTATTATGCATGATTCTGAAAAACAAGGTGGAATTGCGGCTAACTCACTAGTGCCTGATTTCATTAGAGCTAAGATGATTGATCTTAACTTTAATGAAATCTTTTCTTTTGGAAATCCGTTTACCTGTTGTAATAGAAGGTTTAAAAATCCTGCTGAGTTGATCTTTGAAAATCTTGATAGAGGGTTTATGAATGACAAATGGGTGTCTCTTCTGCCTTAGACTGGAGTCACTAATTTGGGTAGAGCTTATTCAGACCACAATCCTATCCTTTCTAATTGTTTTCATTTCGAAAAAAAGCATTACATTCCCTATAAATTCTTCAAGTGATGGCAATTGAGTCCTGATTTTAAATATTTCTTGTCCTCCTCTTGGTCTAAGGGAGTTAAGGGTTCTCCTGGTTTTGTTGTAGCTGGAAAACTCCGCAATGTCAAATTTGATCTTTGTAGATGGAATGTTAACTCTTTCGGTCACATTCAAAATACTATATATAAGATCAATGCTGAAATAGAAAAGCTCCAATCTTTACCATTCACACTAGTTATTGGTAATTTTATCTTAAATTACTCAAAGCAACTTGACTTCTGGTATGAGATTGAAAACTCTTTCTATAAGCAAAAATCTAGGATTAATTACTTTGTCTATTATGACAAGAACACTCAGTTCTTTCATAATTCTGTCAAACTCAGAAATATGTACAACACCATCCATACGGTTAAGGATGAACAAGGTAATTGGTTGGAGTCTAAAGAAAAAACTGTTGCACTATTTGAAGCACAGTTTAAAAAGGTTTATCACTCTTCTCATCCTTGCTCTGCTGATATTCAAGAAGTTTTAAAAGATGTTCAGCCAATTATTACTAATGAAGTCAACCTCTTTCTTATGGCCATCCCTACACCAGAGGAAATTCTGTCCTCCTTAAAAAATATGGAGCCATGGAACTCTCCTGGCCCAGATGGTTTCCCTGCAGGATTTTCCCGCGATAGTCAGAATATAGTTTCTGTTCAGGTAATTGAGCATATTCAAAAAAAAAATTCAAAACTAAGTTCTTGTTGAAACTGTTGAACTACACTTTTATATCCTTGATTCCTAAAGTTTCCAATCCTTCTCCGCCTAATGACTTTAGGAATATTAGTTTAGCAAACTCAGTTTACAATTTAAGATCTTAACCAATAGGCTCTAGCCTCTGCTGGATTCGCTTATTTCCCCTTTTCAGTCGGCTTTTTTTTTCTAATAGGCAAATTCAGAATAACATCATAATAAGTCATCAGATTCTGCATTCATTTAAAAGAATGAAAAAATGAACTAAAAAAGGTTATACGGCTATTAAGCTCGATCTGTCGAAAGCCTTCGACAGATTAGAATGGCCATTTATTCTTGTTGTTTTTCAAAAACTTGGTTTTTCAAATGATTGAAGTCAACTGATGCTTCAGTGCATCAGTATTGTCTCATACTCAATTCTTATAAATGGTTCTCCAGGAGAAGAGTTCTTTCCTTGTAGAGGAATTACATAAGGAGACTGTCTTTCTCCCTATATTTTTATCCTTTGTATGGAAGTCATGTCACAGATGTTAATAAAAGCATAATCAGATAAACTTATTCAAGTCTTTAAACTTATATCTAATAGCCCTTCTATCTCGCATCTATTCTTCGCAGACGACTGTATGCTTTTCTCTAAAGCATCTTTACTGTATGCAAAAAATCAGTTGCATATTTTAAATAAGTTTTCTAAAGCTTCGGGTCAGGCTATCAATCTGGAAAAGTCGGGTTTTTTTACAAGTGTGAATATGCATCACAAACACATTAAAATTCTATCTAGATCCTTAGGCATCAAGTTTTTTCAAGCACATAAAAATACTTAGGAACCCCCCTGTTTGTTAATAAAGACAGGACTAAATCCTTTCAATTTCTTATTGATAAGTTCTATGCTAGACTTGGTAATATGAAGAAAACTAATCTCAATGGTGCTGGTAGAACTGTTGTCACTTGACATGTTTTGTCAAGCCTTGTTGTGTATCATATGTCATGTTTACCCCTTCCTAAGAAGCTTACTTCAAAGTTTGACTCCATTCAGAGAACTTTTTAGTGGGCTAAGAAAAATCCCCGTAAGGCAGTTTATTTTCGATCTTGGTCTGACATTGGTAAATCTAAAAAAATGTGGTGGTCTGGGTATTAAAATTCTTATGCTCTGAATAAGGTATTTATATCCAAAATTGCATGGATAATTACTCAGTTCCTTGGACACTTGATTTAAAAATTTCTAAAAGATAAATATCTTCCTAATCAAAATTTATTAGAAATAGATAAGGCTGCTGACACCTCCTCCTGGATTTGGAAAGGCATTGCAATAGCAACTCTACTAGAATTTGGACTTTTATATGGTTACCCTGTTCTTCTGCTCCTCCTTTATCTATTGATCCTAATTATAATGATTACACTTTTGTTAGTGAGCTTATAGACCCTTATCATAATACATGGAACCTAGATATTCTGAATTCCTTGTTTTGTCCTGAAGATGTTATCAAAATTCGTTCAATTCGCCTGAATACTTCTCATGAGGATAAGATTATGTGCGCACACACTAAAGATGGTAATTTTACAATTAATTCTGCTTATAAAGTGTATACAAATGAGTTTGCTACATTTGAAGAGTCTTATTTTTGGTCTAAAGTTTGGTCGTTGAACTATCTTCCAAAAGTTAAGTTCTTTATTTGGAAGGTTTTTGCTAGTATGTTGCTAGTTAATGCTACTATGAATGCTTATAACAACACTATTGATCAATCATGTCTTCTCTGCAACAATGATTCTGAAACTGTCCTTCATCTCTTCTTTCATTGTCCTGTTGCGTCTCACATCTGGTTTGCTTTATCTCTTCAACATCTGATATCCTTTGACTTTCTGTGGCCTGATGATTACTTTCTGAAATGGTTTGATATAAGGCTAGGTCAGTCGCCTTTCCCTGTTGTCTGGCCTAGTGTAGGTGCAATTATTATGTGGTGTATATGGAAGCTGCGATGTGATGTAGCCTTTCAGAAAGTTGAGATAAATCTTGACAGAGTTATCCTCAACATTAAAAGAATGTTGAATACTTATATGCATCCTCCCCTTGCGTCTGTCTTTCCTGTGGATACTAAAACTCTCACTTCTGAGGTTGATCATATTCTATTCATTGATGGCTCTTATAAAAACTTAAACATGGGAACTGGTTTTATCTTATGTAATGTTGCAGGAAGAATAATTTCTTGTAATTCGAACTTTGGGCTTGCTCCTGATGCAGTTAGTGCTGAAGCAATGGCGCTGTTTTTGGCTGTATCCTGGGCAATGGAGCTGAACTTGTCCAAAGTTCTTCTTGTTAATGACTGCCTGCAAGTGGTAGATTTTGTGATGGAGTCAGTCACTCGTCCGGATGAAGATGCAGTGATATTCTTCAAGACTGTTGCTGCCTTCTCTCTAGTAGTTCTGTTTTTAAGCTTGTATATATTAGGCGTACTATGAATAAGTTTGCAGACCGGCTTGCACGTCGGGCTAGGAAGCTATGTGTTAAAGCAACTTGGGTTTCATGTCCTCCATTTTTGAACTATCTTGAGAGGGAACAGATTGTGAATGCTTGTAACTTCCTTCTTTGTCAATGAAAAGTTTGTTTCTTAGCAAAAAAAAAAAAAAAAAATCTTTTAATTTAAATTAAATGGACACATAATCCATTAATTTTTTAATTTTTTTGTGTTTACTTTCCATTGCAAATTATTCAAAATGACATTTATTTTCGTATAATTTGACTTAGTTTAGCCTTGTAGGAGAGACTTGTTAAAACATACAAATGTGGATGGAATCATAGAACTCCCAATAACCAATACTTAAACTAAATCCTAGTATCCTTAGGGTACAACAACTCTGCAAGAACATGAAAAACAAATCAAGTCCAATGATGATGATAGATTGCTCCATGCTTGTAATTGGTGGTGGTGTTTGTAGACATCCTGTACCAAGACGTGGACACAGGTTTGCTTGACAACTAACATATTTCTAGTTAGCTTTTTGACTTCATGCATTAATCTTTAACTAGTAGACCACGAGACTACTAGTTAGACTCAGTTCTTAGATTTTCCATTAAGCGATAATACCAACCATTAAACTATCATTTTGTTCAATTAATTTCTCATTGAGTTGTTTTATTTTATTAAACACTTTAACCAAATAATTTAATAAGACCCAAATCTCTCCAATTAGATTTTTATCTTTCAATCTCCGGTTGTGAAAACTAGATTCGTGTTTTTGGCAATCTTACTCGTTATTATGGATTTTCTAACATATTTCAACAATGGGGATCACTCCAATTATCCTCCTAGGATTACTAGATATAGTGATTTTGTTATGGGAAAGATTATTAGAAGTAGGGAACCAACATCAGTAAATATTGAATCATTTCCTAAACTGGTTTTTATGGCCGGGAAAGGCAAATGTATTATTCTTACACTTGAGTTAGAAGCTGAATCTATGGATGACATGCAGTTCAGTTTAATTGGTCGTATTGATACAAATAAAATTGACATGAAGTTTGAAGACGCAACATAAGTTCTGTTATCACAATGGAATATTAATGGTGGATGTCGTTTTATTCCGCTCCCTAAGGATTTATTTTTCCATGACGTTCGATAATGTTGATGCTGCTAATAAGGTTTTAGAAGATGGTCCTTATATCATAGAAACTACAGTCAAAGGAATCAAATTGATTCATGAAGTTCATGTTCATGAATAGACTGTTGGCTTTAATCCTGATAAGCAAAAAGTTACGTCGACATTAGTTTAGGTTCAATATCCAGGCTTAAGACAGGAATATTGATCTGGAAATTTTTTTACTAGGTATGTCAGGAACCTAGGAAAACCTGTTAAAGTGGATGAACCAACTTTGAAGAAAACTTTTGGTTATTATGCTTCAGTTTTGGTCGAGATTGATTTTTCAAAACCAGTTGATAAAATTGTTTACGTTCAATCAAGTTGGGATCCTGAGGGTTATCAACAGGTGGTGGAAATTCCAAAACATCCTGCGTTTGCGAGCACTGCAAGGTTTTAGGTCATTCTATTAAACAATGTAAAGCTAAATCAAGGCATGTAGCTGAAAACATTGATGCTACTACGTCATGTAATGTGGCAGATAATAGAGTTGTTCCTAATAATAATTTTAGAGATCGTAGAGAGGTAACAGGAACAAAGACTTTGTTCCCCCAACAACTGAAGAATTCAACAACAATAATAAATTGTTACAGGCGAGAAAACAATCTGTATTCGAATTAGCTAATGGTACAAAAACTAAATTCAGTGACGACAGTGCTGAAAATTCGGGTAACGTAAACACTATTAAGTTTGATGTTCTTACAAATATGGACGGAACTTATGCAAATGATAAGATGGGAGACAACCAAGAAAGTGAGGGTGAATAAGTGGAAAATGTTTATGATGAGTCATCTAAATATGTAGGGGATAAGCCCATAACACCTGAAGTTGATATCAGTAGTCAGCAATCGAAAATAACCCTGGCAGTTCTTGGAGCTGATGGAGTTGTTGTGAATGAAACCGTACCTGAAACTATTGTATCGGAGAGCAGTACCTCAGTCAAAACTCAGTAATAGTAGTTGATGATCCCACTATTAATGAAATTATACAGGGGGTTATTGCTGGTAAAAATAAAAGACGTAAACATACGAATAAACCTAAAGAGAATCTCTCGGAAGACGAAATACGTATGAATAAGAAGAGATTGGAGGAAGAGGGGATAGCAATGTCAAAGTTCGCTCAAGAAATTATAGATGCTGCAACAAATAATCTTTTTGATGAATTAGCGAGGATGTGGAACAAGTTGAAACAGATTATAATGAGGGCATGGATGCTGATATTAACCAATCAGCGATTGTACGTTATACTCCAAGGTGGTCTACAATAAATTCTCCTAACAACGATAAAGGGTTTGACCCTATTACGGAGGAAGAAGCTCAGAGAATCTTGAACTTCATAAATATGAAGTTGGTTATAACATCAGTTAATGGTAATACATCGAGGAGTGGTAAAGTGTGTGGTCCTTTACAGTCACATAAACGCGGTTTTAAATGAAGTTATGTTGCTAGAATGAGGATTGCTACGGACACGAGTAATCTGAAGGGTGCTTGGAGTTTGTGTGGTTTTAATGCTTGAAGTTTAACTGATGTTAGGTTTTTACGATTTCCTGTAAGGGCCTGTTTTCCCCATTTCTATTCATTTTTAGAGGTTTTGTCTGCCCGTTAGCTCTCTAAAGAGTCTGGGACCCTCGGGTCCCCTGATAATCTAACTCCTTTAAAATTCTAAGTCATGTAAGGCCATGCGTCGTGCGGTGGGAATACCTCCCTCCTCCTTCGATGGTGATCCTCACCCACTCATAGAATTGTTTCGTTTCACTTTTCCTCAAAGGAGAGAAAAACAAGGTTTTTTTCACAAAATAAATAAATTTTTGTATTAATCAAAAAAAAAAAAAAGAACCAAGAAAAAAAACAAGTTTTCAGTTGAACGAAGTTGAATTTCCATAACCTTAATCACATCTCTTTAATCCATACCCTTATTCTATTCTCTTCTTCTCTCTTTGTTTGCCTTCTCCATCTCTTTGATTCTTCGTTATCGGTTTTGTTCTAATTGTTTTTGTTTGGTTTTATTTTGATAGAACGAATTTTTACTATTGGTAAACCCTAACCTTTTTCTTGATGGCTCTTCGTTTCTCTGAATCATTAAACCCTAACCCATGTATTGTTTTGCAGGTACAATCAATAAACCCTAACCCATGTTTTATTTTGCAGGTACAAAAGAACAATATCATGTTTTATTTTGCAGGTACAAAAGAGCAATATCACATTCTGTTTATCAGGGTGTGATCTTATACTTTTTACTATTGGGTTTCGTCAAAAATTATATATACAACCAGAAAGATAGGGCTCCAAAATCACGTCTTTTCTAAAGTGTAGTTAGTGTCTCCTGGTGCAGGATAAGGTGATAGGCGTGATTGGGAGTTATCACCTTTTTGAACAAAAAGTGTGATATTAATCAAGGGAAGACATCAGTCCCTACTTATTTCAATATTATATTAAATTATTTTCAAAACATTTACTGAAGCACAGGTGCAAGATATACTCACGTCTGACTCTCAACACATATATATCATTGGGACTTTCGGTTAGAAAATTTACTTGATTTATTTTCTTGCATCATTTAATCTTGAATATATTTCAAATAGAGTTATTGGCACAAGGAATTTTGTTTCGCTTCTGTTAAAATAGAGGTATTTGGCTTCTACTCATGCAGTGGCCAGCTAACAGAGGAATATGATGTTTTCTATCTTATTTCTGAGTTTCATTCAAACTGATTGATTATTTTTTGGTTGACGTATTGCAGATTGTGGGTGCCGAGAAAACTGCTCAATTGTTTCTCATACCATCTGATAGAAAAGATCTTGCGGAAATTCTGTAAACAAGGTAGATGCACAACTTCCTCAAGCATTTTTCATTTCTAGTTAGCAATTTTTTCATGATGCCCAAACTCTAACTCGATAAATCAGTGGTTTAGTCAAAGTTCTGATTAGTTTCATGTGGTTGTTTGTCCAGATGATTAGTTGACAATGTCTTATTATAGAAGAAAATATATTAGGCTTTTATAAGGGATATGCTTTGAATATTAATGGTTTTTCAATTTATGAATGATTGTATATGAAATCGAAGAATTCCTAGATGTGTTACACTTTGATTTACTCAAAGTATAAATTTCAGTACTGCAAGTGCAATGAAGAAGGGATAAATTAGACCGTGTCTTCTTGGTCCTTCGATGCTTTTTTATTTTTCTTATTTATGCGCTCTATTTTTTTAATAGGAAAAATGAGTTGAATGATAAAAGAATTACATAAGAGTTTTATCTTGCTGGATCAATGTTTGAACCCAGGCAGGAATATCATTGTAATACTGAAAACAAATAGTGTGAGACCTTGCAAATTTAGCCAGACTGTCTGCTATATGATTTGCATCTCTGTGCACATATGTGCATGACCAAAAAGAGAAAGAACTAAGGATGCCTAGTGCAGCTTTTATTAAGTTATGAGTAGTCCACTTCACGGCTGTGAGAGATCCATTCACAGCATTTATGACATTTAAACAATCACCCTCCAGTTGCAACTTTGTTAAGCCTTTTTGTTTTGCCCACAGAACTGCTTCCAAAAGTGCTTGCACCTCTGCTTGTTCTGGATCTATTGCGTGAGCTGCACCTCCTCGCAGTCCATCGCAGTCACCTGAAAAATTTCTAGATATTAGAGCCCAGCCAGAGAAAGTGTTATTGTTCACAAATGATGCATCAAAGTTTATTTTAATACAGTTATTTAATGGAGGAGTCCAGTAGTGTTGTGATTGAGTTATAACATAATTAGCATTTGGTTGAACCAACCTAGCATTTATCCAATCATTCATCTGCATCATAATTGAATTAGCAATATTGTCAACATTTGGTTGAACATTATCAAAATATTTAGCACATCTTACTTTCTAGATTGACCACATACAAAAAGAAGCAATCTCATACTGAGTGAAATCTAAAGATGGAAAGTTATTACCTGTAGGGAAGAAATGACTTACCCATTGATGCAGATTATAGTACTAATTGTATTAGATAATCTGACATCAATCTTATTCCAGATTTTCCTGGCAATATTACAAGAGATAAATAGATGTTGAGGGCATTCAACATTCTGATCACATAAATTGCAAGCAGTTTCCTTGTGCTTAGTAATTCTAACAAGCTTAGATCAAGTTGGCAGGAAATTATGCAAAAACTTACACATAAAATGGTGGATTCTTGGAGGTAGCTTATGTTTCTAGAAAGATTTCCAATTAATATTCATGTTGTTTTTACTAGGACTGGATAAAAGATTATCATTCATGATAACTCTATAGGCAGACTTAACTGTGAAGTACCCATTACTACTGAGTTCCCATCTTAATTTATCTTCTCCACTAAAAGGTATTCTAATATTCAGAATTTCATTCACAGTATTGTTATCAAAAAGAGCAGAGATAGTATCAATTTTCCAACATTTCAAATCATGATCAATCAGTTGGCTCACATATTTCATGTTAGAAGAGTAGAATTGGGATGAAGGGGGTCTGTGCATATTAGGAATCCAATTGTGTTTCCATATATGCACAGACTTACCATTACCAATCTCCCACACGTGAAACTTTTTAACAATTTCCAAACCTTTGAAAAGACCATTCCAGATCCAAGAACCTGTTTTGAAACACTGTCACACAAAGGGTTAGAATCAGCAAAATATTTACCTCTTAGAATGGCAGTCCATTTATCATCAGGATTTTCTAATAGCCTCCAAGCTAATTTAGTAAGGAGAGCAAGGTTTAAAACATCAGTTCTTCTAATATTTAAACATCCTAGCTCCTTGGGAAGAGCAATGTCCTTCCAGCCTTTAGTATAACAGCCTTTTTCCTCCTCTTTTTTGCCCCACCAAAACCTCATTTGTAGGTTATCCAATTTATCTGTAATTTCCTTAGGCATTGGAAAAACAGCTAGGTGATGACTAGCTAAACTACCTAGAACTGATTGGTCCATAACAGTTCTACCAAGGGGAGCTAGATAAGTTGGTTTCCAGTGAGCAAGTATACCTTTTGCATTTTCAACCAGATGACTAAAGGAGTGAGATTTCCTTTTTTAGAAGAGAAGAGGTACACCTAAATATTTCTCATTTAGTGACATTCTTCTAATTCTAAGGATATTAGCTATGTCATTCTTAACATTATTAGGGACTTTCTTACTGAAAGCTAGAGCAGAGTTCTCAAAGTTAACAGCCTGACCAGAGAATTTACTAAATTTCTCAATAAGAGTGACTAGGTTTCTAGCATCTTTAGTTCTAGCTTTAATGAAAATCAGGCAATCATCTGCAAAGAAGAGATGAGAAATGGAGGGGAAGTGTTTGTTTGCTTTGAAGCCATGAATGAGGTTATCATTTTCAGCTTGAATCAGACCTCTAGACAAAGCTTCCATATAAAGAATGAAGAGGTATGGAGACAAGGGATCACCTTGTCTCAGGCCTCTTTGAGGATAATAGACTTTACCTAGAGTACGATTGAGAAGGATGGAGGTAGACAGAGTAGAAATGCACTGATTAATCATACTACACCACTCCTGGGAAAACCCAAGACTTTTGAGACTATCCAGAAGGAAACATCATTCTATTTTGTCAAAAGCCTTAGACATATCAAGCTTAATTGCTGCACAACCATCTTTAGCCTTAGTTTGTTTCATGGAATGAATCAGTTAATGTGCAATAATAATATTATCATGTATTAGCCTACCTGAAATGAAAGCAGTTTGAGCTGGAGATATGATTTTTTGTAAAACTTTTTTTAATCTAGAGGCCAACAACTTAGATATAATTTTATACGACACATTACAAAGTCTTATGGGTCTAAAATCTGCAGCATTTTTGGGACAATTACTCTTAGGAATAAGAGTAGTGAAGTTATGATTCAACTGTTTCAGAATATAATGAGAATGGAAGAAAGATTGAACCATTTTTACAACTTCAGGGCCAACAGTGTCCCACATTAGTTGGTAGGAACCTGGTGGGAAGCCATCTGGTATTGGAGTTGTCCAAGGCTTCATTTCAAAAACAACTTTTTTAATTTCATCACAAGAAGGCATAGCAATTAACATGGAGTTATCCTGATCATTAATACAAGTTTCTATATTGCTAAGAAAAGCATCAGAATTAGGAGGATGAGTTGTTCTACTCATATTGCTAAAGTGCCTTAAAAGTTCATTTTTTATATCCCGTCTTTCATCTAACCAAATTCCCATATTGTTTTGTAGAGACTCTATCTGAGTTTTCTGTCTTCTAAAATTAGCTTTTTGATGAAAATAGGTAGTGTTCCTATCATCTAGAAGAATAGCATCACCCTTACCTCTTTGTCTCCAGAAATCTTCTTCAGCATAATACCAGTATTTTAATTTGGTAGTTAGATCCATAACCCTGCTATCATTAGGATTTCTAACATTTCTATAAAAGTTTAGATAACTGAAATTCAAGATTAGCAATTTGAGTGTTAATATTGCCAAAATGCTGATAATTCCAATTTCTGAGAAAATGCTTAGTAGTATGAAGATAATTAGCAAGAATAAAACCAGAAGAACCATGAGTATTGCTATTCCATTCATTTTTAATTATCTCAGAGCAGGTTGGGTCTCTAAACCAAGATTTATTCACTCTAAAAGGTTTCTTGGTGCTGTATTCCATTTTACTAGTGATTAGCATTATGGGACAATGATCACTACCTAAAACAGTAAAGTGATAAAGGGCTGCATTAGGATAAATGTTAGACCAATCATAAGATATGAGAGCTCTATCTAATCTTTCTAGAATGAGATCATCCCCACTTCTTCTATTAGTCCAAGTAAAGGGATTCCCTATAAAAGGCATACTAGTAAGATTATTATTGTCTAGCAGCAAATTGTTTGCATCTAAGTTACTTTGACTGTGAGGGTTGCCACCTTCTTTTTCACTATTATTTAAAATGAAATTAAGGTCACCTATTACAATCCAAGGATTGGTAATGAGTTAACCTTATTTCCCTCAGATGATCCCATTGGTTGGCCTTCTCTGTGTCATATAAAGCACCATATAAAAGAGTCATAAGAGAGCTATTATTTTGACTATAAGGTTTCACAATACAGTTAATCATGTTCAACTGAGCATCAATAATCTGAAGATTAATGCCATCTTTCCACAAAATGCAAAGACCACCTGATAGCCCAATAGGGTCTAATAAAGAGATATTTGAATATTTAAATCTTTTCAGGAGATAGTTCATTCTTTTGGATTGATTTTTGGTTTCATACGGGAAGATTATGTCAGGGTTTTGGGATTTTATGAGCATATTAAGATGATTTCTGGTATCCTTGTTTCCAAATCCACAAACATTCCATGATATGATTTTCATAGTTGTAGCTAAATGAGAGTAGTTAATAAGAGTGTTATCAAAATAAGGATGAAAGTAAAAACTGATGCAAGGACTATGAAAATTATGCAGGAAATTCAATGATATAAAGAGATATATGTAAATTATCTTTTGTATTCCCTTAGTGTTGCCAAAATGTTTCTCCTTTGTTGTGAGTCTTTCTGCAGCTTGTGTTTCCAATTGTCCCCCATCATGAGAATGTTTGATTGTACCAGCTGCATCTGATTCTTGAGGAGTAGTAATTCTTAGCCTTTTACCCAATCTTGTTTCATCTTCATCATCCAATTGAGCTGTGGGTTCAGTCCTTGGTACTAGCATAATAACATTCTGTGGAGGGATGAAACCTGACTTATTTCTCTCTTTGTTCTTGGAGCAGCTAGGAATAATGATGGATTCTCTTCCATTATCCAGGTTCTTCTTATTAGCATTATTGTTGATACCAATGTAGTATGGCTTGCTATGAGCTTTTGTTAAGAATTGTTCTGCTGCCTTGCAAGCACCTTTGGTATGCTCGATGATGTAGCACTTTGGACAGATGTTATGTGGCTGTTTTTCAAAGAAAAACTTAATCCATCTAGTACACCCTGCATTAGTTTTCACCATTGCTCCTCTTCTTAGTGTAAAGTTTATGTCAACATTGACACATACTTTGACTCCTTCTTTGTCTACTGGGATAGCATCTTTAGGTTCAATTGCAACAACTTCTCCCACCAGTTTTCCAATCTTGGTAACAGAAAAAACATTCAAATGTTCAGGCAGCATCTTTTTGAGTTGAAGCCAGAAGCATTGATGGTTCCAATCTAACTCTTTGTAGATAACTTCAGAGTTATAATGATGCAAGATGACTAAGTTTTTGCTTATGCTCCATGGCCTAGTTATGTAGATGTTGTTCTTTGTTTCTTCATCATTGAATTTAAAAACCATTATGTTTTTATCAATTTCCACCACCTTCACTTCTCCTTCAGGGATGTGTGGCCAACAAAACTTGATATGGTGTCCCACTTCTTTAAAACCCATGGATCCTTCTTCCATGATAATCATGCCAATAAGGCAGTTATCCCAGTTCCCAACATCTTCAATGGTAGCTGTTTCCACTTCTTCATCTTCCTTGTCTAGATCTAGTGCTGCTTGTTTGAACCTCTCTGCTAAATCGATCACCTGCTCATTATTTTCCTCAGCCATTATGCTATTGTTTGCTAAAAAAAATTCTTGTTCTTTTGTGACTTCAAAGACTTGATTTATAGATTGAGATAAACCAGTGCAATTAGGGTTTCCTTCCACAACCAAAGATATTTCCTCTCGATAATTTTGGAATGGAGATATCCATTGGTTATTGTTGGTATATCTATTTGCAGTAACATACCATATAGCAATTATCCCACCGAGAAAAATCAGGAATTTGTTACCAAAACTACTTCGACCATTTTGGATTTCAAAATTTCTTTTCTTCCGCCTTTCTGGTCTTTGACTTTTCAGTTGAAAGATTGCAAATCGGTACTGATTGAGTCGAGAATTCTCATGATGGAGCAACAACGGTGACAACAGGACTTCAAAAATCCACTTAGCTAATAGAGCAAACGCTGTAAACACAACAAAACTGAAGGCAAACACCATTAAGGAGATAACAATCTGTAAACACATTAGGGAAAAGAAAGTTAGTTGAGATACATTCTTTTAGAAATTAAACTTAATTGATGAAAAGAACAAGAAAATGAATACGAGACTAATCAAATTAAGATCTAAAAAACGTAAGTTAATTGGAAACTATGCATAATAATACAAATAGAAATTGAACTTCATGGACAGTGAGCAAGGATTCTGAATCAAGGATGAGAAAATCAAAAAATTTGGTTACTGAGTTGGCATTTCTAAAATCGCGGATTCAAGGCGAGAGAAGAGAGCTTCCTCGATTCCCCATTTTTATTCGCTCTAACAGGATGTGATTCTATGCTCATATCTTACTTTAAATTTTAGGTAACAAACTTATTCTATATTCTGCACACAACTTCATATTTAAATTAGTTGACGTCTAAGCTAAGGATTGGAGTTTGATACACAGGTAGCAAACATATTTAAATTAAGCTTCCGAGATTCCTTAAAGATCATTACATCTCATGAAAATGTTGCAGCCGCAGAGATGCTACCCAGCACAAATAGCTCATGAAAATATTGCAGTCACAAAGAGATGTATCCAAGTGCAAAAGAGTTATCAACAACAATGGATCAGGAAGCTCCTTCTATGGGCACCGTAAAACCCAGCTAAGAAAGACCCCCACTTCATCATATTGACTTTAGAGTTTTGGGTGCTCAAAGGTTAAGGACATTGCATTTCTGCAGAAGTATTTGGGGTTTTCATCTTTTTTTCTTCATTCTCACAAAATTATTTTCACGCTACTTGATTTTGTTTTTGTTGCAGTGCTTTGATATGCACCAAGGGAAAAAAAAGGAACAAAAATACAAGTAATTTGCACCAAGGTAAGGTTTTGATTTGAATTAAATTTTTATATAGTGGATATATCTTCTTTGAAAATCTGTCTGCTGTGCAACTTTTGATTTTTGGACTTTTTATAATGCAATTGTATATTTAATTTTTACTTTCGTGTCTTTTAATTTGAGTATGCAACTAGAGGAAATCTGAAACAAACTAGAATGTGCTTGGAACGATGAAATGAAAGCTTTATGCATCCTCTTCTGGTTTTTGTACTCTTGAGTTCTTAATTTTAAATAAATGAGGCGACAACTTTTCTGCGAATTATGTTTTTCTTTGTTAAGTAAACTTGACAGAATGATCTTAATCATTAGAAGTTTTGTGGAAGTATCAGCTTTAAATAATTTCACACTTTATAGTTGAATATATGAATTTGGCTATGTGACAGTTGTTGGTAGGGCTGGTGAGTGCTTATAAATACAGGGCGCATAGGTGAATGATGCGATAGCCAAACTAGAGGTCAAAATACATGGTCACCATTAAGAATGTGGAGAACAAGGATAAGAAGCTCGTTGAGGATGATGTATATCAGATTCTTCGTCTGCCTTGGAGCATGAACGATGGAGTTTGCGTATGCTCACTTTATTCAGACGAGAAGCACTAAAGCTCAATCCTGTGCAAAATTAAACAATTAATTTGAAATCATGGTGTCCAAATTTTTGAACTATGAGCCGTAGGGGCTGAGCACTGTATTATGTGCTTCAGTTTTATTTGATCATGCAAAGTGGATATGTTTCTTTTAACATTTTCATTCTATTGCACCTGTGGCTCAATGTACTTTTGTTAACTGATGAGCTCATATGGAAAAATTTAGGTTATTGACTTAACATCTCAAATGGTTTGCGCATCAGATGATTGGTAGCAGAAAGTAGAACAAATGCAGGTATCGTATTGGAATTCATCTCGAATTAATTCATCTAAGAAAAGGACGGGGGAGGCCGAGCCACCCTAAATCAAAAATCCTAAGCATGCATTGACATCAAAATTGCATGGGAGCGGGGCGCAGCCGAGCCACAACAAATCAAAAATGCACCAAAACAAAGATATGGTTAAAAGAAAAAACAATGAGTCCGCCCCGTGCGTAGCATATGCATAAAATATTGCACACAAACTAATAAAATTAGGGCCAAATTCTAAATTGTTTGTTTTGAATTTTGAAGGCTCGAAGTCCAAAGACAATTTGAAGTTGCTTAAGCCAAATTCAGTTGTTTGTGTATGTCAAAATCCATGAAATGATCTTATGGCTCATAAGTTAATGAAGTGATTGACCCACTTTATGCACGTCTCTTTATGTCTATGTTATTGTATATCATAATGACTGTTAAATCATTGTTTTGATTTCAAACCGTTACAAACGGGTATTTTCTAAGTAGGACATTTTCTAATTCCTATGTATTTGTTCTGTTTTTTGATCATCATACGGTTTCTCAGGTTTTGGGCGACAAAATCAGTGAGCTAAAACAAAATCCATCATGTGTAGAACAAGTATAGAACAATCTACTGATTAATGGATGTGTAGGTCTTCATGTTCACGATGGAGACGGGGCGAGGCAAGGCGAAGCCGAAGCCGAGCTTTACCAGATCAATAATATAGTTAACTATGCCATTCGGTGAAGCAAGTTGTAGATTGAATTGGTGAAGGAAGTTTGTGGAGCCGTCCGAGCGTAGCACGGCACAAAATCTAGTTACTTGTAATTATTATTTTTGGCTTTAATATTATGACCTGGCTAAGAAAAATAGATTAATATCTTTCATCTCCTAAAGCAACGTACATAGTAAAGTACTTTTTAGGCCGAGTCAAATTATGCACCTATTGCAAACTTTAAGCTTAGCGAGTTACAAACGGAAAACATTGTCTAGGTTTTAACAAGTAGTTTATGGCCTATCACATCTAAGAGCGAACGTAGATAGGGACAGTTGCCCCCACTTATCACAGTTGGTTCTCTGGACTTGTTTTCACTTGCATTTTATATTTCTCCCTTCCCTCTATCGGGAATTCTAGCTTATACCATGTATGTCGCCTTTTATTGAGGCACTTCTCTAAATGCTTCACTTAGTTTCATTAATATGTCATATGATTGAAAGATAAGATTAAGAGGATAAGAATAGATGATTTTTCGTACTTGTTATTAATAATAAGGAACAGGGTATTAATCTCAAGACAAACAAGGGATCCCATCTTTCAAAATCACACAATAAAAAGCTTAGTAATTACTCCATCCATGTCTTTAGCTGCATCTGTATGATGTAGGTGAGGGGTGTTGCATGCTTGAAGCGTAAGGCTGAAGAAGATAAAAAGAGAGGAAACTACTACCTATGTGAATGAAATCAAAGAGACTTGAAACACTCTCTGCTGCAATTGCTTGCCTTATGAGAGAACTCTTTTCTTTTCACTTTCTTTAGTTCAGAAGTGAACTAAATTTTACCCAACAAAAGTTTCTTCCTTCATTCAAAAACTTGACACTTGCCCACCTCATCTCACTTTCTTTGCTTCACAAGCTAAGGAAATTCTACCAGGAAAAAAAAAAAAAAATCTTGCTTCAGTAAGAAGAGAATAGCATGTCACATACCATCTAAACTGTAGGGGTCATCCGATTAAGCGTCTAGCAGGCAAATTTCATAGTTAAAAATTGCCCACATGATTCTGGAACCTATGTTGTTATATGAGAACCTCATCGAACATACAGTGCGTAACAAAGAAAATACAATTGAACCAGAAATTAGCCCTTGAGTTGCAGATTACGTCTTTCATTTATATTGTGAAATTTGATGATTTTGACAACAACTTAACAGTCACAGGAAGTCAGGAGTTTGATCTAACATGATTGGTGCATTTAAATTCTGCATTGAAATGAAGACTCCGCATAACTGAATGATACTAAACTGATAAATGTAACACTATAAAAAAAGATGGAGGAACAAAACGAAATTTAGATAACCCGTGTCTCCACAACTGCTCATCTGAATAGAACTCGAGGGTTAATCATCAGTTTGGATGACAAGAAGTAGATAAGATTAACAGCCTTCAGAATGGGTTTGGGTTACGAATCTTTACTTGCATAACAAACCTCTCTTCTTTATCATTCTCTGTTCAAGCATCAATGTGAAGACGCGTTTACTTCTAACTAAATTCAAAGAAGTCCGTCCACACATCTTCTAATGGTGTTAAACTCGATTTGATTTTGGTGATAGTATGTATATGCAGCTGGTTCAGGTGTTCCAGATAGAGCCAATAACTCAGGGTTAATCATTGTTATTGGACGACAAAATGTGTGTCAGTTCAGTTCTTATCTATCTCAGTAACCAAAATAGAAAGTAAGCTGAATGATGGCATACAACAGTGGTTTTTTCACGACAACACTGAAAAAATTATGCTGTTATGCTAGAGGATCAGAATTCTGCTTACCAAGTCAGATAGGGTTGCCATATCATCCACGAGTCGGGTGCTTTTTCAGGTGCTTTACTTGGACGGGCTTTTGTCAACTTGAGTATTTCTTCTGACAGTTGCTCAGCAGTGTACTCTAGGCCAAAACATCTTGCGATCTCCAAATTTGGATCCAACAAGTACCTGTATGTTAATGTGAATGTTTAAACGAAATCAAGTGACAAAAAATAAAAAAAGTCTTGTTCAGGTATACCAAATATTGTAAGCAAGATTTACTTACATGTTATGAGAAGTTTGTACGAGGTAATCTGCTCCATCTTCCTCAACCTTTTTGAAGAAAACTCTGATAGATATTCTCGAGCCATCTCTTTTATTGAACAAATCGATCCCGTTAATCCAACAATTCTTGGATCGAACTCTGATGAAGAGATACAAATTGGTGAGAGATTAATGTCATATAAATTACTATATGAGGAGATATTACAAGTGGTGCTCACCCTTGAGGTAAGCCTTGAGTTGACGAGGGGCATCCCTTTCGGGATCAATTGTAACAAATGTGGGTATAATCTTCAGGTCCCGTTCAGATTCTTGTTCAAGCCGGAAAAGGTATTATCAGCACCATTAAGAAGAACAAAAAGGTAAGGAATTATCTGTAGTGACAATCGAAAAACACTGGAAACTGCATATACACCAACCTAATATTTTGATGGCCTTTGCCATTTTCTCAACTTCTGGACCAACATCAGGAGAAGATTTGTACCCAAAGTAGAGCAGTACCCAGTTTCCTCGAAAGTTCGTTCAGTTACAGAATTATGTTCAGTATCAATCAGATTAAACGGGCCTCCAACAGTAGGTCCTCTGCATTCACAACTCAATCTGTCAGTACCTTGACCTGATCCAGTGAAGTTAAGCCAAAGTTAACAAGAAATCGCTTTGAGGAAGCACCAAGCTTCAACAAATTTTGAAACTGAATTCAAAGATAAAAAAACCAAAAGAAACAAACGAGTCATCTCCAAGTTAATCATGCGTCACTCTCAGCCGAAAATTCTCCTCCCTTTGTTATTTCTACAGAATGGTCAACTCCACATGCTTTCAGTGAGAAATTTAACATTGGCACACCCCCACAACCTTACTATAACACATAATTTCTTAGAGCTGCAGCTCCTTGGAACTTTCCTTTTAAAGTTTAATCATAAAAGTTGAAGGAGACTACAGCGCCAGATTTTCGACAATTTTGAGCAGCTAAAAGTAGAATATGCGTGCCTTAAGAGGCATATGATGTATTATATTTTGGCAACACATTTAACTAATCAATCGAGGTCTGACCTACATCTGCCAGAGGCAGGAATAGTCAAAGTTCACGAGTTATCCAACAGAGTAACAGATAATGTAGTACATGTGGCATCGGCTTAATATTTTGGTGGTTCCTAAAATGAAATCGGTTTATCTCAAACTGATCGATTATAACTAGGAAGACAAGAATACTACTAGATATAAAAATTACGGAAAATGGGTCATTTGTCCAAATATTTTTAAATCACGGTTCAAATGGACGAGTAAAAAATAGTTTGGGTGAAATGGCCAAAAAAAATAGAAAGGATGAAACTGGATTCATCTTAGTTTAAATTTAAAAAATAGCAAGGATGAAACTGGATACATCCAGTGTAAATTAAAAATAAGAAAAAATATTTGAAAATGGGCACGATGAAACTGGTTACATCCTGCCTATTTTTACATTTTTGTCCATTTAAACAGTATCAAAATCTAACTGTCCATTTCACCCAGGAATTGTTGATTTTGATCTTTTTAACCAATTTTGTGTAAAAATTAAGAATGATTTAATATAAGAGAGCAGACCTTTTAAATTTTTAATACAACTCGCTTCTCATTGTTATATAGAACGAATATGCCTGCTCCAACAATGGCCAGTAATCCCGTGGGCTACAGATATTAAAGATGTTAGTAATGCTTGACGGATTCTTACTCGAATAGCAAGGATGAAACTGGATACATCCAGTGTAAATTAAAAATAAGAAAAAATATTTGAAAATGGGCACGATGAAACTGGTTACATCCTGCCTATTTTTACATTTTTGTCCATTTAAACAGTATCAAAATCTAACTGTCCATTTCACCCAGGAATTGTTGATTTTGGTCTTTTTAACCAATTTTGTGTAAAAATTATGAATGATTTAATATAAGAGAGCATACCTTTAAAATTTTTAATACAACTCGCTTCTCATGTGACAATTTTCAACTTCTTTAGATAAAAGAGTGAGCTTTCAGAGAATATCGTACAATAATAAATTTAGCCAGGGGGGTGAGTGAGAGTTCTGTGGCTGTTGAGTAGCTATTGAAGGCTTAAAGTAACTTTAATGTGTAAAAATAGCCCCCTCTGGAAACAAGCTTCCAAAACTGCCACCTTAAATGAAATATACAGATAATACCTTTTTGGGTTTTTATGGACTTTTATACCCTTGTTTAGAAAAGGTCCATACCCTCTTGACTGAGTCAGCTACCACCTCAGCAAAAATTTCGAATGAGTTAGCTACCACCTCAGCATAGATGTCACCGAGACAAATATCTCGTTATTTCCGTCTTATTGTTATTACCGTCATTTTCAGTTCTCTCCTTTCATCTCCCTCTCCAACTCTTTCATTCTTCTTCTTCTTCTTCAGTTCTCTCTCAGTTTCAGAAGATTCAATCCGCTGCAAGATTGAACTTCATTTATTTCATCCCTAACCCTCTCAAACCCTTACCTCATTTTATCTTACTTTTCTCTCAGTTTCTTCTCAGATTCAATCCGCTACAAGATTGAATCTTTTATTGATATACAGGACAAACAGTGGACGATTCACAGCAAAACACCAATACCCCATAACTGAAAAACCAGAAAAACCCTATATTTTTACATACCCAATTCGCCATCTATGAAGAATTAATAAATACGGATAGAAATTAGGTATTTGAAAGAAGAGATTAGGGAAGAAGATTTGGATAAACAGAGAGCGAAGAGAGTGCACGATAGAAAGATATAACCCCAACTTCAAAACCAGCAGAAGAAAAAAAAAGGTATGATTTAGGGTTTAAAATTATCTGTCATCAATCTGAAACTAGGATTCAATTTTGTTGGATATGAAATGAAAGTCGACAATTTTTGCTTAGGTGTTTAAGATTTTGAATGACAAGTGGTTTTCTGAAACTTTATTTGGTTAATTGAAGATGAGATATTGTCTTTAAATTTTGGGGTTTCTGAAACTGAATCTTAGTTTGTTTATCATGTTTTTATGTTAGTTTCTGGTATTACCATATATTATCATTTTGGTATTTTGTTGTTACAACATTCTTAATAACAAACTTGTTGTAATGTTAGTTTGTCGTATTACCATAGATTATCATTTTCTGGTTTTGTTATTCTGATGTTACAACATGCTTATCTTTTATGTTTTGTGATAAGATGTGTAAATGATGCTTCAGTTATGCTTATTGTAATGAAAAACTTGTGGTTTAATCTTTACAAATCAATGGGTATGTGGGGGTTAAATTTTAGAATTTACAATAGACTCTGGGAAATGAGGGTTTATAACATGATTTAGATTGAAGAATTAGGGCACTATATGACTAAATTGTGTATGTTGCTTATGACGTTGGCTCTTGGTGGTAGGATTAAACGCTGTCATAGTATCTTTTTTCCTCTGATGTATGGCCATAAACTATGATTCTTTTGCAACTTAAAACACTGGCATGTACCTATTTTAAAATTTGATCCATAAGTTGTTCCTCCTTTTGTAATTTAAGATTGCATTTATTTGGGTTGTTGAGTGCGAAGGATATATCCTTCCACTGGTGTATACCAATGATGCTCACAGTAAAAACTAGTTGATTTTTCAATTGGTAGCGGCCAGACAACCGTAGGGATGTGGTATCCACAGATAACGCGTTTAATTCAGTCACGTTTTTTCTACTAACTACATCTCACATGTATGATGCATTTCATCAACTTTTAGTCTTGTTTCTTTGTTAGCTTGTTTTGGTCAATAGACCTTTCGGATTATTTATGCTGGTGCTGGTATGTGTGTGTTGCACGTAGTGTTAGGTAGATAGGAACTTAGTTTTTCTTAATCACTATAACTTTGTGTCCGGAGTGTACTTTGAGTAACTAAAGAATTTGAATTACTACTATGTTATTACTAATCTCGACTATATTATTTTTGTATATTATAAGTTATGGGTGCAGGAGCGAAGAAGAAGAAGTGTTCTCGAAA
This sequence comes from Papaver somniferum, assembly GCF_003573695.1. Taxonomy (NCBI): domain Eukaryota; kingdom Viridiplantae; phylum Streptophyta; class Magnoliopsida; order Ranunculales; family Papaveraceae; genus Papaver; species Papaver somniferum. The sequence continues at coordinate 70,878,993 of NC_039358.1, forward strand.
AGTGAAATCTGTTGTTCATGTGGATAAAACAGTGTTGGATGCCACTATTAAGGACAAAAGAGTGGTATCTACAGATGGTGTTGAAAGGTAGATATGTGACATTTAGCTTATTAAGGATAACCATTCATTTTATGTGTTATGTCTGGTCACTTTTTTTTTTTATTGCTGGAGATTCACATAAGATATTTCCTGAGAATAATAATCAGTAAAGTTCGAGGAGATGAATACTTACTTTGAGATATAGTTTTGAATCTACTTGTTCTAATAGATGATTATATGATATACTGTAATTGTGCCAACGTGGAGCATTCCCTGTCAAATGCTGAAATGTATGCATTAATAACCTATAAGTTAAATTTGAACAATAACGATAGTTTAATTATTTATATATAAAAGAAAGTTAGATGCCTCTATGCGAATCCTATTTTTTCCATGTTGCTGCATTGTTCTTTCTAGGTGTATTTGGTATAAGCCACTTGTAAACGGGAACTAGGCCGGTCATTCCTTGAGTCACTTTTACAACTTGAATATAGGTGGTTATTGGATTAGGTTGAATGTACAACTATTTATCTTTTTTTAATGTTCGTGCTTGCCGCTCTCAAATACTTTATTCTAAGAACTTGTATGTTGTTATTGGTGTAACTATTTATTTATGTATCGTAGGATGTTTCTTCACCCTGCCAGGTACCGGGCTCATACGTGCAATGTAAAAACATACTCAAGCCCGAAGGTTTTGAAGTGGGTGTGTAACCTGCTGGCTCCTGCTGAGCAAGATAAATATATGTCAACTGCAATTGGCCCCTTACTGCAGCTGCCCATGCAAAAGTGGTCTGGTTCCTTATTTCATTTCTTATTGGCTAGTCAGATCTCCACGGGTGATGAAGGTGATAAGGGTAACCGTGAAGAAATGCGGGTAATGGTTTGCGGAAAGGAACTCTCCTTCGGAAAGAAAGAGTTTGCATTGATTTCAGGGCTTAGTTTTAGGAAGTCGAACAAAAAATTTTCTCGTCCCGCCAAGAAGCCCTGCCTTAAGATGAAGCATTTCCCCGATGAAGGAAAACCAATAACTGGAAAATGTTTGAAATTATTTTTTTTGGCAAAGAGGTGGAGGAGGAGGAGGACGACGAAAAAGAATCGAGGAAATGTCACCGATCAAGCAAAACGGAGGAGGAGGAAAAATCGTGTGAATGTCACAAATCAAGCAACTCTAATGTTGAATGTGAAAATGTCAAAATCCCACTGGAATCTGATGACAAGGTGAAATTGTCGTTACTATACGTTGTCCACAGGTATGTCTTGGGAAAGGGAGATGACAAAGTAGTTGAGTATGATCACTGGTACCTGGTGGATAACCTCGTCGACTTCAACTCTTATCCTTGGGGTGAAATAGCGTTCAACAGAACTATTGATAGTAGCAATGCTGCCTTAGTTTATCAGATTGAGGCCGACAAGCCTATTGGCAGCGAGGTGACTTACAAGTGTCAAGGAATGGCCCATGTCCTAGTGGTAAGAATCAGTTGGGTTGATATTTTCTAGTTTAATTTTTTGCGATTGTTTTTTTTATAGTTTTTCCTTTTTTCACCAAGGTTTGGGGTCTGGAAGTGATGCCGAGATTGCTTAGCGGGTTTGGAAAAAAGATTATTTTTGCAAATTGGTGCCCCCATATGCATAGTATTACATTCAATTCAGTAATACACCATGTTGATCTACTTAAGATTTTGGAGGACTCAAAGGTATGAAGTAATAACTACCTTAGTTACTTTATTTTTTTCTTTGCTGTATTGTTAATTTGGTCGAGTGACTTCATAAAATTACAGGATGAAGTGTGTAATGACATTATGTGGCATAGAGAATATGCAAAGCGGTTGGTAATGTTGGGGTTATGTGAAGGTCCCTTGGTAGATGACGAAGAAGAAGATTCGTTAAAGAATGAAAATGCGGTAGAGAAAGAAGATCTGTTTGAGAAGGGTGAGGAAGAAAATATGTTAGAGTCTGAAAATGTTTTTGTGGATGAAAAGGTTCCGGAGGAGAGCAGCATGGATGATGATGAGGACGAAGAAGATCTGTTAGGGAATGAAAATGTGGTGGAGGACATAACACGTGCGGCACCTCATAGCTCCCAACCTGATGCTCTTTGTTCTAGGACATCAACTTCAGTTATTGCTTCTTTCGAGTCTTTTGTCAAAAATGCAATGATTGGTCATACGAAGGATTTGAAAAAGACAGTGATTGGTGAAATGGAGGTACTTAAAAGTGTAGTGAAGGGTCAGTTGGAGGAGTTAAGCGTCCAGGTAAGTAATAGCCATAAAACAATGTTGAATCATGAGGAGTGTTTAACTGCCGAGATCAAATCAATAAAGGATAAGATTGGTGAAACCCAGACGTACAACGCATTGTCAAAGACAAAAACGGTGAGTTAATTGGAAATTCTTTGTATTAAGATAGATAGGATGTCACATCTATTCTGATATTAAAGTTTTATTGATATTTATGTTGTTTTAACAGGGGACTCCACCTGGAAGACATAACAAAGAAGGAGATTTCGATGGTGCGGCAATGCAGGAACCAGATGTGACTCTTGTCAATGGATCCAACAGTACTGAGTTAAGTCCACGATTTCCATAAAATCCTCCAAATAACGAAGTTGATGTGAGACGACCTGTTGTAAGTATTTGTTTCATCTCTAGTTTTGTTGCTACATTAGCACGTATATCTTTCGTACTTTTTTCAGAAGACTATCATGGTATGACTTTTTGACTGTGTCTGATATGTAGGAAGAAAACATTTGTAACAGCTCAATGGGAAAAAAAAAGAAGCATCAGAAAAATAAACCATGCACTGGCCCTGTTGCACCCATTATCGTTCTTTCTGATGATGTTACAAAAGGTCAAGGAAGGGCTAGGAGGAAAGTAAACCCTGCACCTTCCATGTTGCCCCTGTATACTCCTACATGGAAAGTGGCGAAAAAGAACGCAAAAAAGGTTCCGACAAGCGAAGAGCCTGTTATCACGAATTATTTTGAAGAATACGTATCGGATCAGAGAATAACGAAGCAGGATATAGATGATGTGAACGTATTCATAAACCTCGGGTTAGCCTCCTCCCTAGTATACCCTTTTGTTTCTGTGTCTTGTTGTTTCTCCCCCCTAGTATAGCCTTTTGTTTCTCTGTCTTGTTGTATATGTGTAAACTAACAATCATGGTGTTGCCTTGTAATGGATCTTAATTTACCACAGTAAGGAACATGGCGATAACTATAATGGTGATGGTACATCATTGTTGTCTTGCTCTGAGTATAAACTACTACTACGTTCAACTGGTTGGTTAAGCGGTAAAGTGAGTCAGATTGCATCATTTGATATTGATGATTAAATATGATAATGAGAACATTATTTGGGTTGTGAGAAGTTATATGTTTATTGGTCTGCCTGCAGATTATTGACAGTGCATTGGTGCTTTTGCACAAGTCTTATCCTTATAACAAATCGACTGGTACCTGGTCATACTTTGAAACTCACTTACCGGTAAGTTTTTGTGCATGATAGATTGGATATTTTCTACTTATTTATATTATTGCATGAATACATTGTGACTGAGCTGCCTTGCTCGTGAAACAACAACATTTTGCGAATGGTGATTTTTCCCAAGTTGACAGATTCAGATTAGGGTTAGCAGAACGCCGTGGTTCACCACCTAGTGAGCATTTACCCTCTTGGGATAAGGTTGATGTCGTATATGGTGTAGTTTGTATTCAAAATATTCACTGGGTGGCAGTCTCCATTCAAGTAAAGGAGAAGACAATTATAATTTATGATTCTCTTAGACCGAATCGTAATAATCGCTCAAGCAAAATTCACCCAGAAGTCGGTCAAATTCGTGATTATTTGGAGAAAGCATACAACCGCGGTCCATGGTGGTGTAGATATGACTTAAAAACCCCAAAGCAAAATGATACGTGAGTCTTACTTGAAATCTATTTTTAACCTTGAATTTTTAACCTTATATTTGGAGAATTGATCCATTTATTTATGCAGTAACTCTTGTGGGGTGTTTGCTTTCAAGTTTATCGAGCATATGGTCAGGAAGATTCCTTTTTTGAAGTCGAACCTGCTTTCACTACTCGTTATCAATGCGAACTTGCGGTGAAGTTATTCAAGAAACAATTCATAGAGGTGAATGGCATAAGTGGTGAATAGTAACCTGTAATCATATGATCTTGTAGTATAATTCCTGGCCAGCATGTTGGTCCCTGTTTTTTGGATGTGTATAGTTGAAAAAGATGTCAGTTGTAGTTCTAAATCTAAGTTAGTGGCGATGGTGTTGCGTCGGATGGTGATGAGTTTGTTGACTCTAAAAAACCTATTGGTAAGCGTGTAGTAACTAATTTCTACACAACAAAAAACGGTAGCCAATTCTGTAAGGAGTGGTTTGAGTTAGTAAAGGAGGATCGCCAGTTACGTGAAGATTGCATAATGCAGCCCAAGTATGAAGTCTAAGACTATTAAAACACTTGTTCAGTTGGCAGTACTCAGTGTACAATACAAACTTAAACCCACAGACTCAAACATAGGGACCTTTCTTGTTACACGGTTTCCTCAAAACATTGACAAAGCTTTGAACCACATTTTACAGCCAACTTCAAGAATCTCCACCTAGTATTACCACTACCCATATCCAACAACCCCATGACAATCCAACATCCCAAATTTTTCTTAGTAACAGTAGATGCTGATCATTGAACTAAACCCGCCGCTTCTTATTTATTCTTACAAATTTCACAATCTCCATTGAACTTCATTAATTTCCTAGAAATTGAGAATCCAAGCAGAAAAATCATGATTAAATATACTATTCATACAAATTAAGCTAAAACAACAAATTAGGTTTTACAACTAATGTAAACAAACTTGAACCAGAACAAAAATTAATCCTCAAAAGAAGTAATAAAGAAGATAAAAATTTACCTGTGAAGAAGTGAATTCACACAATCACCAGACCGGTTACGGACAGAAGAAGCAAGAAATCGAGAGATGTGCATGATTTTTGAGACTGGGGTTTTAATCTAATGATGAAAGAATCAACCTCATTGAAACAGAAGAAATCAAATCAAGAAAAGTTATCACAAGTTTCAACTGAGAATTAGGGTTTGGTTGTTGTCTATAATTTTCTTGAGTTCCAAGAAAATCTAAAAAGAATGATGGAAAATTTGGGGGTAAAATTTTGGTACAAAAATTGAAATCAACGAGTTAAGTATGAGGTGTTTATAGCTAAGCAATGGAGTGTGGGAAGGTGTAAGAAAGAAGAAGAAGAAGAAGTAGCCTTTGATGGGCTTATAACTATTGGCATGACGAGCCCACAAGTTAAATTTGGGAAGAACTTTTTATTTTTATTTTGTGAAAACTACAGCCACACCCGTTTTCTAGATTTTGGACACTGTGAAACCCACCGACAAAAAAGTTCAGGCGAGCACCCATTTTTCGGTCAGAATTATTCCTAAACCCATAATTTTTAGAATTTCGTTTCCGTTTTTTAACAATTCAATCTCCTCTTCTTTGTATCTCTCTTTGTGTCTCTCGAGAGCAGAACAGTCGATAGAAATATGGGTTTTTCCCAGGTTCAGGTTTACATCAATGAAACTGTTTTTGCTGCTGTTGGTGACGAATTAGGGTTTGATGATTACAGTGATGAAATTGAAGAAGATTGATATTAGGGCTGGGAGAAGCTGATTCTGCTGTTGTTATCATGTTACCAGCGATATTTATTGCGAGAAGATACCAGATTTGGTTAAATGGTCGAGTTGAAGAGCAACACATGATGGACAATTGATGTAGTCAAGAACACTAAGAAGAGGGGTTTGCTGGAGATTAAATCTGGGAGATCGGAGGTGATGGAGGTTGAATCCGAGATGAAGTTGAAGATGGGTATGAGTCTAATTAGGTTTATAAGAAGTTGTGCTATCTAATTAGGGTGGCTGAACTTTGAAGATGAGAGGGGATGAGATGCTGTTGTAGGAGGAATCTGTGTGGTCTGAAATTTGCAATGGAGACAACAAACAAATGAGCAAGCTATATTTGCAATGGAGAAATCGACTATGTAAACAAGTTATTTCGAGTGGAGAATTCGGTTGTATCTAATGAAAAATGTCATGTCGCTCTGAAAACTTCGACATTCAGTGATCCAACTCCCTTTAAACCTGGTTTTGAGTGTTCGGGATCTTACATTCTATTATAACTGCTCGAATTATAATGCAAAGTATGACAACTTCGCTTCTCTTGTGACTAGTTCTTGTGCAAGGTCTTCCTCTGATTATAACCTTGTTTCATTCGCTACACTTTTATCTCCGGAAGATTTTGGTATGGATCCATTGATATGCCAGTCTTTAGTCATAGTACCTGTAGAACTGGATGGAGATCCCGGTTTAGGAACTGGAGGCCTGCAGGACAAGAATCATATTTTTTGCTAGAAAAAGGTTTCACTCTAGGATGGGATAAAGCATCGTGTACTGGGTGTGAAGAAACTGGTGGATATTGTGGATTTGATAAAAGTAATGTTTTGTATGTTTTTGTAAAGATAACCCCCATTACGACAGCTGCAACGGTGCATTAACCCCACCCTTCATAGATTTCTGCCGTAAAGGGCTTTGATGTTCATTTTTTGTGGTGATTGAGTGTCAGAAACAAGGAAATGGAAATGGATGCTTGTTATGCATCCATATTTCTACGTTATGCAGATATTTTTTTCTTAGTATTGAAACCAACAAAAAACAAGGTTGCATAACTTGTTATGCACCTACAACAATATCTACATAACATGTTATGCAGTCATGAAAGTGGATGCATACCTAGTTATGCATCCGAAAATATGACTGCATAATGCATTATGCATCAAAATTGTTGCATAATCTTTTATGCATCGAGAAAATGGATGCATAACCTGATATGCATCATTTAAATATGGCTGCATAACGCATTATGCATCAATTTTTTTTGTACGAACTAAAATCAACCAAAGCAATGACTACATAACTTGTTGTAGATGCATAACTTTGTTATGCAGTCGAAAAAATGGTTGCATAATTCGTTATGCTTCTTTTTTGGAGGCTGCATAATGAATATGCAGTCAGTTTTCGAAAATTTTGCCTAAAACGATGATCACCTCAGATTTTTTCGTGAAAAACAAAAGTTTGATATTGTTATTTGAACTCATTGCATACCTCTCTTTAAAATATTTCCAACGATATAAAATTTGTAAAATTCCGTGGCGCGGATTTTTAGATATGTTATATCCAAGTTGCGTTGCCAATTATACCCCTGAAAAATTAGGATGCATAACGAGTTATCCCTGAAAAACAGTATGCATAACACGTCATGCGGATGCATAAACCATCATGCAGACAGGTTTTAATAATTTCGGATAATTATGGGTGTCACAGAAATATTTATGGGTGTCACGGTATCCAAAATTAATTGTAGGCCTGACAATGAGAATTTTTTTTTTTTTGAGTCTCCCCCTAATTTTCCGTATTTAGTCTTTTGTTTTTGTGGAAAATTTGTTAGATGGTCCTAAGCCCATAAAGTTATTGATTATAGGGTCCAACCGGATTTTAGAGTTATTAGAGCAACTGCAGCGTTGTTCTCAAAAGCCATATTTGGCAACAAAACAAAGCGCACTCTTAGCTATTACAAGTTTCATATTTCCATATTCTCAAATCGGGTGGGTGTCTATATAAGAGAACTTTATTGAGTAAATCCCATATATAGCTTCACGTAGTTATAAAATGCGTGGGCATTGGACGTTAATTTAAATTGCGTTGAACCCAAAAAAGAAGTTAAAATTTACGTTCATTAGTACAACGTCCTTTAAGAAAGCGTCTTGATGAAACATCCTTAAAGAAACCGTTTTTATAAACGAAAATTTAGATAGCGTTCACACTTGAACGCATTTAATAACTGCAGCTCAGTTGGACGTGGTTTCAAAAGACGTTCCACTTGAACATTTCTATTAAAAGCGTAGTCAAACGTAATTAAATACCACGTTTATCCCACAAACGGCTTTTTATAATGTGTGGAATTACAAACGCAATTATAAACTCCTTCTATGCCATACTCAATCTTTAATTTTGTTTGAGTTGAACGCATTTTTTTGTTAACGTTACTGCGGAAACGGTGATATTAACTACGTTGGTATCTATCCCACTACGGTGCTTACCAATTTGCCATGCCAAAAAAGCCATATATGGCTTGACAATTTGAGAATTTGAGAACTCAACGCTGCGGTTGCTCTTAGGGGTCTAAAGTTATTTAAAACATGAAAAAGACCTATTTATCCTTTTAACAAACGTGTCAATATTCCTCTCTCTCACATTCCATTATTTCAGTTTTAACTTCATCATTTTCTCTCACCAGAAGAAAGAGAGAAAACCAAATCATATCAAAAGAAATCCATCATCGTTCTCAAATGAGAGAAATTCATTTGAGTCTAACAAAGAATCACAAAAACCAATCACAATTCTAATTTCAAAAACAGCAAAACCAAATCTAAAAAAAATAATAATCGATTTTCACTTCTAGGTCAATTTTTTTTCGAGGAGGTTAAAAAAAGAAGAACAACTAGTAGAAAGATTGAAGAAAAAGAAGTAATAGATGAAAAGGCGAGGGTACCCAAATATACCTCAAGCTAAAACTTTTCCTACCTATAAGTCCTTTCTCCGAAAGTGATTGTCTATGGATACGAGATCGAGACAATACAACTAATCGGTTCACACTTTGTGTGATCATCTATGGATACGAGATCGAGATAATACAACGACAAAGTGTGTTACTTGATAAAAAGGTTCGGACATGAGGATATTAACGTTTGTGTATTTTACTTTAGTTATAATAAAACAATTATAATACGGAAAATAAAAGTAAATGACACAGCAAGATTTTGTTAACGAGGAAACCGCAAATGCAGAAAAACCCCGGAACCTAGTCCAGAATTGAATACTCTCAGGATTAAGCCGCTACACAGAATCACACCTAACTTCGTATAGTGGAGACCAAGTAACTAACCCTATAGTTCACTTAGTTTTGTCTGTATTCCCACGCCTCCGACCTATGAATAAGTCACGTACTTGGAACAATCCCTTTGGTCCGTATTCCAAACAGTAAAGGAACAAGAAATCTGTTTGGTATCAACTCTATTCAACCAAGTTATATGAGTCGGACAAAGGCTTTTCCGTTTATCTTAACATAAACTCCTTTGTCAGGTCTAGATATATCTTATGTTTAATCACCCGAAGGTAATCGTTTAAGATTAAGCCAACAAAACTTTTAATCCGAAGAACCGTGTTGATGCCGATCTACTCAATTAATCAATCCAATCTATCACAAGGATAAACCGATTATTAATTGGATCCTCTTTTACCGAAACAAGTACTGTGCACACCAAAGATTATAAAACCCAAGTCAGATCTTCAATATCTTCTTTGTCTTAAAATCTTCTTAAACCTTCATAAAAACTTGCACACAATCACTTGAATCTCTTGTGATCAATCACGCACAGAACGGAGTATGTTAACAATGGATTATCACAAGATCGTCTTTAGAACTAACAATAGTCTAAAGATCCCTGTCGAAACTCTGAACTAGTTTGAGTGAATCTTATATCAGAAGTGAAGATTCTCAAGAATAAACAAACTAGGTGCAACCATATTTCAACCACCGTTAGTCAATCAAATCAATCGAAAACAAAGATAAACCGCAATTATCTAGTTTCCCACCAGCGGGTCGTGCTAGAGCTTCTCAATCCCAAGATTTCACCTAATTAGATTACTCTCCTCTCCGATAGGCGGCTACACCAGTAACAAAGACAAAAGAGGAAGTCTGTTGTTACGAAGGATTAGTTTGCTAGAAAGGCAAACTTCGTGTATTTATAGACAAGGAAGTTTGGACACCAAGGAATTTCCAAAACCGAAAATTTTCTCAAGATATTCATAAAAGCACATATTCGGTTTTCATAATTCTTGGAAATGCTCTGTCCAAAAATAACGATCGAAATATCTCGGAAAATATAATTAGTAAATGCACATTACTAATTCTGGAATTTCCCTACAAAATGAAATTAATAACCTTAATTAAAAGATTCTTAACTTACTTATGTTTCGATCTTGGGATTCTCTTCCCTTAGCCGTTAAGGAATATCTTTGAACAATTATAGAAATAAATATTCTCATCATGTGTTCAAATTTTGTCGAAATCTTTACTTTGTAAGTTCTCTTTCACACTTACAACCTTGAAACCGGTTTGCCACACTTCCAAACAAGTTTAGAATTGGTTCATCTGACTTTCAAGAATTGTGTGATTGATCAAACCAACATTCAATCACAATCATAGGTTTACGTTCTACCAAAACAAGTTTCGGTTCTACCTCCATGTGAGTACTACGCATAGTCACACTAGCTTCCCAAAAGATTCGATTGACTAGGTACTAGGATCGGTTCCCCACATATATATGGTATCTAACTTATATGTGTTGCAAATGTTCACAGGACTGGTTCCCCTTTCTGTTGTAAACCTTGCTGCACCCCATACAAGGATCGGTTCCGTTGATGTACTGCACCCCTTACAAGGATCGGTTCCCCCTTTCCCATACAAGGATCGGTTCCCTTTCCCCAAGGCGGACATAATCCGATCATACCAAGGTGATTACTTAAGATTGGTTTTATTAATAAAAGTTGTACCAATACAAAAGTCAGGCCTTTGTGAATAGTTCTACCAAAAACACAACAAGTTGTGAGCGGTTCTACTTTATCACACATATTGGTTGTTCATAAGATATGCAATGAATAACAAAACCAATAACACCTGGAAATTTCTTTTTTGGTTCACAAAACAAGTTTATGAACTTACTTCCTTAGAACACATGTAAACATTGTTCCCTAGGATAAAATCCTCACCTCATACCCATACATAATCACAATAGCATTCAAATGATTATGACGATGTCTTATATACAAAGTTTAATGGTTAAGCAATAAACCTCGTATTGTATTCTTTAATACTATGTGACTACTCGTTTTCCCGTAGTCTACGTAATGTATACAGCTCTGAGGATCTGATACTAAGTAGTATTGATACCTCCGTTGAACCGATATTGCTAAGTAGTAAATGATATCTAAGATCACAATAACAACGAAGAACACAAGTATAATGTAAAAGTTTCTAAGTTATCATGAGACACAAGAGATTTACGTGGTTCGACATTTGTCTACATCCACGGGGTAATGAGTGCTTGTTTTTGTATTAAGTTGTGGTGGTTACAAAGATCTTAAATGCTTCACAAAGTAATAGAGAGAACTCAAGTGGAAGTAAATACTTAAGTTCTAAACATTTAAGAGGTATAAGCTTAAGACTAGATCCTCTCTCCTAGATATTGAATGCATTTAGTTTGTTGGTGAACTTTGATATTTATAGCCCCTCTTGCTCCAGGTATATCTTTGCTGCTTCTGGGTCTATCATCTGCTGATATACCTTTTGTAACAATGGTACCTTCGTCCACCATGTACTTTCTCCAGTTGTATTTCGCCACCTCAGCTGGCCCACGTTCCTTCGGGAACTACCCAACCTTAGTACAGGTTGTACCTTCGTTCACCGCCAGCTTCCGCCAATCGGGTTCTACCACACTTTCTCTCTCCACGTGCCTAGATTCATGCGTGTAGATAAGAGATTTGAGCATTTACTGTTGATTGGATGCGTCATCTACTTATGTCCCCTCGCCAGCTGACTCTATATAGACTATGCTTTTTCCTTCCTTATCTTGACCGTTCACGCCTTCTTTCTTCGGATGAGATAAAGTAGATCTGCGGAGGTATCCCTTGTTACTCAGGCTTCTCTGTTTAGCGAAGGCTACACAGTTAGGTATATATGCGGCCACTAAGATCGTGACACGTGCTCCACAGAATATTGGTATTCACAGTTTGCCCCTTTTCTTTCATCTTCTACCGTTTGGTAGAAGTGGAAGAAAACTTCCGTTACGCCGCCAATTTTGCACGTACCGATTGGGTGGTCCCTACATGTCCTTCCATGCAATAACTTCCCCTTGAATTTCGGGACATCCAAATTTTTTAGATTTTCCAGCCGCCTATAAGAGGGGAACAAAGAGAAGGGAATTTTATTAACTCCCTTTCCTCTTCTTCTTCGAACTGTCGCTCTCTATCCCTTTTATTAAGATACTCTTTTGCTGCTAACTGCTCCCCCTTTTCCTTCGATTCTCCGCGTGCTTTGGCTCCACTGTGTCGATCATACAAGTAAGTGATGCCCGTATTTGGTCTTGATTTTCTCCATGCTTGCCCCTGTTGTATCGTTGTCGGACTAGGAGATTTATTGATGTTGCTTATTATGCTTGCATGTGAGAATTCCTGCTTTCTTTTGCTTGTTTACGCTGTATGGGAACTTGGGTTTTATTCCATTTTGATTTTTGATGATGGTTTCAGTATGATAGTTTTTCGCCTACAACTTTGATCATGTGATCAAAGGTTTTTTATTTTCCCCCATGATATGTTTAGAGTGTCCCCTTTGGTTGGTTAAGTGAAACCCATGCGCAAAGTTCGTCAGTTTTTTGCCCCCAATTCACTTTTGAATGAATTGCAATCTTCTTCTGACATTGTTGATGGAGATGTTCTTCCTGCTGGTGTTAGGCATCATGAGGCTTCCAAAGAAACCTACGCGTAAGGGTCCAAAGATATTTTCGTCGACTGATCCTCCTCCGCGAATGGATCATCCTGATGCTACGCCATCTCCTCCTCCTGAGGATTCTGAGGTGCCTGTTGGTACTGAGGTGGCTACGGTTGCTGAGGAGGAATTTGTTATGGAGGATATTCCACCTCCTCCTCCTCACTATGAGCTTCAGAGGCTCCAACTGCGTGACAAGGATAGCTTTTCTCATTTGTCTATTGATGAGATTACCAAGTCTTTTCGCCTTCATAAATTCGAGATTTTCTTCGTCAATGGCCCTGATGTTCTCACTGAGTCTCACATTCGGGATTTCCTTATGATGAGAATAATCTTTTGATTAGCGCTGGCCAATTGACCGCAGGTACGCTTCTTTCTCTGTATAGTATAAAGGATCCTTTCTATTATGACGTCTTGTCCACCAGGGATGACCCGACAAACAAGACTCAGGTCTGAGGAATTTACCAGTATACTAGTAATTACTGGCGTGGCCTTCGCGAAAGCTGGTATCGTAGCAAGGGAAAGATTACTTTGAAGTCTTATGACCCCTTTGCTGAAGGGAGATCTAAGAAGGAGGACTATACCCCTGCCAACTTCAATGCTACGTATACTGATGCTATTCAAAAAAGAAACCTTATTCCTTGGAGTGTTGGTCCTCTTCGTATTCATGTTACTGCTAGGCAGATTAGGGAGGGTAATATCCTTCGCTTGCTAGAGGAGAATTATAAGACTGGTTTGAGTACCATCCCTTATTCTGCTAGGCTGCCTTTGCCAAAGTCTGACCGCATTCGTCTTGATCATGATGATCGTTGGTCTCATACTCCTCTTCGTATGGTTGGTCCTTGGGCTTATGGTTTCACCACTGCGGACCCCTCAGTCCCTCGTTCAGCTCGTTCTTTGCTTGAGAAGTATGATGGGTATCATCCTTGGATTTTTAATCCTGCTGCTTCTCACGAGGTACCTTTGCTGTTAATATCTTCGCCTACTTAGATATTTTTATCTGCTTTTATATATTTGTTCTGATGGTCTTCTTTTGCAATCTGCCCCTGCTTCTTCTGCCGGTACTGCTCCAGGATTTGCTGGTAATTCTGTGGACACAAGGACTAGGAAGAGAAAGGCTTTGGTTGAAACGCCTGCAGAGGTAAGGATCATTATCATACATTTGTGCTTGTAAGTTCCTTAGTACCTTGCCCCCGTTTCTTAGCTGACGCATGTGTTTCTTTACAGTCTTCCCAGAGGAAGGGTAAGTTGAAGACCGTGATTGATATTGATGCTTTGGATGATGATCCCAAGGTTGCTGGTGAGGGACCCGGTGGCGAAGACATGGAGGATATCGAGGATACTGGCCTTAGTCCTCATTTGGATGATATTGAGGAGGATTTTTCCAAAGATAACCCTAGCCCCATCCGAGCTGCTTCAGTTGAGGGTGAGAACCTTCTTGTTGGTACTGGTGCTCAGCTAGTAGAGCATGTTAGCGTTCAAGACCCCGCACCTACGTTATCCTTGAAGATGCCTTCGTTTTCTTCTCCTAGCAAAGCTTTTCCCGTTATTCCTGCTGCTGCTGGAGCTGCTGTTGTGGCTTCTAAGAGTCTCCCTTCGTCTCCTGCTACCTACCTTCAATCAAGTGGTTTGTTTGCTAAGGTTGTCACCCCCACGATGAGGGCTGGTAGCTCAGATTCTCAGCAGAAGAAGAAGGTTGTGATTTCACTAGCCAGCTTCTCCTTCAATGCTATTCCTGCTTCACTAGGGAGTGCTTAGTCTGTTTCTACTGCCCCCGCTAGTAAAGTTGTTGGACCCCCACCTTAGTCACCAGATTGGACCGGACTGGGTAATATTCCTTCTGCCGGTGACATGGATTTGGACGGCTCTCAAGCTCCTCTTTTTGTTCCTAGATCTTCCACCATGCCATCTCTTCGTCGTGGTGAGGGTTCAGCAGTCGTGCCCCTTGTTCGTGTTCAAACAAACGAGGGAGTTGCCGCTGAATCTAGCCAAGGTAGGTTTCCGGAAATCTTGAGCTTGGGTAGTTCTGATGACGCTATTCTTGAGGCCATCCTGCGGGATTCCAAGGGTCCCTTTTCTGTTGGAGTTGATCATTATCATCTTGGTAGTTCTTTCGAGATAGCTTCACAGCTGGACGTGTTATCTTCCCAGTATCGTGCTTCCAAAGATTTGTTCTTTGACCCTGATTGTCTCCGCTCCAGTCAGATATTTGGTGAGATCCGTAGGGGTAGCATCCAAGAGATGGAGGCTTTCATGGATACATACGCTAACTTCCTCCCCCGTTTTCAGCGTTCTCATTAAGTGATTCTCACCTTATCGTTTTTCTTCTTAATCTGATCCTTCGTCCGTCCTTATACTACTTTGTTTGCATCTTTACAAGCATATCGATGTTGGTTATACCTTATTCAAGGTTTATAGGGCTAAATGCACTCATTTGAGTGCCCTGCTGGAACGTGCTCGTCAAGAGTATGCTCTTGTCGTTGCTCAGCATCCTTCGTCGAGCGATGCTACTTCTGCTGCTAAGATATCTTCGTTGGAGGATGATCTGAAGAAAACCCAGAGATCTCTGGAAGCTTGTTTATTGGCTCTTGAGAGATCTAATAATGCTTCTAAGATTGCCGAGGATGGTCGCAAATCTGCTGATGCTGTCTTAGCTGCCGAGTCTTCTAAAGCCATAGGTTTGTTTCTTTTTCTCCTTAGCTTTTTTCTTTACTTTCTGGTTGCATAGTCCTAAGACAACCTTCGTCTACCAGACGACATCTCTAGTGAACTTAGATGTCTTCGAAATCAAGTGGCCAAGTTAACCTCCGATGTTTGGTATTATCAAAAGAAGTCTGATAGGCTAATGAATGTAACTGTTCATTATGAGGCCCACTTTCCCTTGAGTCCTCTCATAATGCAGACTTAGTGAAGCAGATGGCTTCACTTCGTGAGGAGTGTGACGAAGCCCTTTGCTGGAAGGAGAGTCTCATTTTAAAGCAAAGGGAGGATATTGCCTTAGTCGAGAAACGTCTTTCTGCCCAAGAAATTATTCGCAAGAAATATTATGTCGACTTTGAAGTTTCTTGTGCTTCTTTAGCTAAGTTACTGCAGAGCGTAATGTTTTAACTTCTGAGGTCTGTTCTCTTAAGAACAAACTTATTGATGCCATCTCCGTGCCTTCTTCCATGTATCATGCATCCTTAGTAAAAAGGTTTGAATAGTTAGAGAATGTGTACCAAGTTTTATCCTCTGAGGATGCTTCGCTCCGGATAGATGTTGATGATCTTCGGACGGAGAGGGATACCCTTGTGGAATACCTTGATGCGTCTGAGTTAGACCTTGATGAGGCTCAACATAGTTTAGAAGAGTCTCTTAGTCATGCCGAAGGTAGCTTAGGACAATTATTTTTTCCGTAGCATCATTTGTATCTTTAGATCATTGTTCTTGTTGATGATACCCTTTGTGTCTGCAGGCCTTAAGAGCAGTTGGTGGGTGATAACGCCAAGATTAACCGCCTTGAGGGCCAGATATCTCAGCTGGAGATATCTCGCCAGTTTGATGATGCTGCTAAGTTTAAAGCCGAGGCGCTTCAGCAAGCTAATGATCATCTTAGCGCTCAGATTAGGGAGCTTCGTCAGAAATCGGCTTCGGACCTAGCGGCGCAAGCTTCCCAAATGAAGGCGCACTTCAAGCGTTCTGCCATTGACTATATTAACAATGCTTTTGCGGAGGCTGAGCTCCAAGCTGAGGGTGTTGTCTTCCCTCGCCTTCCTTACCCATGATTGTGCTATGCTGGCCTTGTTTTCAACCGAACTCCTTTGATGTGTTGTGCCCCCAGCTGAGGGGCCTTTGTTGTCTCCTTTCCTTAAAACAATGCTTCGTTATTTTCTGAACCTTCGTCATCTGCAACTTTGAGATATGTTAGTTTTATTTTGGTAGTACTTATTTTAGTACTTTTATTATATATATATATATATATATATATACGTATTATGTCTAATTTTTTTACACATTCGAGTCGTCACAAGGTGCTAAGGTGTTTTTAACATTTGGTGGAACATTCATCATCCTACCCAAGTATCCTTTGGCCAGAAGGTACCGTGGTGGCGAGGGATCCTACGTGGGTAATAATTTTCCTGTAACCCTACGCGTTCAACACGATTGCTGCTTTACTTCGACAAGGTATCTCTCTTTGTGGGATATATTTCTTATTATTTTCCTTTCAATGGGATCCATTTGCCCTTAGGATCCGATATTGACATATGCGCAGTTATGACGTGCCTTGCCTCATCGTCAATTCTGACGGAGGGTGTCTTTTCTAGCCCAATTTGTATTTAATCAACATGCACTCTTTCTTGGAAAAAAGTTTCTTTCATTGATTAATTTGGTTTGTAATACCTTTGATCAGGGATAGAACATGGCGGGCTATTTCCCCTTCCCTTCTTCTCCTGAGTGATAACCATTCTCCTACGGGTAATACTTCTTTAGGTACATTGCATTCCAAGGATGTTGCAATACTTCCCCTTTGAGATATCTTAAGTAGTATGAAACCTTTCCCGCAATATTGTATATAATGTAGGGTCCGTCCCATGTCGGAGCTAGCTTCCCCCACTCTTTCTTCCTTTGATATGGTGGTATTTGACGTACTACGTATTCTTCGACCACAAAGTTTCTAGGAATTACCCGTTTGTTTTATTCACGAGCCAGCCTTCGTTGGTAGTTTACCATCCTTTGCAGAGCTACTTCCCGCCTCTGTCTTCGTTGTTGGCAGTATTATCTCCGTTGGGATTACTGCTTCGGCTCCGTAGGTTAGTAAGAACAGAGTTTCTCCCGTGGCTGCCCTTTTAGTAGTACGGTAGGCCTAAAGGACATTGTGCAACTGCTCGCGCCATATTTTCTTGTATGCCCCCAGCTTCTTTTTTAAGTTCATTGCTATCATCTTATTAGTGGCCTCCGCTTGTCTATTGCTCTTAGGATATATCGGAGTAGACTTGTTTTTCTGAATATTGAAGGTGTTGAAGAGCATGTCTATGTTCTTTCCTTCCAACTGTTTGCCATTGTCAGTGACTATGGCGGCTGGTATCCCGAACCTGCAGATGATTTGCTCGAACAAGAATTTAAAGACATATGTGTCCCTAATCCTTTCCAAAGCCCTTTCTTCCACCCATTTGGTGAAATAATCCATAGCTACGATAAGGTATCTTCTTTTTGATGTCCCCTCTATCAAGGGTCCAACAATGTCAACTCCCCATTTGGCGAATGGCCACGGGTTGATGACCGAGTTAAGCTCCGTCGGTGGCGCTTTAATCTTCCTAGCATAGCGTTGGCATCTTTCACAATGCCTTGCTACATTCTTCGCATCTTCTTCCATGCTTAGCCAATAGTATCCTTGCATTTTGGCTTTGATTGCCAAAGACCTTCTTCCGCTATGATTGCCAGCTTCTCCGTTGTGTATATCATGCAGTATCCTTTTACCTTCGGTTTGTGAGAGACATCGCATCAAAGTTCCAAGAAATGACCTTCTATACAGTATCCCGTCTCGTAGGATGTACATTGCTGCCTTTGATTCGAGTTTTCGAGCTTCTTTGACGTCTGCGGGTAAGGTACCTTTATCAAGGTACTGGTGAATTGGGATTCTCCAATCGTCCTCAGCTTCGTCTTCGTTGCTTTCATCTGACGTGGGTTGATCTTTATCAGACTCACCAGCTTCGTTATCTGGCTCTCCGATCGCTTCATCTTCTTTTTCTTCTTCCCTCATGGCCCTTGTTTGGACGGCTAAGGTTTCTTCAGTTTCGGAGGTTAGTCCTTCTATCGAAGGTTCATAAATTCTCCCAATTTGGACTGAGGTAGTGTTTCTGTCTCTCATCATTGATGGTATAAATGCCAAGGCATCTGCGTGTCTGTTATCTTTTCGGCAGACATGTCTGAACATGACCTTGTTGATCTTTGACGCATGCTCCTGTGCTAGCTTTAGATACGAAGATAGTATCGGATCCAGAGTTTGGTATTTGAGCTCTATTTGTATAATGACCAATTGTGAATCACTAGTCAAACGGACATCTGATAAGCACAGCTCATGTGCTAAGCGTAGGTCGTGTATGACTGCCTCATACTCCGTGATGTTGTTAGTGTATTGTTCGAATTCTAACCTGAATGCATATATGAGTCGGTCTCCAGTAGGGGTTGTTATCATGATCCCTATACATGTGCCTTCTCCCTTGGAGGAGCCATCTACAAATATCTCCCACCTTCGTGAGTTCTATGGTTCCAAGAGATCCTCTGGTTCCGGCTTGTCTTCCTCCATTCCTGGGATGTCGTCTATCTCAGCTTCGTCATTCAGAGGTAGGTCTGCCAAGAAATCTGCTAAGATTTGTGATTTCTCCGCTTTCCTGGTTTCGAAGATTATGTGAAATTTTTTGATCATGGCATTCCATTTTGCCACTCTTCCAATCTTCTCCGTGCTGTCGAGGATTTGACTTATTTGAGCCTTCGTGAAAACTCGGATGGTGTGTGCATCGAAATATATTCTTAGCTTTTGTGTTGCCACTACTAAGGCATATATGAGTTGTTCCACCTTGGTGTAGTTACGTTCTGCTTCACTAAGTGTCTTGCTGATGTAGTATATGAGGTTTTATCCTTGCCCTTGGTCTCGTACCAACACTGCACTCACATCGTAGCTTGTTGCTAGGTATAGTGTGAGTATTTCGCCTGGCTCCGGTTTCTGCAAGATGGGTACTGATACTAAGTACTCTTTGATCTTGCGAAATGCTTGTTCGCACTCTTCGGTCCATGTGAACCTGCTTCCTTTCCTTAGTGTGTCAAAAAATGCTTTGCATTTATTTGATGATCTTGATATGAATCTTCCCATGGAAGCTAAAATTCCATTTAGCTTTTGCACTCCTTTTAGGGTTTGCGGAGATGGCATCTCCATTATTGCTCTGACCCTTTCAGGGTCTACTTCGATTCCTCGCTTGGTGACCAAGTAACCCAAGAATTTTCCTGAGGTAACTCCGAATGTACATTTGTATGGGTTCACTTTCATGTGGTATCTCCTCATGGCTTCAAATATCTCCCTTAGGTCCGAGAGATGGTTTTTTGCTTCTTTGCTCTTGACGAGCATGTCGTCTACGTAGACCTTCAGTATTTTGCCTATCCATGGCTTGAATATTTTGTCTACTAATCGTTGGTATGTTTCCCTCGCGTTCTTTAGTCCAAAAGGCATCCTTGTATAGCAATACAGGCCTCGTGGGGTAAAGAACGCAGTATGCTCATGATCTTCTTCCGCAAGGGCTATTTGGTTATAGCCTGAGTATCCATCCATGAAGGATAGCCTTTGGTTGCATTGACCAGCTGGTCAATATTTGGCAGTGGGTAGCTGTCCTTGGGGCACGCCTTGTTAAGATTGCTAAAGTCGATGCAAATGCGTACACCTCCGTTCTTCTTAGGAACAATGACCATGTTTTATATCCAAGTGGGATATTTGACTTCTCGTATGAATCCAGCTGCAAGTAACTTTTACAACTCTTTTTCCACCCCTTCGTGGTATCTCCGGTCTGAGCCGAAGGTGGTGTGAGAACAAATTAGGATCGATTCCCGGCATGTCTTCCATTGACCATGCGAAGACATCTGCGTATTCTTTTAGTAGACTTTGTAGTTGCATCTCCTCTTCCTTCATCAAGCAAAGTTCCGATGTTGAGCATCTTTGGTTCTGCCTCCGTCCCGATGTTGATTTTCTTTGTTGGTTCTACCTGTGAGCAGATTTAAGGAGTGATTTTCTGTAATTTTCATTTGGCGGAGACATCTGCGCCTGGAGTGGCGGAGGTGCTTGTCTCCGGGACTGAGACGTCTTTGGGTACTGAGGAGGCTGCGTACTGTACTTCCTTGGTATTTTCCTTAAATCTTTCTTTCATGTTGTTGAGTAGAAGTTCTTTCTTCGTTGAGTGTGATTTCCACTAGATTGCATAGCCTTGCGTCTTGCTGGTCTCATTTGATTTCCATTTCACCCATAGATTTATGAAAGCGTAGATACTGGTGATACGTCGAAGTTGTTCCTCGCAGTCGATGGACCCATAGTCTGCCCATGATTACGTTGTAGGGCGAAGGTGCGTCCACCACACAGAAGCGTGTACTGGTTACTAAGGGTCCTGCGTGTACCTGCAAGACAATTTCTCCCTTCGGTCTTGAGACTGCTCCATTAAAACCATATATTGTGCAAGTGGAAGAATCCATTTGTTCTGATGTCAAACCCATGCGTAGGTAGGGTTCGTAAAATAACACATTTAATGAACTGCCCCCATCCACAAGGACCTTCGTTACGTTCCATCCATGTATTGGAAGAGTGATCACTAGTGGGTCATTGTGCAATTCAACCTCTTGGTTGACGTCCTTTGTTGAAAAGGTTAATGGCGTGGCCATCCGGTCCTCCCAAGTGCTAGTGGGTGGTCCACTAGCTTGAACACTTCATGGGATTCAATCTTTTTTCTGTTTCGAGCTAACTCGAGGATATCTTCGAGCATTTCTTCTTGACCTCCGCTGGAGAATGTGATCATGTTGATGTATTTGCCATCCTGAGGTAGTTCTACCCTTTTCTTTGGGATCTCCTCAGTCTCCGCTGGCTGCAGTTGTACGTACTCCATGAATTTTCCTTCGTTGATGAATCTTTGGATCACGTTGTGCAGGTGGTAGCATGTATCAGTAGTATGTACGTAGTATTGGTGGTACGCACAGTACTCCTTAGACTCCTTCGTCTTTTCTGGATGCTTTCCCCTAGTATTAGGGTAAGGAAATCCTGGCTGTGCTCCCTCCTTGCTTTGGATGTGAGAGAAAGTTGTGTTTAACTTCGTGTAGACCTTATCCATAAATTCTTCTCTTCCTTTGCCTCGTTTTCCATCTCCGTGCTTGGATCGTTTGTCTCGAGAATTGGTTCTGCCCTCGGCTTCGTTTTGTCGCTTAGATACCTCCGGAATTGGTTCCAGAGAGTTAATTCATTGCGGAGCCGTTGTTGCCTTTGTTTGTACCATGGGGTTGTACTTCTGGATTTCTTCGAGTCTGATGTAACGGTCCTAGACAACCCTGAAATCGCCTTCGGAATCGAGGGATCTGTTGTGAAGCTCCACGAAGATGGTTGAGGTTCTATCAAGTCCGTACTTATAGCAATTTATGCTAATTTCTGGATTGACTTTTCCAATTGCTTGGCATGTCTTTTTCCACCTGTCTGTGTACTTCATCAGCGTCTCCCGGGGATCGATAGCTAAAGCAAATAGCCTATCTGACCCTGCCTTTGTTGATTTATTGTACATGTATGTCTCCAAAAACACCGTAGATAATTGCTCGAAGGAGTCAATTGAGTTTACTGGTAAGTTGTCATACCGCCTGGTACTGATCCCGTCAAGCTTTCTGGGAAGTATCTACAAAGTACCACCTCGTTTCTTTCCCAATGGGCAAGGACACGAGGGTAATACCGTAGGTGGGCTGTGGGATCTGAGGTACCGTTGTATGCTTAGAACGTAGGTACCGGGCATTTCGGAGAGATGTTTTCCCTCAAAATGCGAAAGGATAGTGGTGACGTGGTTGCCTCCTGTAGTACTTTTTCTAGTCTTGCGCCTGTGTGGCCAGTTTTTAGGCCTTGGATCTCCTTCCGCATTTTCTCCATTTGCTCCATGACCATGTTCACATTGTGAGCATCTTTGGAAAATGCTTCGTCGTAGTAGGTTTGAGAGGGCTTGTATGTTGAATCTGTTTAATCTGGATCATGATGCGCTCTCCTTGATCCCTTAGGCTGATTCGCCTTTGGTGGGTTGAGATCCACCCTTCGTCTTCCTGAGATAGCCCCATTTTCACGCCTCGGTTGTGGAGGGTGATTTTGGGAACCTTCGACTTGTATGTCTAACATACCTTTGAGGTTCTGGTTCTCTTGGGCCATCTTGTGCATTGCATCTTCGTTTTCCTTGTTACGGAGTAACAAAGCTGCTATTTGTGTCGCTATTTGGTCTTCGTTGTGGGCTCCACCCCCTTGAGGAGTGTTGTCTGTTGGATCTTCAGAGTTTTCCACTCCTTCCTCTATAATTGGCGCACCTGGATCTATCTGAATTGGAGTTAGGTTTCCCAACCCTCGCCCCGTAGGATCTAAGGTTCTGGGTAACCTTGCGTTGGCCGCAGGTGGCTTCGTAGCTGTAGCATGCTCTGGTAATGGCATGTCGTAGATTGGTTGAGCTCCTGATATTTACCCCATCCCTTCAGCAGGAATAGGCGATTTGTTAGCAACTGTTCTTCTTTCTATTTCGATATGTACGTCCTCCGCTTCATTCCTTTGGTTTGCTTGAGACGGCTTTTGGGATCTCCCTCTTGTGATAGCTGGTCGTGAGCTTGTTGGTACATCAGTTGGTTTCTGCATGCCTTTGGCTTTGGTTATCCTGCGGTTACAGAAAAATCGAAGAAGTCTGCTACTTGGGTACCTTCGCTAAAAGTAGTTATTAATGCTCTGATACAGAAGACTGTTAAGCAACTTTTTCAGAAAAAGGACTGAAATAATGTTTTTTACAGACGGGTATTAAATGATTATGAAACCCTTGGAAAATACAACCTTAAAATGTCGAAAACCAATGAAAAAGGGGGGTGTCAGATTTTGCGAAAAACAAGCTATTAAATGTGTTGGAAGATTTTTTATCCTTAAAATTTTACTGAGATTCCTCTGTCAGTCAAAGGTTCTAAGATCTAAGATGCGCTTTGTTTAAGAAAGGTTGTTTTAGTATAAAACAAACATTTTGGCGTTTTGTGAGTATGTTTTTTGAAAGATTTGTTGTGGATCTGTAATGAGGTACGTTTTTAGAGACTATGAACTCAAAAACATACACAAATAATGGATGAACGAATCACTAGAGAGTGAGATTCATCGGTGAAACACAGATCCCTTCGTTTCAGAAGATGTATAAGTAAAATGTAAAATTGTGCCTAAACTCAGGTTCATGAGCAAAACACGGTGGGCGCCGAACTATGACTACTCGTTTTCCCGTAGTCTACGTAATGCATACAGCTCTGAGGATCTGATACTAAGTATTATTGATACCTCCGTTGAACCGATATTGCTAAGTAATAAATGATATCTAAGATCACAATAACAACGAAGAACACAAGTATAATGTAAAAGCTTCTAAGTTATCATGAGACACAAGAGATTTACGTGGTTCGAAATTTGTCTACATCCACGGGGTAATGAGTGCTTGTTTTTGTATTAAGTTGTGGTGGTTACAAAGATCTTAAATGCTTCCCAAAGTAATAGAGAGAACTCAAGTGGAAGTAAATACTTAAGTTCTAAACATTAGACAGGTATAAGCTTAAGACTAGATCTTCTCTCCCAGATATTGAATGCCTTTAGTTTGTTGGTGAAGCTTGATATTTATAGCCCCTCTTGCTCCAGGTATATCTTTGCTGCCTCTGGGTCCATCATCTGCTGATATACCTTTCGTACCAATGGTACCTTCGTCCACCGCGTACTTTCTCCAGTTATATTTCGCCACCTCAGCTGGCCCACATTCCTTCGGGAACTACCCAACCTTAGTACAGGTTGTACCTTCGTTCACCGCCATCTTCCGCCAATCGGGTTCGCCACGCTTTCTCTCCCCACGTGCCTAGATTCATGCGTGTAAATAAGAGATTTGAGCATGTAATGCTGATTGGATGCGTCATCTACCTCTGTCCGCTCGCCAGCTGACTCTATATAGACTAGGCTTTTTCCTTCCTTATCTTGACCTTTCACGCCTTCTTTCTTGGGATGAGATAAAGTAGATCTGCGGAGGTATCCCTTGTTACTCAGGCTTCTCTGTTTAGCGAAGGATACACAGTTAGGTATATATGCGTCCACTAAGATCGTGACACGTGCTCCACAGAATATTGGTATTCACATACTATGTCTATCTAGAGTTCATATATGCTTCGCAGTTATGTTTTCAATATGCACGACTTGAAAGATACGTCAGGGAATGAAACAGTTCAAGTACAATATCACTAACCTCAAGCGGAAGGATGATTGTTGTCGTTGTAGCTCCTTGCTTCTTCGCAATACTTGTAATGTATCATATCCTAATAATTTCAAGCTAATCTATACGAAGTTTAACTCTAGTACATAATCAAGCGACTCTTAACATGAGTTTTGATTCACTGAAATATGACAACCAAATTTGGGATACCAACGCTTGGTGGGTTCAACCCATCTATGCTCTAAAAATCTCCCCCTTTGTCAATTTTAGTGACAAAACTCTTACATCATATGGATAAACAAATTACAATAATTCATTACAATCCGCTTGATTCCCGATTCAACAGCACAGTGAAACTGCTTACATTCAATCCTTGAAAATGTATTTGTTGACATTATAATAACAAAGAAAAAGAGTATTAGCTTTGCACGTCTTTGTTATACCACTCTATATGACATGTTACTCCCCCTTAGTCTGTGTTTCACTCTTTCGTTAGATAAAACATTCAAGTACCAATGTTCTTTTCCTTAGTGATACCAATTAATATAAAATCAATGCCAGTATCACTTGTTTACTCCATATATTTCTCCCCCTTTTTTCACAAAAATGACAAAGAAACGAAAAAATAAAGGACAACACGAAAATAATCTTATAAATCTCAGAATAGACTTGCAAACCTGTAGAGTTAGGCACGAGGGTTCCACACATCATGTTCTGATAACCAATATCAAAACCAAAACTACAAGTAGTCTTATTTTGATATGTTACCAAGGAAACAATTTCCCGAAACGATTTTTCTCATTTATTTTAGCAAACCAAAAACAACTAATCGCATTAGTTCCTTTGCTAAACCGATTGTTCAAAAACAACCGCTTAATTCGATAAGACCAAAATAAAGAATAAACTCCATTTTTCTCATCAGGTTCTAATTATCCATAAACTTATTCCTTTCAATTTTAAACAAACCAAATACTAGGTTAGTTAACTAGCATTTCTTTGTTTAGGCATTCGATTAGACTTGAATAACCGAAACCTCACTTTGATAAGACAAACTAAGATCAGAATTAACTTAGTTTCTTATCCGAAATCGAATTGGACTAAACAACTGATCCCGTACATATATTATTTCGTTAATCCATAAATAATTCATACAAACTAAAATAAATCAACTTGCATAATTATTCACCTCAACCGGAAGCAATTGAAACAATAATAGACATTATAAGCACCGCAATTGCACCGTAATTTTGTAAGCCTAAACCATCGATACCATACAAAAGCAATATAACAATAGTTTTTCTTAAACGGAACCAATTGAATCACACACACATCAATTGTACCGAAATTTTGTAAGCCTGAACGATTGATATCACACAATAAAGCAAGATAACAATAGTTTTTCTTAACAGGAACCAATTGAAACACACATCCACACACACATCATGGAATAAATATCAATTGAACCTAAATTTCGTTAAGAAAAAGCAACAAAATATATAATATAAACTCGGGATTTTCTGAAACAGGAAAACAATTAACTAACAAGATTGTTACCTCAAATTTCGCATCCACTTCTCCAATATGATTGCATCTTCGTCCAGGGAGAATTGGTATCGAAATATCACCACGTTGTCATCCTTATGCGTGAATAAAAAAATAACAACATACCTCAACCTTTACCAGAGAAAGGTTGAAAACCGGTTTTAACTATTGTAAGCAAAAGTTAAAAACGGTCTAAACACATATGCTTTTATGCTAAACCAAAACCGATTTAATATATTGTGACTTTTTCACATACTGTTTCTGTCAGAACCCCTCATAATCCTTTGATAAGGCCTACCTACTAGGGCTAGATCTTAATCCCGCTAAATCAAAAAATCACCCAAACCATGAGGGTTCACAATATATGAGATCGAATATTAAGGTATAAAACCGAAATCAAACATCCCATAAACATAGATAGCAATAAGGTAAAAGAAATTAAGCACAGGCTATGTAAACCGAAAACTATCACAAGAAAATTACTCAAATCAAATAATTTTATTCATAATAGACCAACACAATCAATGAAAGAAATCAAAAATTGATGTCTATTAAACTAGATTAAGTATTACAGCAAATGACTTAATCTCTAGTGGTGCTCTTGTTGTTCACTGAGGTCTTTTCAGTGTTCAAATTCTTGAATCATATCTCCAGGGACTTGTCCGCAACCACTTTTTATTTCTCAAGATCTTCAATTAGAGCCTTGAGCTCACCAAGAACTCCTCTTGTACTTTCGTATCTCTCCTTTATCCAATCTTGATGTTGAATAGTCATAGCAAGATTGGTTTCAGTTTGCCAAAACCTTGAATATATTGAGACAGACTATAGAACGAATCCACTTGGTTTTGGTTGGATCTTGTTTGTTGTAAGCCAACAGACATGACTCATCTTGTGATCCAGCAGAATTATCAGAGTCATAATCAGACATAATGCCTTTCTTTTTTCTCTCTGTATTGATTCCTTGACAATGCTTAACTTTTTGAGCTTCCTCCTTATTAGTCTTTGAGACACTGCGATTTACTGGAGGCATGTTCGATTATGAACGAATTTATAAAAGATCCCTCAGGGTTTCGAATACAGACAAGATAAAGTTTCTCTTCTTAAAAGAGTCACCTTTCGGGCCAAAAGACCTTTGGTAAAACCGAAAATATGAAATAATATATTTCGTTTCCTTAGTCCGGAAATCTCAAGTCGGAAGGATTATTAAAAATCCGAAAATTCCAAATAACACCTATTTTTGGTAAATCATGTTAAACATGAATAATTTTTAGACTCACATGGATTCGCAGCAACCCATAAATTATAGAGTTTTTCTGATAAACAACTATACAAAGTACATGTGCTCCTGTTTTATTGTGCCTTTCCCATCCAAGATTGTGAGCACGAAGGATAAGAAAGCACAGCATATGATGCAACTAAGTTGCATCGGAGTAAGCTTTTTCCAGCTTATAGTGATTATCAGAAACATAGTTCATGTTTCCTCTAGGGAATTTCTGCCCAAAATATTTTCTCCCAATACGAAGATCTTTTCTAACACTAGAGATATGATCACGTGGAGAAAATGTGCTAATGTGAGAATTCTCAGAGATAGCTAGATCTCTCTTGATTCTTTCAATGAGATTTTCATAAGATTTTCTCATTCTAAGGACTTCCTTATTATTCACATTAGTGTTATCATCTGAAACAATTATTGGAAAATCCTGATTGTTTCTTTTGGCAGTGATTCGCTCTTTCCCTTCCTTCTGAAGTTGTTCCTTATCAAAACCAGAACTATTTCGATATGGGTGTGGAGGAACCTTTTTCCAGAATCAATTATCAACTCTTTCCTTTGACTCCTTTGAGTTGATTTTATTGGGTGTGGTATAATCTGTCTTTCTACTGAGGAATAATCTTTCAGTTTTTTAAGACAAAAAACTTCTTTCAAAATTTTTACCACCGTATGTTGAAGAAGTATAAGTTTCCTGTCAAGTGACTGAAAGTTGTACCCCTTAGATTCATCACGGAATCGGTTCAAATTTTCCTTTGGACAAGATTTCGTTTGATCATCTGTAGATCTAGAAGTTGGTTTCTCATCCTCTTCTAACTTGATGTAGTTAGGCAAACTACTATCTTCTTGATCTGTTTCAGATGTGATTAACCCAGTTTTGTCACAGTCTGTAAAAGTCGAGCAAGGACTTTTAGTTTCCTCATCAGAAGAAATCACAACAACATCATTAGTTAGAATCATATGATGTGTCTCTTTATCTGTAAGAGATTTACCAAGAGCTTCTAGTTTAACAGCAAGATCCATTTTCTCTTTGGCTAGACAGTTCAGTTGAATGTCTTTTTCTCTAATCTCATGCTTAAGAAGATTTGACTCTGTCTGTAAGATAAAAACTTTGGAAGACAGAGATTGTATATGCTTTAGGAGTTTTATCAACTCTTTATCAGCATCTTCTTTTTCTTCAGAAAAAGACACGGATGTTTTCGTAACTCCTGGATCATGAGTCAATGAAGTATTAACATCTTCAACATTTGAGCATTCATACTCTTGCATAACGTTAACTAAATCAGACATGGATTTAATTCTTATAGGTTGGATCGCACCAAACACAGATTTTTAGATCTTTTCATGTTTTCCTGCTCTGATACCAATTAAAAAGGCGAGGGTACCCAAATATACCTCAAGCTAAAACTTTTACTACCTATAAGTCCTTTCTCCGAAAGTGATTGTCTATGGATACGAGATCGATACAATACAACTAATCGGTTCACACTTTGTGCGATCGTCTATGAATACGAGATCTAGAAAATATAACGACAAAGTGTGTTACTTGATAAAAAGGTTCGGACTTAACCAAACACAATAGGATTCAATTATCAAGTAATGAGGATATTAACGTTTGTGTAATTTACTTTAAGGGATATTTTGACTTTGGGTCACATAAAAGTGACCAGAGTTGCGTTTGGGTCACCGAGAAATTTTAATTAGAGTTTGGGTCACAGGACCGTCATTGACCATCTTGACTGTTTGAGAACTCTGTTATGTCCTTAAATGACCAAAATGACCTTAACAGTCTCCTAATTTTACTAACTAAACCAAACGAATTTTCATCTCCACAGATAAACAGGAAGAAACCAGAGATAAAATCTAAGAATTAGTAGAGATAATGGAATACCAATAGAAGTTATGGTCGATAAAAATGTAAGTTCATCAAACCCATTATATTTTGCTTCGTGTGGAGGTTATGGGAAGGACCTTGATGCCCAATTTCTTATGTTTTATGTGTGTAACAACATCAATTAACATCACTAGAACTCTACCCACTTCTGCGATTCAAAAAAAATCCTATCAAAATCCCATCAATGTTGTTGTCAAACCATTACTACTGCTTGTACTGCTCTAGCCATATCTTCTCGATGCAAAATCTCATACAAAACTCAATCTGAATACAAGTTTAGAAATTCCTAAATATATTGTTGTTGTTGTTGTAGAAGTCCTCAAATCCATTGCCTGCAATTGACATTAAAGCACCAGCAAATCCCTAAAATCTTCAACTTTAGATGTCTTTCATCACCTGTTCACTGCTTCATTCAAATTTACCCATGAACTAGATATCTGCACCACCACTGACATCTGATTTACCACAACATCAAGTTTAATTCTTTCCCGATCTGTTCTTTAGATGAAATTCAAGCCATAAATCAACCCCAAAGTCATTGCCTGCAACATTTATTACTTATCAGCATCGATTCCATACACCACCACCTTAAATCATCACCAAGTGAACAACACCCAATCGATTTTCATCTTCAAATTAAATCTCTCAAACCAAATGCTAATTGTTCAAGCAAGAGGTATTATTCTCCAAATCCCCAATTCATTTCCCATTGTGTTGTTTCTTGGATAAATCAGCAAACCCAAAATCTGAATCAATCGTTTCCCACTGTTCATGACCATCATCTATGCTCAATTTACACGGATCGATGCCCATCGAATCAATCCCGGCAACGGAACAACAGTAGAAAACTCACACACGAGAATGGGAAAAATGAATTCTTCTCAATTTAGATTTTAGGGTTATCAAAGATGGGTTTTGTTACACGTGCTAGTCACATGCAGACGGTCGTTATCACTGTTAACTAAATTCAAATTAATTTTAAAATAAATTTATTTTAGTAACGGTCAAGACGGTCGACGACAGTCCTGTGATCCATACTCTAATTAAAATTTGTTGGTGACGCAAACGCAACTCTGGTCACTTTTATGTGACCCAAAGTCAAAATATCCCTTACTTTAGTTATAATAAAACAATTATAATGCGGAAAATAAAAGTAAATGACACAACAAGATTTTGTTAACAAGAAAACCGCAAATGTAGAAAAACCCTGGGACCTAGTCCAGAATTGAATACTCTCAGGATTAAGCCGCTACACAAAATTACACCTAACTTCGTATAGTTGGTACCAAGTAACTAACCCTATAGTTCACTTAGTTCCGTCTGTATTCCCACGCCGCCGACCTATGAATAAGTCACGTACTTGGAACAATCCCTTTGGTTCGTATTCCAAACAGTAAAGGAACAAGAAATCTGTTTGGTATCAACTCTATTCAACCAAGTGATATGAGTCGGACAAAGGCTCTTCCGTTTATCTTAACATAAACTCCTTTGTCGGGTCTAGATCTATCTTATGTTTAATCACCCGAAGGTAATCGTTTAAGATTAAGCCAACAACACTTTTAATCCGAAAAACCGTGTTGATTCCGATCTACTCAATTAATCAATCCAATCTATCACAAGGATAAACCGATTATTAATTGGATCCTCTTTTACCGAAACAAGTATTGTGCACGCCAAAGATTATAAAACCCAAGTCAGATCTTCAATATCTTCTTTGTCTTCAAATCTTCTTAAATCTTCAATAAAAACCTGCACACAATTACTTGACTCTCTTGTGATCAATCACGCACAGAACGGAGTCTGTTAACAATTAATTATCACAAGATCGTCTTTAGAACTAATAACAGTCTAAAGATCCCTGTCGAAACTCTGAACTAGTTTGAGTGAATATTATATCAGAAAAGAAGATTCTCAAGAATAAATAAACTAGGTGCAATCAGATTTCAACCATCGTTAGTCAATCAAATCAATCGAAAACAAAGATAAACTGCAATAATCTAGTTTCCCACCAACGGGTCGTGCTAGAGCTTCTCAATCCCAAAGAAGACTTTAAAACAAGCGGCCATAAGAGATTTCACCTAATTAGATTACTCTCCTCTCCGATAGACGGCTACACCAGTAACAAAGAAAAAAGAGGAAGTTTGTTGTTACGAAGGATTAGTTTGCTAAAAAGGCAAACTTCGTGTATTTATAGACAAGGAAGTTTGGACACCAAGGAATTTCCAAAACCGAAAATATTCTCAAGATATTAATAAAGTACGGATTCGGTTTTCATAATTCCTGGAAATGCTCTGTCCAAAAATAACGATCAAAATCTCTCGGAAAATATAATTAGTAAATCCACATTACTAATTCTGGAATTTCCCTACAAAATGAAATTAATAACCTTAATTAAAATATTCTTAACCTACTTATGTTTCGATCCTGGGATTCTCTTCCCTTAGCCGTTAAGGAATATCTTTGAACAATTATAGAAATAAACATTCTCAGCACGTGTTCAAAGTTTGTCGACATCTTTACTTTGTAAGTTCTCTTTCACACTTACAACCTTGAAATCGATTTGCCACACTTCCAAACAAGTTTAGAATTGGTTCATCTGACTTTCAAGAACTATGTGATTGATCAAACTAACAGTCAATCACAATCATGGGTTTACGGTTCTACCAAAACAAGTTTCGGTTCTACCTTCATGTGAGTACTACGCATAGTCACACTAGCTTCCCAAAAGATTCGGTTGACTAGGTACTAGGATCGGTTCCCCACATATATATGGTATCTAACTTTTATGTGTTGCACATGTTCACAGGATCGGTTCCCCTTTCTGTTGTAAACCTTGTTGCACCCCGTACAAGGATCGGTTCCCCTTGATGTACTGCACCCCTTAAAAGGATCGGTTCCCTCTTTACCATACAAGGATCGGTTCCCTTTCCCCAAGGAAGACATAATCCGATCATACCAAGGTGATTACTTAAGATTGGTTTTACTAATAAAAGTTATACCAATACAAAAGTCAGGCCTTTGTGAATAGTTCTACCAAAAACACAACAACTTGTGAGCGGTTCTACTACTCACACATATTGGTTGTTCATAAGATATGCAATGAATAACAAAACTAATAACACCTGGCAATTTCCTTTTCTGTTCACAAAACAAGTTTATGAACTTACTTCCTTAGAACACATGTAAACATTGTTCCCTAGGATGAAATCCTCACCTCATACCCATACATAATCACAATAGCATTCAAATGATTATGGCGATGTCTTATATACAAAGTTTAATGGTTAAGCAATAAACCTCGTATTGTATTCCTTAATACTATGTATATCTAGAGTTCAAATATGCTTCGCAGTTATTTTTCAATATGCACAACTTGAAAGATACGTTAAGGAATGAAACAGTTCAAGTCAAATATCATTAACCTCAAGTGGAAGTATGATTGTTGTCGTTGTAGATCCTTGCTTCTTCACATCTTCAAGTCTTCTCAATACTTGTAATATCTCATATCCTAATACTTTCAAGCTAACCTATACGAAGTTTTAACTCTAGTACATAATCAAGCGACTATTAATGAGAGTTTTGATTCACTAAAATATGACAACCAAACTTGACATACCAACGCTTGGTGGGTTCAACCGAGCTATGCTCTAACAATAGATGAAGATAATACTGCTACTAGGTTAGAAGAATATGATTTTGAGGAAAATCGTACTTCTCCTTAATCAAAAAGAAGAAAAACCAAAGCAGCAAGACCAAAAACAAATTTACTGATCAAAAAATCAGTACCGACATCCAAGAAAAAAAGGTATTAGATCTAGTTTATGAAAATTTTATTTCATCTTTATTTTGTGATTTTTTGTTTATAAAACAATGATTTGGTTGTTATTGTTGGTTTCTAAAACTGATCAACCAGTACATATCTCGTATACTGGTCAAAAATCATGAAAAGAATTACCTGCAAAACTATGAACTTCCAGTACATAAATGAAATACTAAAACAAAACTATGATTGTGTTTAGCTATGAACTTCCAATACATAAACGATATACTGAAACAAAACTATGACGTAGATTGTGTTAAGTTTTGTACACTATGAACTTCCAGTACATAAATGAAATACTGAAACAAAACTATGATTGTGTTTAGCTATGAACTTCCAGTACATAAACGATATACTGAAACAAAACTATGACGTAGATTGTGTTAAGTTTTATACACTATGAACTTCCAGTACATAAATGAAATACTGCAACAAAACTATGATTGTGTTTAGTTTTATATACTATGAACTTCCAGTACATAAATGGTATACTGAAAAAAAAAACTACGATGTAGATTGTATTTAGTTTTTATACACTATGAACTTCCAGTACATAAATGATATAATGGAATAAAACTATGATTGTGTTTATTTTTGTATACCATGAACTCCCAGTACATAAACGATATACTGAAATAAAACTAGTTAACTTTGTAGGTAAGGTTGTGACAAAATCCAAAAGGAAGTTATGTAGATCTGGTCTGACTGCGTTACATACTCTTGTAAATAAAATTAGAATGAGTAACAATACTTTGAGTGACGCCCAGTTAAAAAGGATTAATGAACCTCTTATGGAAATTTGTTCTTAATGATGTGGTACGTACGCTAACTATGCGTGAAGGTGGTCATTTGCTCATGAATAAAGTCTGCATCTTCCTGGAAGAAGTTAGATTCAAAGCAGTCTATTTTTGGATAAAGGAATATTTAAAGTGTAATTGAAAAAAAAAATGGCTTAGTTTTGTTATTTTCGTAGATTAATGTCTTATTTGATAAAAAAGAATTTGTGGTATCTAACTTAAGTGAAAGAATGTGATAATCAAGTCACTGAATTCCTAATTAGCTCGCTAATACTGGATGGTTATAGAATTTGAGTGCAGTTGCGTTACACTGTGGTACTTGAGTAAAATGTAGTACATATTTGTTGTACTGCTTTTTTTTTTGTACATATCTATAAAGTTCCAAATTATGTAAGAATGTTCGGTGCATTTATATTGTTTACTGCTCGGGAAGCTACATTGCTTATAGTAGTGAAATATTTTAGTACATAACGGATGTACTTTTTTGATTTCACTTCACAATGTCCGAGAACTGCAAACTGAGTACCTTGTTTTCTCCCTCGACAAAGTCTTAATCGTTCACCGAATTGTTTGAAGAAAATGTATAAAAAATGCACTCAATTCCTTCACTGCAGAAAATAAATAAATGTAGAAGACAATATTTGTAGACATGTATGGAATTAATATGAATCTACAAGAGTTTAATGTAACCACTGACTTCCTTTTTTCTCTTCATATTGTGTTAGTAAATACAATATTGGAATTCCGAAAAATCAAATTGCAAATAAGAAAAACCACTGAATTTCCATAGTTGTGTTATCGCATAACTGAGATGAGAACTTATCCAAGCTTTGCAGCACCCCTCGCAAATAGACGAGGCTAAAATCAATAAAAGGATTGCAAGTAGCGGGAATCTAAATTCTGAAATCAAGTAATACATTCAGTATCATTTGCCTTGATGACATGTTTCCGGAACTTGAAAAGGAACCTGTATCACACGACAACCAGAGAGACGAGTAGTGAATTCATTCTAATCACCTGATACGTACTTACAGAGCAACAACACATAAAATATGAGCACACCAAACAGTCGATATATATATGCACTTCAAAAACGGAGTACATAAAGAACACACACTTAAGGTTCTGGCAGTACATAAAATGCGCATTTCTAAAAGGTGAAATGATACTAACAGCAAAGCTCCAAATAATTCCTTTTATATATAATAATCGCGAAAACGTATTCCTTAATGTAATAGCACATAAAAAATGAGAACATAAAGAACGCACTCTGTGAAACTGAGAGTACATAAAAAGCGCACTCCCAAAAACATAAATATTAACATCGAAGCTTCAAACAATTTCCCTTATACTACATGTTGATGGTGGTTTTTAGCTTAGGGTTAAAATAGTAAAACCTTGCATCTGATGTGGCGTCACTCTGTAAGGAAACGGAGCCATGAGTGTTAACCTCTCTACTGGCATATTTTTTGAGTCGTTCAATATATTTACATGAAATTTATCCAGACTGGCGCGCATGTAGCAACAATCCCAGGTATTCTGTAAATTTTGGCACCATGCCTACACTCAATTAATATAAGTTTCTTTGAATGCTTTCTGTGCTATGTTCCTCGGCTGAACCCTTAATGTTGATATGGCATGACGATTTGTGTTCACTCGCAGCAGAGTAGCACGAATTTCCAAGTATCAAAGATAAGGTCTTTGCATAAGGTATTCAATTAGAAAGCATGTTGATATCTGGCAATGAACTTAAAAGAACTCTGTGTCAACACATAGAATTCAATCAATTATCCTGACTAATTCGCAAAAGTTAGGGTTTTGCGCCTTGCGCAAATATATCAGACCTTGCTTGTCGAAATTAAGCCTAGGCAAACTAGGTAATTAATCCGCCATAGATTAGTAGATGCAAAATCTTTCCAAAAATCAGAAAACAAGGAACCGCAAGATAGGAGCAGCATCGAAGGGAGACGTGGCCAGGCCTTAGGCCAGCTGGCGCCATTTGGTATTGGCCACGCCCCATCATAAACCGGCCCTATTTCCCTCGACCAATCAGGTCGCCTTAAACTCGTCACATGCACATAAGTTGTGGCTGGGCCCATACTTGCCGGCCCCATTTCCCATCGACCAATCAGGTCGCTCTAAATCCTCTGCACTCACACCAGAAGTGTAGCCACGCTCATGCTTGTCCGGCCTTCTTTTTTGACCAATCAGGCTGCTCTAAACTTACCATAGTGTTAAAAAGGGAGAAACTGCACCAGATGGTCACGAAGCCAATTGGCTTTCCAAAAACCGCGCCAACATGCCAAACGTTCCATGTTGCGCCAGGCATGCTAACATGCCACTTTGCGGCAGCAAGACAAAACATGCCATAAATAGCTCCTTGCGTGCTAACCCACGTCTTGTTCGTGGCCAACGCCATGATAAGCTTAAATTAGGGTTTTCTAGTCAACATCACGACTCTGCATTAACCAAAACCCTAATTTCCAGTCGTGGCACAAATTATGCCACTTCAACCCCACAACATGCCACAAGCCGTGTGGGACCGAGGAAGCCCTAGGAATGGCGCTATATCATAGCCACCCACGACAATCCCTACTCTTGTGGCCGTTTTCACACTATGGCCTTGCCAAAGTTTCTTTGGCATAGCTATGGCACTGTTTGCACAAAAGTGTCGCTATGTCGCGTCCGCATGCCACATGCACTAATTATGGTTTCGACATGCCAAACCCTAATTTGTGCAAAATTTCTACGCCAACCAAGCTAAGTAACGTTTTCCAGAGCGTTGGGATTGATGTGGTAACAGGGCCAATGTTGTCGCGCCACATTTGGGTCTAACACCGATGTGCCAAAGTCTATTGGCCACGTCTACGCCAGACGCTACTTCGTATCACTGGCATGTGCTAACTATACCATCCACGCCACCATGTCGCATTCCTGCCGCACGTGTTAAATGAAGTTGTGATGCGCCAAACCCTAATTTAGCTAAAGTTGCCATGCCAACTGGGTCCAATGACTCTCCTAAGGCCTCAATGGCGCCACATTTCTATACAACAAGATATGGCCATAATCAATGGCCATCCTTCCTCATGAGATGCAATCTCAGCCATACAAGTTCGCCACCGAACTGACAGACTTGTGGAAAGTTTTAGGCGACAGCCGCTTAAATCTCGTGGCCATGGCTACGCCATGTGCCACTTTTACAACCGTGCCACTGGAATGCACGAGTTATGTCAGTCATGCCGCAATGCCACTGGCATACACCAACAACGCCACTGTGCCATTACCAGGTGCCAACAGAAGGTAGCCATAATCAACGACTACCCTTCCTCATAAGATGCAATCTCAGCCATCCAAGTTCGCCGCCGAACTGACGGACTTGTGGCGAGTTTTGGGCGACCATCCAAGACATGCCTAAATAGCATCACATGTTATTTTCCTGCGGTAAGACTCTTGACTTTGACTTGCTGCACATAGCAATCTGCTACACGTTTTCCACGAAAACACTCGAGACATCAAACATGTCACAAACTGGGGGATACTCATCAGGGTATTGGTCTGGCGGTTTACAGCGTGCGGCGTGCAATGCGCCCGTTACAAGAAAGTGTCATGAAGCGGGACAATTAGTGGTGATGAAAAGTAACAGTGTAAACGAATTCAGTTCCTTCATCATGGAAGCATTATGTCTGACAGTTACACGTTACTCTATTCTTCCACCACTCAATCGTTTCCACTTCCTACGAGATCAGGGTACGTTTCAATATGACTTGTATAAATAGGCTTCACCTATTTTCACCAAACAACAAGTTTTGGTCGGCGACAACATAGTATCCAGAAATCACTAAGAACTGATAGCTTTCCACTTTGCAAGCCAGTTCCACTTTCTGATACAAGTCATAAAACAAGCCACATCTTCAGAATCAACCATTCTGGTCTCAACACTCTCTTCGCTTCCCTTCCTAAGACCAACCCTTCTCCTTCACTTTGTGACCGAAGCAAGCCTGGAACAACCATTTCTTAGTTTAGGTCAGGATTGTACAGATTGATCTCTCAAATCAAAAGTACTCCCGTGAAGTGCATTGTTTAGGGTTTAGATTCGTTTCTCATCCACACACCCAAAATTACCAAAATCAGCAGAAACGGTTTTCACCCACATGTACTTGGTATTAATGAATTATGTTTCCAAAAATACCAGCACCAATTAAGAAAACAGATTTTATCTCCAAAAATACACTTCTGCTGTATTTTTAGAAACATAATTCATTAATACCAAATGCATTTGTTAACATATCATTAGTCCTTCATGCTCCCTTCAAAAAACGCCCCCATCAAAAACTTTCTCAAACAATTGGCGACCATAGTGGGAGATTAATCTCTCGGTTAAAATACTAATTTCCAATTTCATTTTTTTAATCCCGATCTCAAGATGGTAGAACTCAGGTCTGGATCAGCGACAAACCCTGAAAACACTAGCGCTGAAATTACTCTCGGTATTAACGTTTTTTCCAGTGGTATTAATACGCTACCTGTCAACACCGGTGGCGCGAAAAACGTTCCTTCAGGTGTTACACCTCCAGTCACCAGAGCCAGAGCCGCTGCCGCTACCCCTAACGTTTCTTCAAGTGTGACACCTCCAACCTCCACCAGATCCACTGCTACTCCACCATCAGGACGAGAAACTGGGGATCCAGAGGAAGCCGATCCCATATTACCATTGCTGATTTGATGGAAAGACAGGAAGTTCTCGCTAGATCTCAGACGGACATGGCTTCGACTCAGAAAGATGTGCTTATTTTCCTCAAGACACTAATGGAGCGGCTACCACAGGCATCACGCCAACTAGAGACAATGAGGAACACCTTCAATACTCCTGGCGCCGATAACTCGACAGGGCGCACCTTTGTAGATGAAGAGACTCTTTTAGGAGCTCCAGCGGAGAAGAATCAACCATCCAATTTTGTCACACGAGAAGATTTGGAACGACTTCTTCGAAACCGAGACAAAAGTGATTCTGCGGACATGCATCAACATCAAACCCCGTATCCTCCTGAAGTACAAAGAATTCCTGTTCCGAGAGGTTACTCTTCTCCTAAATTCTCCTTGTATGACGGCACCGGTAATGCGCATGAACATGTCTCTCGATTTTTAGAATCCTTGGGCGAGCATGAATACAATCATGTTCTCCGTTTGAATGCGAAGTCACTTATAGGAATAGCATACACATGGTACAACAACATTGCACCAAACAACATATCCAACTGGGGTGACATGGTTACGGATTTATACAAGAAGTACTTCTTTGTGTCTGAGCAAAATAACTTCTCGGATTTAGGAAGGATGTTTCAACGAAACAATGAGCATCCAAATTATTATGTCAAAAGATTCAGAATTCAAGCGCTGGAGTGTCATGACCCAAATGTGACCGAACAACAATTAGTGGATTCCTGCATCAGACGCATGGTTCCCATCTACCGTGCCTTACTGGAGAATCTGCGATTCGAGACATTCTCTGAACTTCATGAGGTTGCTAAATGGTAGGCCACAACAGCACCAGCATTGTTGGAAAGAACCAGGCCAGCCAAGGTTGAAGACGCACGCGAAATTCGAGGAAATAGACGCCTCATCAAAAAGTAATATAACAATGGCCCCTCTGTGAGCGTGGTATGTGAAAGAGGAAAAAGGAAGGCTCCAGCGGCCAGAACAGCAATCCAAGCGCGCAATGCCAGCACATCAGGCAGCTCCACCGCGAAAGACCGCAGCTAAGGCTCCTGCGCAGCATCAAGAAGCCGGATAAAAGGCCTTAGATTTCCCGTTCCAAATCGAATAAGTAATTGAACTCTTGGAAGCATGGATCCAAGATGACGCTATCAAGCATCCTCCTATCAGGCGCCCACCAACTGAAGAACAAATGACAAATCCTAAGTATTGCCGCTACCACAGGTTAGTCCATCACCCGACCAGTGACTGCAATAGATTAAAGCGTATCTTCAAAGAAAGGGTGGAGGCAGGGGAACTTCAACTGGGAAATGAGGGAGTTCACAGAGATCCTCTTTTAGTCAGGAGTTGCATGCTATTTGGGGACTCTGTTCACAAAACTGTGCAATCCATGATGCAGCATGTATACGAAATCCTATATTTCTCCAAGGCGCGGCATCAAGATATATTTGCAGCCCTTAATCGCGTTGTGTCGCGCAAGCGACTTTTTTCTATTGAAGAAGCCACGCCAGAATCCCAAGCTCTCTCAGGAATCGGTGTTGGAAAATGCAACTAGGGACTGCTGACCACCGTTTATCTGAAGGACGCCGAGCTTGATAGCACATTGATCGACGCAACCTCTGACTTCAACATCGTTACCATCAAGACTCTGAGAGCTGCAGGAATTTTGAAGCAGGAGGCTACCCTTTCCCCAGTTGTGGTCAAAAACTTGGAAGGATAAGCAATAGACGCATATGGCTACATCAACCTTGAAATTAAGGTGGGAGATGCTCTAACACATGGAAAATTCCACATTGTCAAAGAACTCTCAAATTACGACATGATTCTAGGGCGCTCATGGGTACATGGCGACAAAGCGAAATTAGGAGTATCCCCTCTGCCGGTGTCGATACCCGAAAGAATTTCCAACAAGCCATCCAACCATGAAGATCGCATGTTGTCGTATCAACAACTTACCAATGTAAGTCAATAACCTGGAGAAAGCCCGTCGACGTTCGTGCGTATATTCCGAACACAAGTAAATCTTATTGAACAATCCTTTCTCCAACCAGACACTTCTCCTCTCGGTCAAGCATGGGGACTCGGTCCAGTTATCAACCCGGACGTCATTAAGAGATGTGAATGAGAGGCTGGGCCTTTCAAGTTCTTTGTCAAAAATGTGGAAGCTACCTCAGTCAAAGATAGCGATCTCAAAAATCAAGTGGTTGTGCAATGCCCAAACCCGTTTCAAATTGGAGATATGGTAGTCAAGGCGACCACGTTTCAAGTTGGAAACGTAACAATGAAGATAGCCGCTCAACCTGATTCGCCTAAAGAAAGGGAAGACGAGCCATATCTGGTGGCAGATGTTATCTTGGGTGGTTACTGCAAACTTATCAATGCCGAAAAATTGGAAGGTGTGACAATTCACTCGCGATGGCTCAAGCCCTTCAATGCCTAAAACGTTGTGCTACCTTCTCCTCCAGCGTTCTCCTTTTAGTATTTCCTTCAGCAATTTCCCCTTTCATGCGATATCTGTAACTTCTCTAAAAATGATTGCAATGCTTGCATTCATAACTAGGGTTTTCAATTTCAATTAAGAGCATCTTTCCTTAAAAATAACTTTTCATGAACCATCTTAAAGGAAAAATACCAAGCGAATCCAAACCCTCACAGAGCCATTGCCCGTCGATTGAAAACCAGAAAAAATCAAACCCCACAAAAATATCTTATTCAAAAATACGGAAGAAAAAAATATGCAAGAAAGAAGATCACCAAGCGGCGGCGCAGACACTTTCCTTCAAGAATCTCTAGCCTCAGCTTTCACCTAATGGGTTCTCTTTATTTCTCTCATGACGTGTTATCCAGCTTATGGCAGCTCACACTTCTACACACTCAGGCGGCATGCCACAGACGCCCCGGATAATTTGCAAGGGAAAATCCAATAAAAGTTTGGTCAAATCCTTAATTGTTGCTACTTTTTTCCCATCTTTTGAGTTACTGTTTCCAACGACATGCGAGGCGTTGCGGTGAAAGTATCTAAACATGAAGAAGATAACACACCTATTAGCATTATTATATTTTGGCTCCCCTTCTGCTGGATTGTTATGGGGGATGAAGGAACTGGTTCTTCGCAAAAATGGGTTTTAGGGTTCTTTCGGGAGATTTTATTCATTCAATCAAAGATATGAAATCATCAAAGCAGCATAAACGAAGGAATGTTACTCGGTGAGAAATGGCTTCAGTCGCACAAAAAGAACAACCGAAGTATCAAAAAACATCTACAAGCTACAAAAAGATTGTTTTCTCTACGGAAGGAAATCACAAAATGGGAAAACCAGTTGTCAATGACAAACACCTTGGTCAATGACGCCTCCATCAGAGCTTTTTCAAGCACTTTCCCTAGCACCTTCTCCGACAGCAAACATTCCATCCAGAAGCTATCTCAGCAGTATCTTCAACATCTCATCCAGAAGCCGTTTCAGCAGCAGTTTCAACATCCCATCCGGAATTCGTTTCGACAGCAGTTCCAGCATATGTCCCCACATCTTCTCCAATGACTCCAACACATGCTTCCACCGCCTCCCCATCTGCCTTGACAGCATCCTCAGTGATCGCTCCAACTTCCCTAGCAGCAGTTACGGCGCCCACTCCGGAAGCTGCCTCAGTCTCGCAAGCCGCGTCAACATCTTCCTCCGGAACTTTTCCAACAACCTCTTGAGGATGCTCCGGTTCGTTCACGTCAGAATCAAGGATTACGATACCATTATGGACAGGGTAATCAAATTGGCTCTCGCCCAGAAGTTTCTTGCGTTCACTCCTTCGCCGTTTCAACTGAGAAGCGAATTGCTCAGCCCTGATATTGGGATGTGGAGAAGCTTCGTCACGTTGATATTTCCAGACTTGATGGGATGCTTCATAGTGTCTCCACTATTCCTTCATGTCCATCAAAGTCATGAAAGCCTGAGCACGCACCCGCACGATGCGTAGATGGGTGAGGGTCGGCTGCATGGAACAAAGGGTTGATTTGGTTTAGTATCTCCTCATGTGAAGAAAATCTGGGTTGTCGACTTCAAAAAATTTCTCCGAAGAGTCAGAGGTATGATCATCACCGGAATATCCCATTGTGCACTACAAAAAAAAAAATTACGTTATGTCTGCATCGGCAATCTACATGATGAAGAAGACAAAATGGAGAACTATGAGTAAAGACACGAGACGGTACCTATGAGGAGGATGGACGCAATTATATGATGATCTATATAAAAGAAAGGATAATTGGCTCACCTGGACTACTGATAGAAAGGGGCTTGCCGCTACAGAGATAACAATGATATGAAAATAAAAAGGTTGGACAACGCCTTTTATATACATTTTATTTTTGAAGTTTGAGTAGAAGAAGGTTTCCTCTTTCGGGTCATACACAGAAGAAGGCAACCGGACCCGCAAATCCATCCAGGTGCTCTCCCTGCCATTCCGTGACATAGCCAAAGGGGCGCCATCTTCACCGCTCAAAGCAACACAATCTTCGCGCGCTCCACCATACAAGCAGCGCGATCTCCGCACGATCCACGAACCGGAGTCGTTCACGCTCTTCCCTCCATTCTGTGACCTAGCCAAATGAACGCCTTCTTCACCGCTCAAAGAAGCGCCATCTCCGCCAGTTCCACAGCCTAGAAAGCAGCGTCATGACTCCAGCACTCTGTGATCAAAGCCGCACTATCTCTGCTCATTCTGCGACCTAGCTAGCTCCATCTTCACTATTAGGTAGGCAAAGTTCCAAGTGCTTTTTCTGCCATTCGATGGACTGAAGCCAGTTCCCATTATTCCATGGACTGAAGCCAAGCGCCACCTCCATACATTCCGTGACCTAGCCAGCTAGCGCAATCCACCGATTCGCAGACCAAGTCGCAGCGTCATTTACTTTTCCTTAGCCAGCCAACACCCGTTCCGCGGACCAAGTTGCAGTGCCACCTCTGTCGATTAGTATCCAAAGTTGCAGTGCTGATGCCAGCACCCCATGGCCAAGACAAATTTATGCGAATCC
Source organism: Papaver somniferum (assembly GCF_003573695.1). Taxonomy (NCBI): domain Eukaryota; kingdom Viridiplantae; phylum Streptophyta; class Magnoliopsida; order Ranunculales; family Papaveraceae; genus Papaver; species Papaver somniferum. The sequence continues at coordinate 70,922,722 of NC_039358.1, forward strand.
TCCAATGCAAGGATCACAGATTCTTCATGCCTCCTTACAAGATTAGCCAAATCTTCTTGACAATCTCTTTATGACTTGTTGTTTCGATTTTATCCTTGTCTGTCACCATATCATGCTTACCCCGCAAAAATGCCACTGTTCCGAGCTAAGCAATGGACTTAATGTTGATGGTGGGTTTTATCTTAGGATTAAAATCGTAAAACCTTGCATCTGATGTGACGTCACTCTGTAAGAAAACTGAGACATGAGTGTTAACCTCTCTACTGGCATATTTATTGAACCGTTCAATATATTTACATGAAATTTATCCACACTGGCGCATGTAGCAACAATCCCATGTATTCTGTAAATTTTGGCACCATGCCTACACTCAATTAATATAAGTTTCTCTGAATGTTTTTTGTTCTATATTCCCCGGCTGAACCCTTAATGTTGATATCCCATGACGATTTGTGTACACTCGCAGCAGAGTAGCACGAATTTCCAAGTATCAAAGATAAGGTCTTTGTATAAGGTATTCAATCAGAAAGCATGTTGCTCTTTGGCAATGAACTTAAAGGAACTCTGTGTCAACACATAGAATTGTTGGTGGCGGATTTTTGTTTAAGGCTAAAATTGTAAAAGCCAAAACTATGCGCTAACATCCTGCAAAGGATAAAGCCACTGATAAAGTGGAGAATACTTCTTCACTATAAAATTTATAGCATTACCAGTTAATGCATGACCAGCCTTGTATTTCCTGTACTTGTAGATGGGGGAAAACGATTTGCTGGTTTTTAAGGAATTGAGGAGACGACCGTACGAAGGAGACTCCTCGAACCGAGCGAAATGTTAAACCTCACACAGATGCACCGCTGCAAAGGGGGTGCTTTAGATTCGAGAGATCAATCTGTAGTACTCCGTCCTAAATCAAGACAATGACCGTTCCAGAGTAAATTCGGTCACAAGTGAGGATGGGTTGATCTGTAGGAGGGAAGCTGAGAAATGTGTGGAATCAATGGTAATCAAAGATTGTGGGTGTGTGTATTCTGAATATGATAAGCTCTGAGTGATTGAAATTGCTCAATTGAGAGTAGTTGCTCAATTGATGAGTTGATGATCTCGTGTTGTCAGTTTTACGTGAGATTGATGATACTGATGATGCCGATGATTCAATCATGATTTAAAGACTTATTTATATTGCTGGAATTTTTTAGACACCATGATTCCATGAAGTGTGACAGTTGATGGAATCAAGGAGTGGGGAAGTGGAGATCGTGTTTGAAACCAGTTTCTCAACGTGTGGAGACTTGGTAGATTTTACACCCACTACCTCGTGAATTCCTTCAACCGATTGCACGACTTGCTCACATTCCATCGTGTGTTTGAACACACGTGCCGTAGACCGCCAGACCAAAAACCCTAAGTGATATCCCCCCAAGTGACACGATTGACGTCTCGTGGTTTGTTAGTCAATTGATGACTTCGAGGTTTGATGGACGATGAGTCCATGTAGTTGCTGAGTTAAACATGATGTTCTGAAACTCATGAATTGAACATGTCATGAGACAGAGGTATAGTTCTTACGATGAAGTGAGCAAGTATTGCTCATTCGATGGATCGTTGAATATTGATTGTTGAATCAATATTCCTTGGTTTGAGCAAATATTTATCATCTGAGAAAGTGTTGGTCATGTGATGAATTGTTGAATATTTGATCGTCTGAGCATGTGTTGCTCATCTGATGGCTTATTGGAAGCGTACCAAAAATATTAATTAGAATATTGGTCGTTGAGCCGAGCCTAATTAATAAAATTAATGACCATGAGGCCATCGTAAAATTATTAAGGTTGGAATCTGGAATGATGATCCTTGGATTCAGAAACCCTAATTTCATCAATTCATGGTTCGTCAGAAGTTTAACCATGGGACCAAGGAGGGAGCGACTACATGGGACCGTGGATCAACCATGTAGTGTCCATATGCTCACGTGAGCAAATACGAAGAACTCCTGAAGAGTTGACGATTTGTTGGTGGAAGAATGGTTAAATGCTGGCTTAATCATTTATTCAAAAATGCTCGTCTGAGCCTTAGGTGAGAAAACCTAATTAATTATGACGAGTGATAGACACATTTTTGTGTCTAAATTGTACTCAATGTCTCTATTGTTAGTGCTCGATTTTTGTACTAATTTTGATGCTTTGTGTGTTTGTAGGTGTTTTTGGAGAAATACACTTGTGTGGAAAAAGTTGATCAAAAAGTGCTATTTGGACTCCCGGAGAAAAGTACTAAAGGAACCCTCAATTTGGATAAGGGGCACCTCAGTTGGGCACCTGCTATTCGCACCCCCATTTTGGTTAGGGGGACACCATCTTCAACATTTCAAAAATTCGTTTTGGCGGGAAACTTTTATTCTCAACTGTGTAACTTTCGATCGATTCTTGAAGGAGTTCTGGGTAGACTAAAGGGCTGAAACTTAATGGGTAGTTGTGATATGTCCTAAAAAAGCTAGTATGGGTGTTTGTTTCGATCAAATTTGTCTGGATAACTTGTTTTAATCTAAACAGGGAGTTGGAGGAAAAACATGAGCTTACACGAGTTGTGGTGAATCTAAACGTGTACTGCACGTGTTTGGAAGCCTTAATCAACACTTTGGAACGTGAAGAAGATTTATGAGGAATTTAATCCAGCTGCAGATGCGTAAAAATCAAAATCATTAATAAAAAAAGAAAGAAAATATCCCGAGTAAAAGAAGATTATTTGGGATTAATGGAGGAGATTCAACGCGTGTTTTTTCTTTAAATAGATTCCCTGGGAGTCCTAGAGAGGGTGTCGAGAGTCTGGGGGGATGAGGAGAGCCAGAAAAGAAGAAATTCGAGTTTTCCCAAACTCGGTTTTTGCTGTTTTTGCTGCTGCACCAAGAACACGAAGAACATAAGACCCACACAGAGCAGTCTTATTTTGCTACAGTTTCAGCGACTGTCGTTCGACAGTCTTATTTGTTACAGTGACAGTCTTATTTGTTACTGTCGCAGGACAGTCTTATTTGCCGAGGGTCGTAGTTCTCTGGTTTGTAACAAATATAATTGTTACAAACCCGGTTTTGAATTATTTCTCCCTTTTCATCATTTGTAAACCCATCTTTGAGCATAAATGAAATCAACTTTTGAGCGTGTTTCCAACATGATGAGAGGCTAATTTCTCCCACAACCAAGGCAGTGAGGAAGCTATTTACGCATGAATAATTGGTAATCATTTATTTCCTCTAATTTATAATTTATAATTCACTCAATCACTACTTTTGCAGAGTTTTTAATTATTTGCAAAAAAATTGTTCATTACTTCTGATTCAATTAGATAGGTTATGCTTTGTTTAGATAATCTATGCTTAGGGATACAATTAATTTTTGAGAATTTTCCAGATTATTTGTGAGTTAAGATATAAAGGACTTAAAAGATAATTAGAGTTTTGGATTGTTTACCATCATTAATTCATGTGTAATAGTGGAATCAGTGTCTTGGTTGTTTTCTAATACCTCTCGCCCACTTTGTTAATATTTTTGTATATAATTTTATTAAATATTTAAATTTAATCTTCACAAGTCCGAGAGTTCGAATCCTTTTTACTAAAAAAAAACGACAATCAAAAATATGTATCAACGAGGCGAGGGACCGACCATGGAGTTACGAAACCAGCCCTGGGTTGTCACGTGACCGCCTGACGATCACTTCATGAAAATACAAAGTGTTTGGAAGAGTTTTGGACCTAATACGAGTAATTGTGCAAATTAGGTCAAAACTGTGAAAATTGATGGGACCGGCTTCCGTGAGCCAAAAAGCCAATCTTGGTCGGTCAAGATAGCGTGCTCGTGTCCCCAAGGCGTCGGCATCTAAGTCCTGAGAATTTTGATATTTTCTGGCGTGCAATTGAGCATCCATTCGAGAAAATATGCCAAAATTAGGGTTTCGACGAAACTGAGGAAAACACCATGAGATGATGAAAAATAATTATAAAATAAGGAATGAGGAGACGTGGGACCGCCGTGGTCAAGGCATGGTCGCCCAGTCGTGACCACGGTCCCGTGGTGCCTTTTCCTTAATTTTATAATATTTTGATGATTTTATGAAAAATTCATGAATTTTGAGAAATTTGATGAATTTAGGGAGTTTCCATGAATTGAAGGAGTTTTCATGAGTTCAGGGAAGCAAAATATATTAAAATAATAAAAACAAGGGCGTGTGGGACCATAGAGGCGCGGCCGGCCGGCTAGGACCCGGTCCCACGAGTTTCCCTAATTTTTTAATATTTTTAGGTATTTTTGATGATTTGAGGGAATTTTTCCTAATTTGAGAGAAACACCATAAAATCAAGGAATTTGATGAATTCAAGGAAAATAGGATAAATAATAATAAAATAATAAAGCAAAGGGCATGTGGGACCGGCTAGGGCATGGGCGGCCGGCTAGTGGCCCGGTCCCACAAGTTTTCATAATTTTATTTTATTATTATATGATGATTTGTGCAAAAATACCATGAAATCAAGGAGTTTTTCATGAAATTAGAGAAATAACAATAATAATAAAATAATAAGGAACTGTGGGGTGTGGGGCCAGTTGGGACCAAGGCATGGCTGGTTGGCCAATGGTCACGCCCCACACTCCTTTTCTTAATTTTATATTATTTTTATGGATTTATGGAAGTACCATGAAACCGAGGAGTTTCCTCGAGACGAAGGAGATTTGATAAAATGAGAGAATTTTCATCAAATCATGGAAAATAATAAAAATGCATTAAAAATATAAAAATGGCATGGGATTGACCACGACACGGTCGGTCGGTCGTGTGTCCGTGCTCCCAGCACCCTGGTCAATATTTTTAATTATTTATTATTTTCTTCTCTATTTTGCATAGGTTCATCGTTTCGTTGTATTTTTGAAATACTCGTTCGTGCGGTGACTGTTAGTGTATCGTCGTTGAATACACCTTTACCATTTGAATCGGGACTTACTTAGAGGTAGATCAGACGCCCGGTTGTTGATTATTTATTACTAATTGTGGAATTCGGTGGAGAATAATTCACAAAACTGAGCAATAAGATGTTTATTATTAATTCATAAGATCAGCTGAGGATTCGACTACGAATTCAGAATAATAAAGTGAGCATTACCATTCCATGGGATCGTAGATTCGACCATAGAATCGGAGTAATTAAAATTTATCTATTACCATTTATGAGACCAGTTGTGGATTCGATCACGAAATCGGAGTAATGAGATAATATAGTTATTGATATTCTATGAGATCAAGCTGTGGATTCGATCATAGAATCAGAACAATTTTTTATTGCCATTCCATGGGGCCAGTCGTGGATTCGACCGTGGAATAGGAGCAATAATAGATTATTCTGGGAATTCAGTAGTGAATGTCACGACAGAATTAATCTTAATTAGGAATAATTAACTTTGTGGCTCTATACTAGCAGAGCAAGTTATCTAGGAGCATTAATTATCCCGATATGAGCTTGTTGGTAAGTCATATCCTTTATATAGTCAGGGTAAACTTGTTGTTTGTTCCTGAAGACGTTTACGCTCTATACTAGCAGAGCAAGCTGTCTAGAAGCCGTCCATCTCGTGATACTATATAGAAATAATCACTGAAAGTATTCAGTATTCATGAGATATGTCGTTGTCCAGTCGTGAGACTACATATCTACATGTACTCTGAGAGAAAGTACTCTCCGTTGAGAATTCGATGAGAGACCCGTGTCTCGATACTCACGTATGATTGATGAATCAGAGCTTCGTATAATTATGAGTTTATGATTTTAGCCTTTGTCGAAAATCCACCATCTACAGTACTACTTTATTCTCATTATTGGTGCGGCATGACGACTGAGTGATCGCTCTCAGCAGAGCAACACGAATCTCCAAGCATTAAATAATGAGGCATGTACGAAATACCCGTACAGGCTACAACTCTCGGAGTGTTATACTAGCCCGATCGAACATCTGGATTGTCTGTATCAGTCTCAGAAACGATCACAACCATCCAACTTCACCAGCATGATTGGATGGCTTAGATCGGATCCATAACCCCCAGGCAGGTATTGGAGTATTCACCACCGACCCAATGCGGGCCCCGCATGGTCGGCCACCCCAAAAGGGTAGCATGGCTTGCCAAATCGTCCAGCCAAAACAGCGCGGACGTGAAACCCTAATTTAGGGTCTGCGGCACATTACATGTGTCGCAAAGCAGTCTCAACCATCCATCTTCGCAGGCATAGATGGAGGGTGTACATGTAGATTCAAAGGTCCCAGAGCATGTCAACACAAACACCGTGGGCCCGCCTACATACATGACCGATCGGTCAGGCCCAAACATGGATGGTCGTCCCAATTAGGTGCTCCCAAACAAAGCATGACGCACGGCTGGCAAAACCCTAATTAGGGTTTTCGATCACGAGCGTCCATTTTCACCTGATCGAACGAAGGGTCTAGGAGTCGATTAACCAGGTCTAGTGAGTATCAACACGATCACTGTGGGCCCACATATCTCTACACCCGATCGTCCAAGGCATATCATGCCTGGTCGTCTCGATTCGCACGCCCAAACTAGGCGTGGTCACACCTCCCAATTGCAAACTAATCTCGACCACTCAACTTTTTCGGAAAAATTGAGTGGCTTAGATCGCGTTTCTATGGGGTATTAAGGTATGGACGTGTACAACAGCCCGCCGTCTGTATACCAGACTAATCGGCCAAGACCGACCAAGATTGGTCGTCTCGAAACGCTCGCCCGAAGTTGGCATGACGCGCGGCTTTTGCGGCACCGTATTTCTGTCGCAAATTGATCTCAACCACTCAACTTCTCCGGACAAATTGAGTGGCTTAGATCACACTTTCACGAGACAATGAGGTATGGGCGCCTACACCGGCATGCCGTCTACACGCATGCATGATCGACCCGGCCAAAATTGCGTCCCAAGATTAGTTTCGACCAAACTGAAGAGTGATGCTTGCGCACCTCTTCATAAACCCTAATTCCACTAACGGTCGCAGATGAGTATCTCAAAGATCATCTCGTCCGTTCAACTTCACCTGCTTGGTTATACAACCCTGGTCAGGAGTTAACTGGTCAATGAGGTGTTGTGGTGATTACCATCCGCCACTCTACCACACCAAGTGATCGGTCAAGTCAGGACTTACCTGTACAACCCCAAACAATTACTTGAAGATGGATACACACGCATCTATTTTAAGACGCTTAATTGTGACTTACTCCATTAAGCCTTAAAACAGTGATGCTTCATACATGTTGAATATATTCGATGCATTACATGCATAGAATTCACGTGATATTTTACAAGTATCAAATTCCAAATAACTTAGTTATTTAACCTAGCATTACATGCTACTTTCTGTGGGTCCCACGATCCACACACTCGAGACATCAATCATGTCACAAACTGGGGGATACATACTGGGGTATTGGTCTGGAGGTTTACAGCGTGCAGCGCACAACGCGCCATCACAAGAACGTGTCAAGAAGTCATGGACGGTTAGTGATGATGGGAGAAATGGGACAGACTGATCATGTAACACTAACACCCGCAACTCCATTACTCCATCACTGCACTTTCTCCACTTCCCACGAGATACGTGAGTAAGGCTCAATGACTTGTATAAATAGGTTCTCCTCCCTATTTCGACAAGACAAGACAACAGAAGCAAGTGTCGATACAACCGTATTCAAACACCGGAACTGATAGCTTACATTCTGCAAGCCAGTTCAGCTTTCTGATACAAGTCATACATAGCAAACACCTTCACAGTCTCAACACCTTCTTCGCTTCCCTCCCTAAAATCAACCCCATCTCCTTCACTTTGTGACCGAAGCAAGTCTGGAACGACCATTTCTTGGTTTAGGCCAGAATTGATTTCTCGAATCACAAAGCACTCTCATGCAGTGCATTTGTTTGGGTTTAGATTCATTCCTCATCAACACACCCCAAATTACCAAATTCGGCAGGAATAGTTTTCACCCTTAAACAAGAATTCAATCAATTATCCTGACTAATTCGCAAAAGTTAGGGTTTTGCGCCTTGCGCAAATATATCAGATATTGCTTGTCGAAATTAATCCTAGGCAAACTAGGTAATTAATCCGCCATAGATTAGTAGATGCAAATTCTTGCCCAGAATCAGAAAACAATGAACCGCAGGATAGGGGCATCGGTGAAGGGAGGTGTGGCCATGCCTTAGGCCAGCTGGCGCCATTTTCCATTGGCCACGCCCCATCCTAAACCGGCCATATTTCCCTCGACCAATCAGGTCGCCTTGTGGTTTGTCCCATACTTGTCGTCCCCATTACCCATCGACCAATCAGGTCGCTCTAAAGCCGTCACACTCACACCAGAAGTGTAGCCACGCCCATGCTTGGTCGGCCATCTTTTTTGACCAATCAGGATGCTCTAAACTTGCCACAGTTTTAAAAAGGGGGAAACTGCACCAGATGGTCACAAAGCCAATTGGCTTTCCAAAAACCGCGCCAACATGCCAAACGTGCCATGTTGCGCCAGGCATGCTAACATGCCACTTTGCGGCAGCAATCCAAAACATGCCATAAATAGCGCCATGCGTGCTAACCTACCTCTTGTTCGTGGCCAACGCCATGATAAGCTTAAATTAGGGATTTCTAGTCAAAAGCACGACTTTGCATTAACCAAAACCCTAATTTCCAGCCGTGCCAAAAATTATGCCACTTCGACCCCACAACATGCCACAAGGCGTGTGGGACCCAGGAAGCCATAGGAATGGCGCCATATCATAGCCACCCACGAAAATCCCTATTCATGTGGTCATTTCCACACAATGGCCTTGCCATAGTTCCTTTGGCATAGCTATGGCAGCGTTTTGCACAAAAGTGTCGCCATGCCGCGACCGCATGCCACACACACTAATTAGGGTTTCGACATGCCAAACCCTAATTTGGGCAAAATTGCTACGCCAACCAAGCCAAGTAACGTTTCCCAAAGCGTTCAGACACTAGTAGAGAATGGGGTATCTTTGACCCACATCCCCACACTAGTAGCGGTCAATGGACCATGAACCGGTCAAAAGGGTCCTAGATGTATTAAATTTCCGGAGCACAGATTAGAGCGTGAAAACGGTCGTTCTACAAAAAAATTAATTACAATTATATCCCCGAGGTCATCAACCCACACCGTGACCGCTGGACCTGATTGAATCAGTGCTACTTTTACTAGGCGGGTCTCTCCGTCTCTCACCTCGTTATCATCCATACATATCTCCTTCACCTTATCTCTTTATAATTTTCTCTTCTATTCGAGAGAGAGACTGCAAGCTCATTTTATTTTTCTCCGTCACCACCACACCACTTTCATCACTACCACAGATCTACCACCACCATCCACTTCTTCCACTACCACAAGAACACCTTCTTCATCTTCTTTTTCTCCATTGACATGTCTAAGTTTTATGTTTGTTGGGAATCTAAACTCTAATGTTAACTGAAACCCTAAAAATTATCTCGATCGAGGAAAACAGCTTCTTTTGTAACCATGAAGGAAATTTGAGTTCTTAGGAACAAAATGGTGTTGGATAATGGTCAGTTCAATCCTGGAATCCTCAAGGCTGATATTGTAAAGTTTACAAGTGACTGTGAAATTAGGATGATAGGTAATATGTGGAACGATACTTATGATTTTTTGTAAAGATCAAGGAAATATACTTTCAGTTCCCTCCTGCAAGTCATATTCTTCTTTATTTTGATGGTGCATCAAGAGGAAATCCTAGTGAAACTGGGTATGGTTTTATTGCAAAATATCATACAGGTGATGTAATAGTTTCTATATTTGGTGGTATGGGTATAGCTTCAAATTTTCTTACTGAAGTTATGGTTGTCTTACGTGCTTGTGAATGGGCCATACTTTACTACTTTCGAAAGATATATATTAGAACTAACTCAAAGGCAGTAATGGCTTCTTCCATGTATGGAAATCTTCCCTGGTATGCCATATCAAGATGGAACAAAGATTGTCTCAAAAATCCAAGATTTTTGCTTTATTTATAGCTACAAGGAAATAAATTTCTCTGCAGATAGTTTGTCAAAGATGGTGCCAGATTATCTAGAGGGGAGAAGATAATCTACATGTACAGGCCTCCTTTTTGACAAGTATTGAAGTACAGGATCAACCATACTATGAGTTTATGTAAATTAAAAATGTATATCCCTACTTTATGAAGGGTCTTTTTTTCTCTTTTCTTTGGCTCTACTGTTGTATCTCTGGTATCTCTTTGGATCATTGATAAAATTTTATTGTTGAGGAAAAAAAATGATATATTGAATTGTGGTAATCACCTTCTACTACTGTGCATTTTTAGAACTTGGAGGTCTTTGCAAAGTGCAAACCGAAATGCCATTAAAAATCCTTATGCTACAGCACACAAAAGAGATCTTTCATTCAAACATATAGAAGTACAAATCCTTAGACGAGAGATCAGCAATAAAGGAGAACTTTCATTAAGACAAAATTAAACCTGGCGTTTTTAGGGGCCACTCAAAAGGATTTAGGGGCCAACAATAAAACAAAAAAGGTCACCCAAAGGGAAAATGTAGCCAGCCCTTATCTCGCGTAATTCGTTATGGCGAAATTACCCTTATATATTCGGAGGATATGATAACATTGTTACCCTCCGAATGCAATCGGAAGCCAAAATCGTTCCCATACTTCCGATTGTATTCGGTGCAGTATTAGAATGATTTGTGTTTCATTTTTTCCATTTCTTTTTAATTTTTGAGTTGTTAGAGTTATAGAGAAGAAGGTGAAGGAAAAAAAGAGAAAACCCATTTTATCACTACAAAAATGGATGGATACGAAGAAGAAGGTGAGAATCATGACGAAGAACAAAATGTTGAGGGTTCACGACCGTTTAGAGAAGACGATTTGGGGTATATGTTGAATGATCCAAACTTTTGTGGAGAGGAAAACATAGACGACCCTTTCATGGAAGAAAATGGAGAATCGCATGATATTGAAGCTAACGATGCATGTAAAACACAGGTATTGTGTTAAGAAACTCAAATACTCGATTTGCATGCGTTTGTGTGCTTTTGTAAACAAGAAAAACCGATTATTGCATGCATTGAATGCCATGAACTACCCAGATTCGGTAGATAATTTCTAGATTAAACTTACGAATATAACACACTGAGTACCAAATATGTATATTCGGTAGTTACAAGATACTAGTTTGCTGCCGAATATGAGAAAAACCCCAAACTGGTTTTCCAAAAATATCTACATTCGGTAGTTATGTAGAGTTATTTACCTCCGAATGGCCCCAAAAACGAATTCCTCAGAAAATTTCAAAACTCAGTATTCTTATCCTTTACAATCGGTAATAGTTTAACATTATTTGACTGCCGAATATAACAGTGGCCTCAAAATAAAATTTCCGAAAACTTGAAAATCGGATGTTTATCGATTAAAGTTATCTCCCGGTTATTTATATTCGGCTGTTTTACTATATATTTTAGCTTCCGATTATATCATTTTTTGCACTCAGTAAACTGTGTACATTCATTTGCATAAATCGGGTGTTTTGGGTAACCGATAGGATTCCGAATATAAAGTATTCGGAAGTTTGACTTATTTAATTACCTCCGAATATATCATTTTTTTCACTCAGTAAACTGTGTACATTCATTTGCATAGATCGGGTGTTTTGGGTAACCGATAGGATTCCGAATATAGAATATTCGGAAGTTTGACTTATTTAATAACAGCCGATTATTGTATAATAATTTGTTGCTTTCATATGCAGGCCGTTGAAGAGTTTGTTGATGACTTCTATTTGAGGACCGATACTTCCCTATACTATTCAAACGATTTGGTATACTCATTACTACTTTTTTCTTTTTTTCAAAATTTATATGTTAAATGGTTATGCTTATTAGGTTTGTTTTGTTTTATGCACGTTTAGACATTTGGAAGTAAGAAGGAGGCAAAGGAATGGCTTATGAACAAGGCAAAAGATAACATGTGCGTGGTAGTTCAAAATAATCATGTTAGTGACACTCGATTTGAAATGATTTGTGAGAGAGGTGGGACGCGAAAGAGTCACGAGGGAAAGAATAGTAAGTACATACGGAAGACGAATAGGAAATACCGAAGCAATACCAAGAAGATAGGATGCCCATTTAAGATTGTCTTCTATAAGCCCGATGGTATTAAAGGTAAAGAGTATAAAATGTATAAAGTTGATAACGATTGTCACAACCATGATGATCTGTTGGATTTAATTGGACATGTAATGGTTGCCAAGTTAAAACCACATCAAATGCAGACGGTGAGGTCTATGCGGATCCAAAAAGCGAGTGCGATCTTAAGTAAAATAAAGGCGGACGATCCCGACAACTTTTCTTCTTTGTCTACAATTAAGTCGGCCCTAGCTACGATCAAAAGGACTGATTGGGATGGTAGAACGGTCATGCAACAATCGGAGTGGTTAGCGGAGTTACACGGCTACACATTGAGAAGGGAAGAAAAGGATGGTATAGTGGTTCGTATTTTCTTGGCACATCCTGAAATGATCCAATTGGCTCAATGCTTTCATCAAATTTTGTTGATAGATGCTACTTATAAGACAAACAAGTATAACATGCCGTTGTTGAACATTGCTTGCCATACTTCGGACAAAAACACGTTTACGATTGCATGGGGTTTAATGGATCATGAGAACAATGTGAGTTTCATTTGGATGTTGGAGACGTTGAGGTCCATTTATAACGGTGATAATTTTCCAAGGGTTATTGTAACGGATAACGATCAAGCCTTAATGCATGCAATAGCGGTAGTGTTTCCGGAAGCCCAAAACTTGCAATGTACGTGGCACATTCAATGCAATCTCAAAACCAATTGCCATCATCATTTCCAAGCTAAAAGACCAAGGAAGGGTACCAAGAGGGCAAAGGAAGAGGATGAGCGCATTAGTAAATTAACCTTGGAAGAACGTAAGGAAGAGGATAGGCTATTTGAAGAAAAGTGGAAGGAGGATGGAATAATTTGGAAAATGTTCATGAAAGCATGGGACAAAATCGTTTGGTCGATGACCGAGGAAATTTACGAATGTAACTTGAAGAAATTTGAGGATGAATACAGCACGGACTACCCAAAACCGGTTGAGTATTGTAAAACACAATGGTTAACGATTAAGGAGAGGTTTGTGTTTGCATGGACATATGAATATCGTAACTTCAAGAACGAGGCGACAAGCATTGCGGAGGGGTCTCATGGTCGACTAAAGAAAATACTAATTGGTAGTCAAAATGGAGTTGTGTCGATCCAAGAAGCAATCCATGAATTCACCAATCGTGATCTCGTAAAGATTAGGAAATGTATGCAATTTAGTGTACACCAATTCCCGATGGAACATATTAAGGAAAAATTGCTTCTAAGGGGAGTTGTTCATAAAGTTTCAAGATGGGCAATAAATCGCATGATGAAACAATTGAAGTTATATAAAACTTATGATGACGAGAATACGGTTTGTGTTTGCAAGGATATGATAGGTATTGGACTCCCATGTCGTCATAAGTTGGGTAGGTATGTTGAAGTGATTGACATCGATGATATTCACCCATTTTGGAAGCAATTAAATTTCACTCCGAACACCCCGGTAGTTGATGGTCCGTCTTTCTTCGAGTCGGAATTGTATGCACGAATAGCCGAGCGTTACGCTACATCAAACGGCACCAAAAAGCAAATATTGATGCATAATTTGGAGGAAGCCCTTCACCCTTGTTTAAGGGAGGTTGATGAACCTATTAAGCAAAAGAACACCGGTAGGCCGAACACCGAAGTGTCGAGGACCATCCAAAGAAAAGAGTTGAAGGAGTATTTGTCTAATAAAAGAATATTGTCTAGGCACGAGTGTTCGGAAGCCGAATTTGAAGATGAGCCGGAACCTAAGAAAAGAGGTCGTCCAAGAAATGATCAAAGTGGACCAACCACCCGACAAGTAAGGCCAAAGATCTCTACAGAGCCTTCTCAAGTAAGTCAACCCAATGTTGTCGAAGAAGTTGTTGAGCAAATGAACGCCTCGCAACAAACCCAACCAATGGAAATTCTTACTATAAAAGAGGACAAAGGTACTCTTCGTTGCCCTAGAGATCTTAATGGAAGACCAAATCGATCCACATATACAATATACAAAGAGTATTTGGAACAACTCCCTCCACTTATCATTCCATTTGTTTTGTCGACCGACGAGGTTGATGGGGATGGAAATTGTGGGTTTCACGTTGCTACGGAACAAATGGGTTACTTTAGAGAGGCGGATATCGAAGATGTCACCCAATGCCAATATTTAAGAAATAAGATGGCGGTACAACTAGTGAAGGACAAGGGTTTTTATATGGAGATGATGAGGCGAGGAGATAGATACGACAAAGAACAAGAGTTCAAAGACTTAGTTGCGCGTGTGAAGTGTCGAAAGGGATTGAAGACAATCGGATCCAAGTATTGGATGACAATGCCTAAATTTGGATATCTCCTAGCGGACGTTTTGAATTGCGTGGTACATTTCTTCGTTCCTCCTATGTATGGACTTAGCATGACGTTTGCACCCACAAGAACGGCTTGCGACGAGTCGGTTAAAGATAGAAGAATCGTAATGGCATTTGTGAATGAAATGCATTTTATCGGTTTAAGAGTAAAGAAAGATTGTCCGTTACCTCCGTTGAGTAAGTGGCACGATTACTTCCCGATGAACCATTGCAAGGATTGGGTGAAACAATATGAGTCCAACATGGTTGATTGGGATCGTGTTATGGACAACAACTTTCCCGCTGAGTTACTCGAATTGATCCCCTCGGATGATGACGATGTTTGATCGTTTTTTTTCGAGGCACGATTATAATTTTTTTTGAAACTATGTAATCGGAACAACAGTATTATAACACTTCAATACGATTAATCATATTCGGGAATTCCATATTTTATCAAACCGCCGATTAATATTAAAAATTTGAATTTACAGCACTCAAACATCACATGTTATTCTTTTTTCCCAGTCCGAGATGCAACAATCAACGCGGCTTCGAAATGTAGAAACGACTCTCCTCTCCACTTGGAATAAGCATCTTGTGCCGCAAACCTGTCGTCTCTGTGCCTAGCAAGAATACGGTTGTACTCGGTGCACAATTTTATAACATGGTGCACCCTTGAAGAAACATGGGATGGTTCATAATTGTGGCGTGGCTTCTTGTACTTACCAACAAAAGGACCCAATGAAACGTTAATCCAAAATATACGATCGTCCTGCTGTTCTTTGGGTAGATCTTTCACAATGTAATAATTTTTTATCCATTCGGTCTCTTCCTCAACTTGTTTTAATCTTTCTCTATGATGGAATTGTTCTTGACCTCGCTTCTTAGCCTTGATTTCCTCTTCCTCCTCCGTTGCCACTAACGATGGTTTAATTTTTTTGGGTTGTTTGTTCCTTTTTGTATTTCTTCTTCCCTTGCTGCAATTGATGTAGTTGTTCGCTTGCATCTTCGAAGTATGTTGTCGATTGATGATGGACTTGCCATTGAAAAGGTTTTTCATTCAGATTTGTTACTCAATAATAACTGAGAGGGGTTACCCTCCTTATATAGATTAGAGTTCCAACGGATCTAATTTTTGAAATATGGCCGTTGAGGTTTCTGAAAATATGGCCGTTGAGGTTTCGTATCATTGGTGCACTACAATCGGTTGTTAACGATACACGTATTACCTCCGAATAAGACATTCGGTGGAAAACTTAAATTCTTATCTACCGATTAAGTTGGTATTTCTAAACACGACTATATTATTCGGAGGATAATTGTTTTGTAAAGTTCCGAATGTACGATGGCCCAAAAATCAGAATTTGGGAAAAACTTATACTTTTCAAATTTTGAAATTGAAATAATCGGAAGTATAATTAGTTACCCAAACTTCCGAATATGGGTGTCTAACATTCTATATTGGCCCTTGGAACCACCTAGAGCCAAGGCGTGGTTTGTTTTGAACTTGCTATATTCGGAGGATAATTGTTTTGTAAAGTTCCGAATGTACGATGGCCCAAAAATCAGAATTTGGGAAAAACTTATACTTTTCAAATTTTGAAATTGAAATAATCGGAAGTATAATTAGTTACCCAAACTTCCGAATATGGGTTGTCTAACATTCTATATTGGCCCTTGGAACCACCTAGAGCCAAGGCGTGGTTTGTTTTGAACTTGCTATATTCGGAGGATAATTGTTTTGTAAAGTTCCGAATGTACGATGGCCCAAAAATCAGAATTTGGGAAAAACTTATACTTTTCAAATTTTGAAATTGAAATAATCGGAAGTATAATTAGTTACCCAAACTTCCGAATATGGGTGTCTAACATTCTATATTGGCCCTTGGAACCACCTAGAGCCAAGGCGTGGTTTGTTTTGAACTTGCTATATTCGGAGGATAATTGTTTTGTAAAGTCCCGAATGTACGATGGCCCAAAAATCAGAATTTGGGAAAAACTTATACTTTTCAAATTTTGAAATTGAAATAATCGGAAGTATATAACATTATATTGTCTTCCGAATAAATACTGGCCCCAAAATGGATTTTTCCTATATCAGAAATTTTGAGATTTTTCAATATATATATAATATATTCGGTAGTGAGTGTACTTCCGAATACTGTGTGTCTACTTAAATATATTCGGGAGACAAAAAATTCATTAAACTACCGATTATTACCAGTTTGTATCCAGGAAGATATGACCAACAATATTCGGCCGATAACCATCAAATATTTCTCCCGAATACTGTCGATGTTCTTGAGAAATGAAGAACACGACTACATTCGGAAGTAAAGGAGCATGAATATCGCCCGAATCTGGATAAATAACCGAAAACCCTAGAATTATTTTTTCTCGATTCGCCGAATTAAAGCGAAATAAACCCCAAAAATGATAGATTCTTACCTAATTGGGGCCATTTGACTTTGGAGCGGAATTTTTTTTTTCTTCCACAATCGAAAGATAATAAGAAACTGGAAGAAGAAGAGTTGAAATGAGTAGAATTGTTTTTGATTTGGTTTTCATACAGTTTTACCATAAGGGCATTTATGTAACTTCAATATCATATAGGGTACCCCTTAACTAGAGTCTTTGGTTGGGTATAAATTGATGGCCCCTAAATCCTTTGGGGTGGCCCCTAAAAACGCTAGGAAATTAAAGACACGATATAGTAAAGTTCAACAACAAAGTCTTTGAATCCTTCATATATCCTGATAAGGCTTATTATATGTTATCGTCTGTCTCAAAAAGAGGTCCATAACGCAAGTTGAAAATGAGATTTAGTAAAGTCGTGATGGTTCACCTGGGGTAGAATAGCAAATAGAGAACAACCTATATATAAGGCTAGAATTTTGCCAGGGAAAAAAGCTAATAAACAATCCCAAATAGAAAACAAAACAAAATTTTACAAAAACTAAATTATAAATTTTATATTATTGTCTAAAATAATAACTACCAAATGATGACGAAGTAATTACAAATAGAAATCAGTCGTTTTTTAAACCCTTCTTCTTGCACAAATGTTTTTAAAGAAAGAAAATTCCACATGTGATTATTTTTTGAATAACTATGAGTCATGCTTCCCATAGCATCAGGAAGTTTTACCAACCTGCTTTCTTTAGTGCGAACATTGTGGAGTACTAGACGTCCCGATTTATTCTCCAAGCAGTGAAGTAAAATTTGATCGTCCAAGGTAAGAAAAAGTGCACTCTTGGAAGATGGTGTTTGTGATCTCAATAATGGAAGTAGATCTTTTCCAACAACAAAACTCTCAGTTGGCACTACTACTTTTTGTTCATCATTGTTGTACTTGTAATTCTCTTTTGTTAATGCTTTTACGTGAACCTTAGACCTGAAATTGTTTTCCCTACGCGCAACACATATTGATCCTTTGTGTTCAAACAGGTGGTATGAATAAACATATTTATTTGGGAGTTTAATGATTTGGAACATCTCGTCGTGGAGATTGAACATCAACAATTCACTTGGTGCATCACATTTTTTCTTCCAAAAGAGAGCTCCATTACAAAAGATGGCCGATAATCTATTAGAATCAAACTGAAGAAGAAGGCTTTCATATGTGTCTCCAACATGAATCTCTCTCCATTATGATAAATTGCTTCCTAGCGTCAAAACCATGCATCTAAACTTTTCATAGACGACGGCCACCTTATATTCATTCGTTAATGAATCAAACCCAAACCCGTAGCATATAATCTGGTAACTGTCAATAAGCTGAGTAGAAAATATACCCAAAATCTCATGTCTAGTAGTATTGCAAATTGTTCTGCGTAAAGTAGTACTAGTTGTAGTTGTTGTCTTGATGTGTTTCTTCTTCTTCTTTTCCTTAAGTAATCCAATCTTTCTTTTCACTTTTTTTTCCAATGGATGAATATTGGTTTTGTATATCTGTCTTCTTCTCCAAAGTAACAGCACGGCTGCACAGAAGAAGACAGAAAATTTTTGTATGGTTTAGCTAGGGTTTCAATCATAACGGCCGGTGTCCGATGATCTGTGGTTATATTTCACAAAGCACATATGACATGGTTAATTGGGGTATGGTCTGCCCATATGGTTCAAAAATATGGTTCCATTATTTACTACGGGTTCATATTTCACCCACGTGACACGTCGTTCACTTCCACGCCAGGAATATAAAAACATTCACGTGTCAGCAATCTGAATAAGTACTAGTTCATGTGGTCTTCTACCATCCACCTCTCTCTCAAAATGTTGTTCCCTCTATATAAACCTCTTTGCAAATAATCTCTTTCAATCAGCGCTTCCAGCAACCGCTTCATCATTCTCTAGTTTCTAGCTATAGTAAATAAATATTGTGTAACTGAAAATCAATGGTTGCCGCTTCAGCATCATTTTTTCATCACTCGATCTTGTCTAACCATGTTACCTCTATTCAAAACCAAACACAAAGAAACGCTAGCTTTAGAGTTCACTACACGGCCGAGGTATGCAGTTAACAGGCTCAACGCGAGATACTAATTGATTAGATTATGATTTAATCAGTCTATTACATCTAACGCTCAATTCTAATTAATTTATTACATTTTCTTTACTATTAATTTGCAGTGAAACTTATATAAAATAATTGGCTTGGGATCTCCCTAATCCTTCTATTTTAAAGAAATATTACATAATCGATAATTTAATTATTTATTAGTTTATAAATATATTAATAACATATTAATTTAAAGAATAATCTTTAATTGTTGTTGAATTTTAACCATTGTGGTTTGCCACAAAGTATTTAGGATGTGCAAGTATTGACTAACTTGATAGAAATTTTAAGATAATTAAACATTGAAAATTGTAAAAACAATAATTTTATACTATATCCAAGTGTTCACATACCCTAACTTAATATAAATAGTATTTAACATGTATATTTTATATATAAATTTAATAGAAGGCGTATATTTTATATATATATTTAATAGAAGGCGTAATTGGGGGATACTCTCACAAATTGAGGAATACTCACGGTTATATGGGGATGAATTTTGGTTAAGGGGTATATTTTTAGTCTGGTATCCCCTCAAAACCTAAAAAAGAAAAAAAAAATATTAATTGTTGGATGATTCGTGCAATACTTTGATCATTTATGTCCTCTTCACCTTTGAATAAACGAATCTTGTCATAATAGAACACTTCGAAATGTCTATAAATTCATATATGTTATTATAATTCATTAATCCTAAAATATCATTCCACGAAGAGGAAGCATTTGAACACAGATCGTGAAGTATCTGTATACAACAGTAACAAGTGGGACAAATTATTTGCATAAACAACAAATCACCTTATTTAACTGAATTGATAATTTAGTTACAAGTGGAGCATCCAGTGAATGGTTACAAATTTGGTTGAAATGTTTTGAATTC
The DNA here is from genome assembly GCF_003573695.1 of Papaver somniferum. Taxonomy (NCBI): domain Eukaryota; kingdom Viridiplantae; phylum Streptophyta; class Magnoliopsida; order Ranunculales; family Papaveraceae; genus Papaver; species Papaver somniferum. The sequence goes on from NC_039358.1 coordinate 70,942,712, forward strand.
GTCATATTACTTTGTTTTAAAACATGCTTTCCTTTGTATTGCTTTTGTGGTACACAATGTAGCAGTCGGTATTGTTAATGGTTTGAAGGCAATACCGACTGCACAGTCGGTGTTGAAAAGTTGATGAAACCAATACCGATTAGGTTAGTCGGCATTGGATGTAGGTTCAAGACAATACCGGCTGAAATTAAGTTATATGAATTTTTTTGTATGTTAGGAATCGGGATAGTCGATTTTTATGATTTCTATATCGGCTACTGGTTACCAATACCGACTGTTAACACACTTAGGGGATAGAGTAATTTACCGATACCGACTGTTAACACACTTGGGGATAGAGTGATTTAGTCATTAGAAAAATTATTTGGATAAGGGGTACTTAAATTATTTCATAATGTTTTTTTTCTTTTCTCTTTTTAGTATCCCAATTTATGAGAGTATCCCCGATTGTGCCTTCATTTGATATGTATAAAAAATATTTTTTACTTTCTAATAGTATTATCATTTTATACAATATTTGGGACATAATAATGTTTAAAGGAAATTTTTGGAATGTATTATGTTATAATATTATAATATTTATTATTTTAGCATTAAAGACCCGAGTCGGGACCAGAAAATTCTATTATTTTAACGAAAATATTATATTATTGAATATTATATTTAAAAAAATTTATTATAGGATAAACATGCACAACAACCAGCATCAACACCCATGACAGACAACACCATTAATACTACCCCACCATCACCAGTAGCAACTCTCAGTTCTCCACCTCCACAACCTAAGGTGTATTGTGTAGATCATATTGTGTTATCTTAATTTGTTGTTTAATTAGCTAAAAAAAACTAAGTTTTACTTAATATTACAGAAGATGAGCACCAAGTTTAAGGATTTGTTAGCATTGGGTGGGCCAGTACCAGAGAGAATTAACAGCAGGTCGGCTTGCCATGGTACTGTTGCTTCCATGGGAGTAGAACTTGCTAGAGGTACTGATCTTGCAACACAATTGACCAACAGAGGGATTTTATGGTTCATAGGTACCAGTGTTGTGCTATCTTTAGCCTCCCTGATACCATTGTCTAAAGGTTAGGCCTGTCAATGGAAATCCGTTAACCGTTAGCCGAATCCGATTACCCGGTTGCCGTTACGTTTAGTTCCATTATATCCGTTATCCGTTACCGATAATGTAGCAGTTAATTTTATCCGACGGTGACGGCGACGAAAGACCTATTTCCGTTAGCCTTAGTTCCGTTAACCGCTAACGTGTGCCTAGCACGTGTAAAATTCATCTATACCTAGGTTATTATACTCGAATCAACATCATTTTCATCTTCTTCTGTTCTTCAACTGAATCAACTCACAAACGAGAGAAGAAAATTGATATTAGGGTTTTCAATTCGTGAAATTAATCATGACCCAAAGCGAAAGAGGAGCATCCAATTGCATTGGTTCATCAAAAAGAAGTCATCCCTCTCAATCACTTTCAGTTGCATCTGAATTACCTTCTGCATCTCAAGTTCAATAATCAGGAATTCAATCAACACCTGCTGCTGTTGCAATAGAAGAAGCAGTAGAAGAAATAGAAGTAGATGAAGATCCAATTATAGCTGAAGCAAAGAAGAAAATGCGTGCAGTAAGGTCTGATGTTTGGGATGATTTTGAAAGGTTAACTGAAAAGAAGATGGTAAAAGGTAAGGAGATTGGGATACTTGTAGCTAAATGCAAACATTGTAATAAGAGAATGACTGCACCCAGTAGCCAAGGAACCAGCAAATTGCATTACCATGCCAAAACTTGCCAAAACAAGCCTGCAAACAAGAAAGGACAAACAAAGATTACTACAGTCAGAACAGGTAATGCACAAACTAAGCTTGCTAATTGGAAGTATGATGCTGAAGCTACTAGGATACTAGTTGCCAAAATGATTGCTAAACATGGTTATCCAATCACTATAGTTAAGCATCCATATTTTGTTGAGTTTGTGAAGTCTTTAAATCCTGCTGCTAAACTTTACACTAGGAATACAGTTAGGGAAGATATCATGAAACTAAGAACTGAGTTCAAAAAAGAATTACAAGACCAATTTGAGACAATTACATCTAAGTGTAGTTTAACAACAGATATGTGGTCATGTAAGCATACAAAGGATGGTTACTGCTGTGTGACAATGCATTACATAGATGATGATTGGAAACTGATTAAGAAAACACTTGCATATACTTTAGTGCCATCACCACATTCTGGAGAAGTTCTAGCATCTGTAGTGAAATCAATATGTCTAGATTGGAACATAGATACTAAGCTTTTTGCTGTTGCTGCTGACAATGCTAGCTCCAACAATGTTATGATGGACCATCTGAAGAAATGGCTTGATAGCAAAGACTATTTAGTTCTTAATGGGGATATGTTCCAAATGAGGTGTAGTAATCATGTATTACACTTGATTGTAGGGTGTGGAATGAGAGTGGCTGCTCCATTTATAGATGCAGTTAGAGAGTGTGTAAAATATGTCAAAGCAAGTCAGGCTAGAAAAGAGAGATTTGAATTTTCTATTGCTCAAGTTAAGCTTCCTTCTTCAAGGTCTGTGGGTTTAGATGTGGATACCAGGTGGAACTCCACCTATAAGATGTTAAAGGATGCAATCTTTCTGAGACAAGCTTTTGTTAGGCTAGCTGATTTAGATAATGACTTCAAGATACTACCAACCTCTAAGGAGTGGGAACAAGGAGTACACATATGTGAATGTTTGGAATTGTTTGATGTCATTTCAACCAAATTTGCTGGGATTAAGTATCCCACAGAAAATTTATATTATAATGGGGTGCAAGAAGTTAATAGATGCATTAAGATATGGGAATCAAGTCAGCATGAGTACATCAGAGACATGGCCAATAATATGAGGATGAAATTTGATAGCTACTGGAAAGAAAGTAACACTTTGATGGGCATTGGGGTTGTTTTAGATCCTAGGTACAAAGCTAAATGGGTGGAGTTTTTTATGAAGAGAGTATATGGTGTGGATCACTATAACAAATTTAAGCTTGCACTCAATGCTCTTTTCTGTGCTTATGAAACAAACACTACAGCTCCAGATTATTTTGATACTGCAATGCATTCAACTGCATTTGAGAGCTGTGCAGGTACAAGTACAACAACATCATATGGATTTGGTTATGATGATTTCATTATGGAAAACAATATGTTTGAGGTTGAGAAGTCAGAATTGGAGACATACTTAGCAGAACCAGTTCTTCCTAAAGGCACGGATGCTGAAGAAATGAGGTTTGATATCTTAAGTTGGTGGAAGAATCATTCTGCTAAGTACCCAATTCTCTCAAGGATTGCAAGAGATGTATTGGATGTTCCAGTGACAAGTGTAGCATCAGAATCCATGTTTAGTATTGGTGGCAGAGTTCTCACATCTCACAGGAGTTCATTAGCTCCAGATCTTGTTGAAGCTTTGCTTTGTTTGGGTGATTGGCTGCCAGATCTCACTCTCAGTGAGAGCAATAGTTGTGTTACTGGTAAGTTTCCTTATATCTTAATATTTTACTAGCTTTTACTGATAGTTGTGACTGCACTGACATTGCCACTTTTATTGGCTTATTGCACTGACATTGCTACTTTTATTGGCTTATTGCACTGACATTTCCACTTTGCCAACTTAAGTTGCTTCACTGACATCACTGTCTAACACTTTTCATTTTCCTTTCAAAATGCAGAAGTTGAGGACTAAGGAGGAATGCAGTTGGCATTGGCAGTGGAGAATTTGGAGATGGAGGAATGCATTTGCAGTTGCAGATGCAGTTGGCATCCCTTTGTCTTTTCTTTTGCAAAAACTTGGTTTTTTTCTTTTGATAGAACATGTGATGATCTGAACATGTAATTTGGTTTAGAACATGAACATCTGTATGTTTTTTTTTCTGTGTGTCATGGATTTAGAACTTGTTTGCTTGGATTTAGAACTATTCTATGTAATTGGTTTGTGTTTTAAACCTGCTTTTGTGTTGTCCTGTGACATACCGGTTAATACCGGAAAATTAACCGTTAGCCGATAAGTCCGACGTAACGGCAATGGTTTTGGATTTTACAATTCCGTCGGCATTTAACGGATAACGGTTAACCGCTAATTTAAACGGCAACGGTAGCGACAGAGCCATTATTTGTTACGTTAAGTGTCGTTGACAGACCTACTAAAGGTATCAGCGTTGAGTCCGAATCAGATGGGGTAATGACATCAAAGGCAGAGTTGTGGAAAGGTAGATTTGCCATGTTAGGTTTTGTTGCTTTGGTATTTACTGAATTTGTCACCGGTAGTGCGTCTGTTTAAATCAAATAGATCAACTCTTTACTGGTAAAGCTTTAATTTGTCAATATTATAAAAAATTAACGAAAGTGTAGTTTGAACTTTTATCAGAAACTATATAAGTTTGCGTCTTTATATACGTATTTGCTTCATTTTCAATTTGTCACGCATATAGAGGATTCAACCATTTCCATTCAGCGTGTTTGTTATTGGCAAGGCGCTATAACAAACTTAAAGGATGGTACTTAACTACCGCTGAACAGGTCCGTCCATGACATTTAGACGACCTTGTGCGAAAGAACTCGGAACTCCCTTTGATGCTAAAAAAAAAAAAAAAAAAATCTCACAGATATAGATTATGTGTTTCTTAATGATATTTACTTTATAACATTGAAATGAAGGAATTTATAAACCATAACTTTATTAAATGGTATCATGGTCAAAACTGTAGCACAAAACATTTGAAAGGAAATGCCTTTAGATTTATGGTAAAGAACATTGAGAAGTTGAAACCTTTTCATTATAAACGAAAACAAACACGTTTTGATATCTGCTTAGAGCAACTGCAGTGGACGAGTAAACCCAAATATTTGGTCCAGTGGGCTGGCGCAGTGGGATGGACTATCGATTAAAATTTGATCAAAGAGTAAAAACCAGACCAAATTTGGTCGGCGACCAAGACCAAACCAAAATATAGTCAGGCGTTTATATAATCTCCGCCTACACCACGGACGTTGATATAGTCTATGCCACTCATCAGGCACTCGTATAGTTAACGCCAACGAACAGGCGTTGGTAAAATGTACGCCTGGATGGGGCGTTGGTTAAATGTACGCCCCGTCGGGCGTACGTAAAGTTAACGCGGGCAACAGGCGTTTATATAGTCAACGCCTAAAGTTTTAAAACTTTAGGAAATTTGCTTGGGGCGTTGTCTTTATCAACGCCCCATTTTTTTTTTTTTTTTTTTTGAACCCGGGCGAACGGATAATCTCCGTCCCAGACACCAGGCGTTTCTATAGTTCACGCCCCATACCAGGCGTTATCTTTATCAACGCCCCACACCAGGCGTTATCTTTATCAACGCCCCATGCCAGGCGTAATCTTTATCTACGCTGGACGATGAAGCGGACTTTATATCAACGCGCGACCAAATTTACTCGTCACCCGATACGCCACAGGACGGACTAAACCCAAATTTGGTCTTTTTTTTTAGTCTTTGGTCTTTAGTTATACTCGCACCACTGTGGACGCTCTTAAGGAAGAACATTTAAGGACTAAGCTATATCCACAAAAAGATTGAAACAAAGCGACCAACCAATTAGCCTTCACTTTAGATCTTGTGAAGTTACTTTTCTCGCTTTAAGTACACCTGCATTCTTTTCTTTTCTTTTTAATAAAAGAGGGAAACCTCATTATATTGAAAATAGGATATCGTTTATCCCATAATTGGAACAACGGTTCATTGTTACATATGCATTCCAGTCCTAAATGGTTAGATAGTGTAGAATCGTCCACAGGCTGTGATATGCCCAATTATGTTTGATCATATATTTGTTACAAAAAATAGCAAGTTTTATGTAAAATCCTGGACTATGAAATTGATGTCAAATTCTTCTATGTTCCCAAAATATTCACTGATTTATATCTTTGTTGGCGAGCTTTTGCATACATTCCTATCAGCAACAACAAGGTTGGTTCTGAGTCGCTCCTAAAAGAGACTATGTGTCCGCTTCACTGTTGCCCATTGCAAAACCGCATCTGCTCCCACTTTTTCTAGCTCATCTCTGGTTGTGTAGTTGACACAGAATCCTCTAGCTTCTCTAACTGTACCTGTTTGATCAAATAGAGTCAGTCCAACTCCAGTTGTACCTGTGTTATTTAACCTCTGTAAAGCAATGCTTGTTATGAGATTCATTTCTTTTTTTTCATTTATATTAGCAGACTGTCCAGTCCAACTTCTCTGAGTAGTAGTAATATGAAGTGAATCATCATTTTTTGGGTTGTAATACAAATCATCCATTATGCTATAACTGGTTTATTTATAGCATTATAACTATTAATAAACCTAATTATATTATTTGTTGTTACTATATTGTTTTGTTTTTCATGTTTAAAAACTATCTTGCACCTCACTTTCCATATGAACCATATGATAGTACTACATAACACCTGCCAATCAATATCATATTCTCCTCTTTGGGTGTTTGCAAAGCAATCAATGAATCAATCATGGAAGGAAACAGTACCATTCCTAATAAAATCCATATCAAAATTAAAATGCATCCATACCTGAGAGATGTAGTTGCATTGCAAAAACAGATGGGTTAAGGTTCCTTCATGCTCGTTACAAAGTTTACACTTTATTTCTATATCTGGGATAACGACTGCCACTCGCATACTATTAGGAAGTATGGAATGGGCTGCCTTCCAGATGAAATTCTTAATAGCTGATGTAGTCTTCATACTCCATATCATACTCCATTTTTTCTCAACTATACCACCTGAGTTTAAATGATTATAAAGGGATTTAACAGTAAACATACCTTTCTCGTTTAGGATCCATCTAGGAGTGTCCATTTTATCTTCCTCTGGAATTTTAAGTTTCTTTATCTTTGATGTTGTTTGTTCATCAAAACAGTTACCCAATTTCTCCAAATCTCATGTTTTTTTATCATTGATTAGGTCACTAACTTTCTTTAGGCCCTCAATGTTTGTACCTGGTCTCTGCATAGGTACACCTGCATTCAAACAAGAAAAAATGCTAAACAAAATATATTGCTCCAATCTGTTTCATGAGGATGTTAAAGTTCATTGTAACGAAAAATTAGTAGTAACTACATTCACAACATCCACTTCATGGTGGTATTGGTGGACTTCCTAATCTAAAAGGTGATATTATTCTTCCAAAAAAAAAAGCACCTAGGAAAGGCAAGAAAATACAAAACTACGTAGGCGAAAGTACAATCGTCCACAATTAGCATTAATTATCTCAATTGTTCACAAGAGTAAACTTGTAATTAGTTTAGTCTGTGTTTTTGAAATTTTAAGTTACCTAAAAATATTGGGCGTCAAAAACATAAGCCCAAAGTATATTCAAATTTTTTGAGGCATACAAGGTAATGACAAAATAGAGTCACTACGATAAGTTAAAAAAAAGGACGAAATTCTCTCTCCCCTTTTCTCTCCGCAACACAGAACGGAAAAAAAAAACTACTTTTTTTTTTCAGATTTTAGATCCTTGATCTACCCGGTTTTGGTTTGATTTTTCAGATCTACCGGGAAGATCAAGTTTGTTTACTTGTATAGATTTATCTTCCAATAAAAGAAATTGTTTCTAGACAATTTTTATGATTTCTTATCGGTCTGATGGTTTCGCAATACTATCAATACTTGTTTTCTTATTGTCTTATTAGGTTTTTATGGTGGATTTGCATTATCATCAAGCATGTTCTAGATGAAAATGATCTTCTTTGTCATATGTGGAGATTGTTTGTGAAGAAATTAATTTGGGCATATTACTTCCCTTTTACGAAAGCATCTAATATTCATGATAATCAGGAAACAAAATGGTTTCAAACCATTATAAGGATATCCAATCCTTCAACGGGCTGCAGAAGTTTAATTCGATTTTCATATCTTGTTTCTTTAAGTTTCAAATGTAAATCATGTACTATCTGTGTTTTCCTGTTTCTTGATGTAATTGATCATGATCAACCAGAAGGGTGTGTCTATCTACCACCTCTTCTTTGTAATCCTTCAAACCTCAAATTGAATGAGGTAGTCAATAAATAAAATTCAGGGGCTCTTCAAAGCCCCTTGTTCCTTCAAAAAAAAATAAAAAAATAGAGTCACTATGTGGTAAAGCCAATAACCCCTTATCCATCATATTTTATCATGACAATAATGCCCTTACTTCACTAGTGTTAATGATAATAACTATAATCTAATCTTAATGATTAGTAGTTAATGATTAGTGGTTAATGTCAATGATTATATAGTCTTAGTTTCAAAGATAAATTATTGTTTTTTGAGAGAGATAGTTAGGTTAGGGTTTGTTAAAGAAGAAGAATAAGAAATTAGGCTTTAGATATTTGCTGAACTAATAGATAATTACGGTTTGGTATTACATAGATAGACTTCTAAACGAGGTTTAATGTCCTTTTTATAAGTTGAATTTGTCAAAAAATTGAATTTTTACAACATAGATCTACTGGTCAGATCTACTGGTCAGATGAATGGTTTGGTTGATAACTTGTCAGCCGAACCTAGGTATATTTTCAAAAAACATAGGTTCGGCTGACAAGTTATCAGCCGAACCTAGGGTGTTCTTCGTATATGAGGAATACCCATAGGTTCAGCTGATAACTTGTCAGTGGAACCTCTAGGTATATTTTGAACAACCATAGGTTCGGCTGATGAGTTATCAGCCGAATTTCACTCTGTAACTGACGAATTTAGGTTCGGCTGATTAGAATAAAAAATTGAACATCCGAACTTAGTGTGTTTTTTAACAAAGTGAAGTTCGGCTATCATTTTCATGTTTAATTATCAGCCGAACTGTTCTTCTGAAACATTAAAAAAAATGAAGAACAAAAATTTGGGTTCCAACATGCGAATCTGAAGCTAAATCTCTTTGCGCAACGCTTCACATGACTCATTTATACTTGTGGCTTTAATCAATGATCAAAGATTTATGAATGAATCAACAATTAATCACCGACAAAAATAAAATTAAAACGGTTTGATAATGATTAAATTAGGTTAGGAATGAAAATGATTTTGGATTTTGTTATGTTTTAAATTTAGGTGAAGAATACTTAAGTAATTTAAAATAATTAAGGGTAACTTAGTAATATACCTACTGTTAGGATACCCCTTATAAATTAAAATGGTTTTGTATGCCTCAAAACATTTAAGTATGTCTCAAAACAGGTTTCTAAAAAAAAAAATTCGCCCTCGAGCACAACTTGACGGGCTTCAAAATCGGGACTGCCGCTGCTCCAGGCCCACCTAGCCTGACACCATTTAACTTCGAACCAAGATCACTTCCGCTTGCAATAACGAATCCCGAATTAAAAGAAAGAAAAAAATATCAAAAAAAAGTCTAGGCATGGGTCTAGTGGTTAATGTAAAATACGAAGTCATCAAAAAAGAAAAATGCACAAATCCTGATATAAGTAAAGTAGACTAATAAAAACAAGCACACATTTGAATATAATGAAAGAAGTAAAGTAGCGTAATAAAAACAAGCATACATTTGAATATAATGAAAGAAAGAATGAGCTAAAAATAGAATTCAGTCCTTGGTACTTGATCATCATCTTGTAAACTCGAAAACAAGAATGCCATATCAGTTTTTCTTCTTCTCTTCTTGTTCATTTTCTTAACATCTTGTAGAGAAGGATAAGAGCGCAATATTGTATGAACCCCTTCTTGCACAAATGTTTTTAAAGAACGGAAATTCTCTATGTGATTGGTTAAGTAATAATGAGTTCTGCGGGTACCATCAGGGCGTTTTACTATCCTCGGACAATCTCTCTGTATGTCACGGAGAACAATATGTCCAAAACCATCTAACTAGTGAAGTAATATTTGATCTTGGACGGTCACAATACGAGCACCCTGTTTCCCATTTAGATCCTTCAATGGAGGTAACTCTAATTCTTTTTTAAAATCTGCGAGAATGAAAGGAGGCTCACCTGTCCATACCATTTGGTGTTCACCGTCGTCGTACTTCTCTTTAGTTAACCTCTGCGGGTGAACGTTACACTTCTTCTTTCCAAATTTTTCCATACGTGCGGCACATAAGGATCCTCCGTATTCAAACAGTTGGTATGGTTCGACGAATTCATCTGGAACTTGAATGATTTGAAACCTCTCTTCGTGAATATCATACATAACCAATTCACTAGGTTTACTATTTTGTTTCTTCCAATAAAGAGCTCCATTGCAAAGGACGGCTGATTTTTTTGTTTTCGCAGGACATTCGAAAGCCAATAATCGAGACTGTAGTTCATCGTCTACGTTAGTAAATGGAATCTCTCTCCATCTCCATGACGGTGAATTGCCTCCAAGTGTAAAAACCATGCATACAAACACATCAAAAACAAAGACAACCTTGTACTGCTTCATTGCAGAATCAAACCCGAATCCATAGCTCTTGATCCGTTTTGTAGGACGAGGTGCATGTATAACCAAAATCTCACGTCTAGAAGGATTGCATACCTCAATGAGTTCCTCTTTTACCCTGTACAGACATACTAGACCATGACAGAAACCAATCAGTTTCCTTTTACACCCACTTTGAATAGTTCCTAGCTTATGAAAAGCATTATCGGCCATATCGAGAGAGAAAAACTGGTTCATGATATTTGTTTGGCTGATATCTCCATCCAAGAAATAAGGACACTGCAAACTCTTGGCTTTATAAAACTTAAAAAGTAATTTTGAGCTCGAGGAAGTGATTGGACGCGAAGTAATCGGAAAAAATAGTAGTTGACCAAAGCTTACACACAATGCTAAATTTGATTAAACACTTTGGAGAGAGTCTAGAAAGTATCTCGATGATTACCCCGTGAGGAAGATTAACACTGAATGCCTCGATGGGTTTCTCCTTTTTCTTGATGGGTTTCTTCTTTTTCTTGTGTTGTAGTAATGGAAATTTCAATCTGAGAAGCGTTGAATGAATTTGTTTGGAGGATGATTGTATCTTTCTTTACTTCATCTGTTGGTCGGAAGTTTGGTTCTGTAACTTCCGTTTCTCCATGGCAGCAGCAGCAAGGAAGACAGTTTGTGTTTTTTCCCGTTAGTCGTGAGGGAGTTCGAGGGAGTCTCTCAAAATCCCCGTTAGTCGTGAGAGAGTTTAGAAGAGTCTCCCAAACTCCCTAAAAAACCCGTTAGTCGTGGGGGAGTTTGAAAGAAACTCTTAAACTCCCTGTTAGTGGTAAAAATTAGATTGATAGTGAGTTTGTTTTTTTTTTGGGAGTTCTGGGGAGTTCTAGGGAGTTTATAGTGTATTTTTGCCTCACTCTAAATCTCTCAAAAAAGTAGAGATTTTGGGAGAGTCTCTCAAACTCCCTACACTCAACACACCAAACTCTCTCAAACTCCCTATACTCTCTTACACTCCCTCAAAATCCCCAAAATTCAAAATACATTAAACTCCCTCCAACTCACTCGTGGACTAACCCCTGTAAGTATATATGGTCGTGTTTAACAAGGGTTTAAATTTCAAACACGGCCGTCTCCAAACCTTGCCGGCACAAGTGCCCGAGTACATTCGGTGGTAGGGTTATTTTCGGATAGGCTTGTTGTTAGCCACCTCCTTCACCCACAAAAATGAAAATTTTCCAGGACCGAGGAAAAGTGCCCAAGTACCTGTACTGGTGGTGTACTGGTGTAGAATTTGGTTCGACACAAAGGAATAGAAGATCGAAGTTGTGTGTTTTTTGTGGGGAGATAAAGGGATGGAGGGTTAAAAGATGGATAAGTTCCTAAAGATCCTAAATACTCCCTCTGTTTCTGAAAGACCGTCATCTGTTTCATTTTGGTCTGTTTTAAAATTGTGTTCAGCTTCTATTTATAATCATATTTTTCCAATAAACACTCTAATATATTCTTAAAATTTTATATTCATAAATTCTTTCTTAATGGCCCAATCTAAAATATTAATGAGATTTGTGTAATTAAATATTAATGAGATTTGTGTAATTAAGGAAACAAATGTATTCTTCATTCCTTTTAGCTTTCCCTTTTTATTTTCTATTTACAATCACATAACAATCTGTGATAGTCCTATTACTAACTAAGGGTCTACGGTCTCCTTAATATTTTGACAAATTCAAAACGGATTGCCTTTTGAAAACGGAGGGAGTAGTAAATACCAAGCAAAGAAAAGACATCAGCCGTCATGAACTGTTTTAAAGGCCAAAAAGCAGCTTCATAGACTAACAGAGCAAGCCTCAACATTCAAGATTCCAGTTTTTTCAACAGAGGAAGGCAGCAAATAATTTGCATTGCGTATTTAAATATGCATCTTTCTCGATATGCATTTTTGGACTTCACTGTCCCAGTTCTTTTGAGCTTTGAAAGCTTGAAATATTAAGCAGAAGACTCTGAAACCCAACTAAGCAGATCATACCAACAACAAAGACAGACAAGGATGCCTTGGACAGACCAACATAAGCATCTGGGAAAAGCGAGTAATCAAAAATCAAGCAACTTAAACAAAATTGTATCTTCTTTTTTCTGCTTTACTTCTCTATAAAAGTTACCCCAATTCTGTTAAAACTCCAATTAAAAACAAAAAACAGGAATTTCCTTGACATGCTACAGAATAAAAAAAGCCAGGGGGGAGCCTCTATTCAACACTGCTCTGCCACTTTGTGAGTTAAACAAGAGAAGGAGGAGGAGGTAACACCACGCATTCCCTGTAAGTTAGTTCGTGTCTCTCTCTCCCCCTATCTCTTGCTAAAGAAATATAAAAGCTGCAATGTCTTCACTTCTTCTTCTTTGTTGCCTTGTTGGACTGAGCATAAGCAGTTCCCTGAGAAATGTTTAAAAATAACAAAAAGATCCAAATTAGACTCCTGATGACTTTAAATTTACAAGAATGGGCGGACTCAGATACTAAGCCCAGACGCATTATGTTGAAAAAATATGAGACAGCTATGTACCTCCAACCATTCGTCCATGGATGCATCTCTAGTGCCTGTTCCAACTTCCACCTTTGGTGCCCTCTTTGTTTTCTAAAGACAAAAAACAAAGACAGAATATAAATAGGGCATGGCATATGCATTTCTTTGAAAAACTAAGGATCTACATTGTATCGTGCATCAACAGGAGCTCAATTTATTTCAAACAATAATTAAATATGAAAAAGAACTATATCATGAGCTGGACTGGATTAGAAAATTATTTAGAAGGAAGCAACTGCAATTATGATTATGCTAACAAGACTCTTTAGATGCAACAATGATGTTTCAGACCAGAATATAAAGATAAATAGTAACAGTATATAGTATACCTTGCTGAAGTTTTGTAATTGACCATAAACCCACAAGCCAGAAAGAGCGAGAAGACCCAGTCCAAGGCAGATGAGGAAAACAGACTCGATGCTGAGAAGGCCACCAGCCTCAACAACTTCAACAGTGCCGTTGTAGAAAGTGCTCTGGTAGGGTTTCTGATTAATCTCGTAGATGATGGTTCCTACAAGGTCAAATGTTCCAGGCTGCAAAAAAAAACAAAATAGAATTAAGGTTGCTGTAAACTTCTAGTGCATACGAGTTTAAGTGTTGCACAGTTTACCAATTAAGAAATTACAGTGGAACGATAACACAGATACTAATGTCAGAGGAAAGTATTCACTGTCATTCTCATACAGACACGGAAGATAAAATACCTGCAAGTACTTGCTAACAGAGAAAAGGTAGGGGAAGGTAGCCTGAGCTGAAACTGGTACAGAACCGTTGTAAAATTGCTGCAATTGTGACAGAAGATTATAAACAATAAACATAAGCTCAACTTGTCGAAGTAATAGTTTAAGAAACCAAAAGACATATAAATGTATTAGAACAAATTGGAAGGCTTGAAATGGAAAACTGTCTAGTACAATTCCAATTTCCCTTGCCAAAGATTGGATGAATGAAAAATCCATCAAACAAAACAATCTAACACGGTAGAGAGTCTTCATGGGGTTACCTGAACAGTGAGATTTTGCACCAGCAGATTATGATCGAAGGGAAGATGCAGACTAGCTCTAAGGGCAATGACAGTCAATTTTGATTCACCTATTCATACATTCACAATGCAACTCTTTCAGTGAATTTAGCAAACAAGAACCGAAGTCAGGAGTCACAAAAAAAAACACACTAAAAACAATAGACCTTAGTAATCTTATCAATGTACTTATTTTGAATCAAAACAAAATCTGAAAATCATGATCAAACTAATTTAAGACTTGAACCACTTTCAGTGCTCCATAGGAACTGCCAATTTAGTACAAAGAAGCGCAAACAAACATTCGCAGACAAATCTCAAAAAGAATCAATCAAACATACCCTCATTCTTCAACCCAACTAGTACTTCACTCTCTTCACCAGCTGGAATAACTGCAGTATCACAAAGTACAACATTAACTTCACCTCTTAAAAATGGAACATAATACAGAACAGAAAAATCAACCTCCACTTACGTTTGGCAAAATTCTTAGGGAAGATACAGACAGTATCAACTCCTGGAGCTGAAGCCCAACTCCTGAAATCAGGAATATCTTCATCAACAGTTTCAGCTTCCTCATGTCCTTTGATAACATCAGCCACAACATCATCCAAATCAGCTTCTGAATCAGCTTGACACCTCACACCTATACAGAAATTCAAATGAATTAGTAAAAAAATATAAATCAAAACCAGGTCAACATCAATTTCAGAGATGTAAACATCAAAGACAATTCTACTACAAAATGAGTAATAAATATAAATAGCTTCGTTTCAAAGATCCAACAAAGAGTAATCTAAAATTCTCAATTATCCAGATCTTTACGTACACAAAACTCCATTAATCGAATCTCCTTCTCGTGAATACAAAGTCAATAATAATCCAGTAAAATCATTAACAAATAAACCGATCTCAATTTTAAATAGTCTAAGCATAGCCGATCTTATAACATGCAACTAATCAAAAACCCTAGAATGTAAGAAGAAAAAAAAAATCATAATAAATGAATGAAGGATCTAGCTGAAACAGATCTAGAATTGAGATTTTAGATGCAAGAGAAGAAGAAAAAAAACCTAATAAGAATGGTGAAGCGAGAAGAAGAACAGCAAGAAGAAAAACCCTAAAAGCCATTGAAGATGATTTCATGATTGGATCGATATAAAAGAGAAGAAATGTTTTCTTCTTTCTTTTTTCTTTTTTTTCCTTTTGAGGTCTGTCTGGTCTGTCTTCTATTATTACTCAAAAGCGTTGTGAGATATAGATTTCAACGCTTATCGCTCGATGTTATATGTCCTTGGTTCCACGTCTATTCCATGATACTACGAACCGATTTCTAGTTCTGGTTCTGATTTTTGGGACTTGACAAATCGGAGACTGCGACTGTCGTTTCGTTCCGGATGGCAGAACAAACATAACACTTGTAGAAGGTCCAGGCGACTCAGATTTGATTAAAAAAAAGTTAGGTGTTGGATGTCTTTGAAGATCGTGTATGTCAGTGGCTCAGTACTGCAATGTGTTTTTCTTGCTCGGTGTGTATCTTGATTCAGATTTATTTGGAGTATCTGACTTTTAAGTTGTGGAGAGCTAAATGTCTGACTCATCTGGCTCAGTGGTCCATCCAAGGAAAATGAGGCATCAGGTTCAGAGGTGATTTCCCAGACGCCCCCATGTCCATATCCATTGCCAGTGGCCTCAGATGAAGATTAGCAAGAAAATACTCCCTCCGTCCCTAATTAAATGACCTAGTTGTAGTTTGCACAATTTTTAAGACAACGATGTTAGTAAAATTTAGAAATGATTTATCTCAAACTATATCACGGTTTTTCGTAAACTTTATACCGTTGAAAATCATTTTAAAACACCTATGTAACAATATAAACATAACTATCAAATTATACATATTTCTTATAGTAACAGGACAAAACTTAAAACCAAGTAGGTCATCTAATTAGGGAGGGAATATAATTTAAGACGGACAAAACCAAAGAAAAACACCACAATCTCCTGCAGTTTGAACACCCATGTAATATGTGAACAAACTTCTTCAACTGTGCTACTTCCATATCAATACTTGTTCAAACTTGCTGAACTTGTCTGACAAAGCCACCATCAAACTACACCCAGCCTTTTTTAGTTTTGATATGGAAGTAGAAAATAAGAACAAAAAAAAAGCCGAAAATTATACGTCTCATGCCAAATGAGTGTTCTCATCCCAACAAACAACCAGAGCGGTCCTACTACATGGATAGAAAGGACCACAAGTCTAGAATGCCTAGCAATTTAGCCCTGCACCAGTTTGGTAGATGAATAACTGCCACCGTCCAATTCGACCAAGGAACAGGTAGTAAGTTTTACAGAAGTTCTTTTTCTAACCTACCAAATGCTATGTATAAATTGGGTTTGAAAGGCTTAAAGTGAATATGATTATCAAACAACATTTTCCAACAGTCACATTTATAATGCACATGATGCTTGAAACAATAGTACCATCGTAAATAGGAAACTGAAACAAAGGAAGACGAAAATGAGAGCCCTGAACAAGGATAGAGAAAAGAAGAAGAGCTCCTGCCTCCTTTGCATATCACTTCAAGCAGAGGATCCACAATATAATGGAGGGTATATTGAACAGCCTTATCAACTGCTAGTGCTTTGAGATGTAGAAACTTCAGTGCTGCAAACAGGACAGACCTGCACCATGACCAACATCCATTGCATATATAAGTATTAAGTTCAATCATTTGAAGGGTTAAATTTTTGCTCAATATGGTAAAAAGCAACACAGGAACACTCTTCCATGATGGTATGAATTAGGCTACTTTTCAGGACCCCTTTAAGGTCCGGAGAATTCTTTCAACTATCCCAAAGGCATAAAAATCAGGTTAAATCTATATACCCAACTTAGTAACCTACTATACGAAGACAACTAGCTTTAGGAAACATAAAGCAGGTGGGGAAATTTTGATTAAATAGTTGTCTAGCATTTGGGTTGCCGTACACCGAACCGTATATGTATATGAATGAAGGAGTTTTCTTAACGAAATAAATGTTTAAACAGAAGAGAGTGAACCTTGTTTATTTGCAGCCAATTGTTTATGCACTCGGGATGGTAAGCATGTTTGCATGATAAAGCAGTCAAGGTCTCCCCGTCATCAAATTCCAATCTGCAAATGACACATCTGCAATACACAAATGCAAAATTTAATTTGATTAAATTGCTAAACTATCATGTTACAAACTAAGAAACAATTACCGACTTATTTTACTTACTGTTCTGTGCCTCCATCCTGTTCTTGCGCTTTGTAACTTACGGAAGGCAGAGCAGCAATTGTGTCGATTGAAAGACCTCGGCTTTCAGTTCCAACTACTTCACCTAATGCAATCAACTCCTACAATGACAGAACCATATTTCATAAGAACAAACACTCCTTATAAAGCTCCATTAAGGACCCCAGTAACCAAATAGCATACCTCATATGACAATTCATCTGGATCTACCTCTTCCCAGTCCTGAAAAAATCAGCAATTAGAAAATAAGTTCAAACTGATGGGCCTTTATTCAACTAAGATCCAATCTTGTCCAGAATCAACTAATCTCCTTTATCACTCTACACATGGGAAAGATGAGGCACCTTAACAAAAGAAGTTCTAGCAAAGTGAATATAATCAAGGAAGAGAGGGGTCAGCTCTAATAACCACCACGCAAACAAATAAAGCATCACTTAGCTGGAGCCCTGTCTCTCTTCATCAGAGACCAGTGTGACAAACCTCACTGAGTGGACATTCCTGGGGCCATCTACAAATTTAAGTTATCAAAGTGAATGTCTAAATTAAAAATGTGTGTCCAGAAGTGGTGAGGGGAATGTTAGTCATAATTATTTTCTGGATGAAAATGAATTATTCAGGATGAAGTTCTCTAAGAACCTAAACAAGATATAGTATATCCTCCCATCATTGGTTCTAACACCCACACATATATAGCAGACAGTTCCAATATATTCTTAAGTTTTATATACAAGATTACGAATATTCTTAAGCTTTACATACAAGATTACGATTATAGTCCTTCTGGTGTTGTTTATGCAAGGTGAGTATTCAAATGCTCTGTTGCAAAACCAGGAGGAAGTGTTGCTTAGTTGTCTACGTGTAAGATACGCGTCAAAACTGAACTTGAAAAAGTTTGTTCGTATAAACACTGTAATAAGAACATTTCTCTGGATAAGGATTATGCTATTTTCAGATATCCACCAAGCTTGACAGTGTCATAATGGAAACGCAACTCTAGTAGTTTTTAACTGTGTAAGAAAGATGATGCATTAATCAAGATTACCTGCTGGGATTCGTCGTTACTATCACGATCCTCATCCTCGTCTGGTTGCCCTTGAACTACAAAAGTTTAAACAAAGACCTATTAAATAATTTAATCTCAAAGATATAAAACAGGGACAAAAACAAGAATTTTCCTACAGAAAACATATTTTTTTGACAAACTCACAATCATTTAGCCCTGCAAAGGCCATCAAGCGGATAGCCATTTCTCGCTCTTCAGCCTCCTGAAGATACCTTGCATAGGCCTCATCATCTTCGAAAGTTGGGGATTCAGGTTCGGCAGCTTGATCATTGTCCTCCCCTTCGGCATGAGCATGAACATCAAATGCATCTTCTTCATCGACACCATCCTCAGAATCCAAATCATGATTTAAAACCTCATCGTCATCCTCATCATCATCGTCTTCGTCATCCTCATCAACATCAACTTCATCATCCTCATAATCACTTCCATTTTCCGAACTTCCATAGTCACTAACATGCCCATTCATCCTCAACATCAAATATGCTCTTTCCTTTACCAAATTCAAACCCAACCCAATCAAAATCAATCTTAATAAACAATTTCATAACCTTAACTAAAAAGTATACAGACAAATCAACATTCAATAACACTGAAAAAATAGCTAAAAATGATACCCGAATTCACAATTGAAATTTAAGTTCACATACAGACCTGTTCCTGTAGAGTTCGAGCAAGAGCAAGGTCGGCATCAATCTGACTAAGACTTGTAAAAGGAGTTCTAGAAGACTGTTGTTGTTGTTGTTGTTGAGTTGATGGAGATAAATTCGTCTCAACCTCGTTTTCTGTCACAACAACTACAGAATTAGGGTTTGAATCATTGGTTTTTGCTCCTTCTGATCCATTCTTGATGTTCTCCATAACTTACAAAAATTCAAATTCCAGAATCAAAAACCCTAAGTAAGGGGGGAAATCCGGAAAGAGAAGTTTCGATCAAATTAAATCGAAAACTTAGATCGTTATTGAGGATTTGATTCGAGATGAATGAATGATTGGATGTTTGATTGAATACCTAAGAGAGCTAGTTAAAGATTTATTGCAGTGATGTGAAGGAAGTGGGATTTTTGTTGAGAGAGAAAAGAAAAAAAAAAAAAAAGAACAGTAATTTTCACGATTTTTTATAGTAATTGAGAAAGAAATCGAATTTAGAAAAAGATCCTTTTCTTACACTTTTATTAAAGATCGGACACGAATCTATTTGTATGCGTTGTTTACGTAAGCGTAGGTTTAATGTTTGGGATTTTAAGTTGCCGGTGGCGGTGGGATTGTTACTCGGCATGTTGAGATTTTCTTCCTGTCATTTTTAGGGGCGACCCAAATGAAATTGGGGACGACTTTTTTATTTCCAACCTATACACTACGTTAAGGAATGTCCAAAAATGCGGAGAATACGTTAATGCTCTTACATAATCGAAAGTTATACTGTAGTCGATTGTAAATACCTAATCGAAAGGTTATTAACTAGATTACACTATCAATTAAATTCGTTTATGTGCTAAACTTGTATCTGGCTTCTATAACAATCGGGAGTAACAAGATCCTCAAGAGACTACCGATTGTTAAAGTATAGAAATTAGAAATCTTTAAATTTTTGCTATGGTGAAATTTGGGGCTCCTATATAATCGGACGAATTAAAACCTGTCTAAGCTAACGATTTGGGGCTTCCCATAATCGGAAATCTGCGAGTAACAATACCTCCCGATTATGGTAGATTTCAAATTCATTAAATGAAGGATTTTAGAAGAAAACTTATTTTGGGGCAACCTATAATCGGAAGTTTATGTAATCCATATACCTTCCGATTATGACTACATCCAAAACACGAACCAAATGGTTATGGTCGGCTCTGTACCCTTGAAACCTATGGAATTTGGCAGTGGTTTGATTTGGGGCTTTCTATAATCGGTAGGTATATAAGTAACAAACCCTAACGATTTTGGGCTACTCAATAATCGGTAGCTTATGATGTGGTAATGCCTACCGATTATTAACCGTTTGACAGATAAAACCAAAGTCAACCTAAATTCATTTCATTTCTTTTCAACTTCAACTTCAACTTCAAATCCTCTTCTCCTCTTTCCTTCTGATTGCAGAGAGGAAAACTCTCCCCCTCTCCTCGTTATACATCGTTAATCGTCGAATCGAATCATCGTCGATTATTCTCTATAAAGATGAAAGAAAAGGAACCCCAAAAAGCTAAAACCAAAAACGTTTGTCGTGGTAAGGATCCAAACATTAGATTGCATGCCGGTAATAAAGAGGTTTTAACTCAGGAATGCGAAGAACGCGAAGAAGATGCGACCCCTGATGTAGGCGATACTCAAAGCCAAACTCTCCAGCAACTTGAAATGGCGCCTATTAGGTAAGATTCTACCATTAATTTGCATTATATTGCTTCAATTCGTCGGATCCATGACTTTTTTTTAGGGTTTTCGGTTATTACCCATATTCGGTAGGTTAGTAATTGTTTTAAACTCCCGATTGTTGTCGATTTCTTCATTTCACAAGAGCATTCGTTATATTCGGGTGCTAAATATTTAGGTTGCCTACCGATTATTGAACATTTTTCATTACTGAGGCCTAAATCGATCATAATCGGAATGTAATTGTGTTTTTGACTTCCGAATATACTAGGGAAGAACAAGTATTAGAGACGTATTAAGCGATTGATATGTTGTGTAATTTTCTTCCGATTGTTTAGGCTGAACCATATTAGTAGCTTATGGACACAAAGTGATGCATATTCGGTAGACATTAGTTTTGTGAGACTTCCGATTGAGATTTATTCGGAAGGTTATACTTTTTATTACTTTCGATTATTCTTATTCAGAAGGATGTGTTGAAATTTAGTTTTCGATTATTTGGTGTAGATAAACATCTTCGAACACCAAAAATTTCTTTTATTTCCGATTATTTATATTCGGTAGGGTTTAGTGAACTGGGGATTCCGATTCGTAATCTGAAGCTAGTGGTTTACTCAACCAATCGAATATGGATATTCGGGAACGGTGTATTTAGATTAACTTTCGATTATATAGTTTACTAACTGATGAGTGCCAAATATTGTATATATATGCACCTTTTTATTGGCATTTAACTCATCATTTGTGCACTAACGCTCCATTTTATCCCATATTCTGTATTTTCGTTGTTTTCAAGAATAAATACTTTTCTCAATTAATTTTGCATTTTTAGGTACTAAATAAAGCCTGGTTAACTCACGGAGCGAAAAAAGCAAAGAAACGGCAAAGACTCCCGCAGAAAGGCAGCGAAGAATAATGTTTGCAAGAGCCGGATCAATTAGAAATGGGCTTGAAGAGGAAGAATTGTTCTTAAAGAAGATATGGGCTTGGCATACCCAAGTCCCAAATCCATTCCCAATACCCAAAACCGCTTCCATTTTCAGCCGTCAGATTGGATCCATCACTTCATCCCACGGTCGCTTCATCATCGTGCATCAAACTCTGAAGCTCCTGTCAAACATCATAGTACCTAACTCCAATCTAAGCCGTTAGTTTTGTTATATCACACATCCAACGGTCGCTCAGAGCCTTCTTCTATATTGCCGTTAGATTTAATCTGAAGTTGATGATCCAACGCCTTCCACTCGTTGTTCATCAAACTCCGCTGCACCTGACCAACACTGTATCATCAAATATCCCATCACCTACACCAGTCGAGCCAAACATTCGTTTTCACCCAAAAACCCTTCTTCCCCCGACAATTGCAGAGCCCTGTAATTTCTCCTTCTCGAACTCCTGTACCTCTTCACCATCTCGATCCTCTCCAACCACACAACCCCTCTACCCTTCCCCCATAAACATCACTCATCACTCTACTTCTCTCACCTCTATCTCATTCACCCTATGAGATAAATCTAAGATAACTAGGGTTTGAGTACGAGTAGCAGATGGTTTTCAGACATGATGGAGACGAGTAGCAGAGCAATTGGGAGCATGGGTTGTCGACAAAAGGCAGAGGAGACAACATTCAGAGTTGTGGTGAGATTGTTTGACCTAAATTTCCAAAACCCTAATTCTAAAATTAGGGATTTTTTGAGATAAATTGTAAACTATAAATTGATGCTATGGGTGTTGTAGAAAGTATGCCTGGGTTAGCCAGGGCAAGCCAATAGAGGCCTGGACTAGCCAGTGCCCTCAAGGTTCTATGTAGTTTAATTTCTGTTTGAACTTCAATTTCAATGCAATTTTAATTCTCTGTTTGATTTTCAATTTCTGTTTTAATGTTCTAATTCCTCTTGCTAGGGTTGAGATGAAACCCTAGCTTAACATTTGTTATTCATGCTCTTGTCAGTAGCCATGATGTGTTTAAATGCTCATAGTGAAACTCCATCTTAGGGCTTCAACACTAGCCTTTCACATTGGATGTCAGGCATCCATTGTAGTTAGAATCATCTAGTGTTGCTGAACTGCAACTCATGCTTAATTTTATATATTGTTCTTTTGATTAATTGTGCTTTAACTAGACAGTTGATGCTTAGGAGGAGTACCTTAGTTGTGATAGGAGATTTCATATTAAAATGACCCTTGCTATATAGAGGATTGACATCCCTCTTGCTAGTGGTTATAGAAAAACAAAGTTACTGTCAGTGATGAATAATCAGTGTGAGTTAGAGGTGGATTCAAAGACCTTGGTATTTTGTTTACATTTGTTTTCAGATTCTTGCTTCACTGTTTGCTTCTAAATTCTATACTTCACTGCCTTTGGCTCATTGCCATTGTAACTGTCATTTGCCACTGTCACTCTTTGCTTCATTAGTTCACTTCTCAGAGAATTAGCTTAGGAAACTTCAACTCACACCCTAGTCCATGTGGATTCGACCCGTACTTGCACAAGCTACAACCGACACCGTGCACTTGCGGTTTAACATGTAGGATTTATCTTGCTTTTATTTTCTGGCATCTTTCCTAGCCTACCAAGTTTTTGGCGCCGCTGCCGGGGACTTGGTGTCGTGTAGTTGGAGTTTTTGCATTTAGTGTAATCATCTTAGTGTAAGCATTTTGCATTTAGTGTATTCCTTCCATCTTACTTTTTTTTGTGCTGTTCAGTGCTCCCAGCTTGGGCCGTGCTTATCTCTTTTTCTTTGCTTTTCTTCCTTGCTGTCTGCTGCTGTTGCTGCCAAGGCAAGTGCTGGTGGAGCTGCTGCTGTGCCTGAGAGCCTCTTGCTGCTAAGGCTGCCCCTGAGTTGCTGCTGAACTGCCCCTCCCGAGACCTGCTAGCCTGACCTTTTGCTAAGTTGCTGGGCTGCTGCCAAAGCCCAACTGGGCTGCTGAAGTTGCTGTTGCTGTGAACCAAGCCCAACTGGGCTGTGCAACTAAGAAAGCCCAACTGGGCTGTGCCAAAAAGGGGTAAGCCTAAACCCATTAAGTGAACCCAAATTGTGGGCTTCCAATTTCTATTGGGTTTGTAATTTGATTGAACTGTGGGCTTGTTTTCAATTTTTTGGGTTTATTGTTCAAGAATTCTGTAGGCTTGTGTAAACTGTGACTCTTGAACTGTGGGCTTAGCCCAACACAAAGTTTGTAAAACAATGTTGTTTTAAAAACTGAAATTGTTATTACTGTGGGCCTAACCCAACTCAAATTTGAAAAAAAAATTCCAAGCCCAAGTGGGCCTTATTTTAGGCAAAATTTTCAAAAGCGCCACAATCAAAAACACCCATTTGGGCCTAGTCTTTTGGCTAGTCTGTGAGCCCAAATAGAAACCAAAGTTTCTCAAGCCCATCAAAAACCAAATTTCTTTTTCCCTAAAAAACCAAGGTTTCTTTTTAATCCCAACAAAACCAAATGTCTCCCATTAAAACCAAATTTTTCCCAAAAATCCAAACCCATTAAAAACCAAAAAGTGGGCTTTGTAATATTTTTACTTAGCTTTTGAGCCCAATCATGTCTAGATTTTTGTCTACAATTGGGGATTACAACAAATCCCTTAGAGAACTTGTTTATGGACATACTTCACGTTATGAGCCTCAATACATGAACCCTAATGACTATTCACACATGCATCATTCACCACAACGTGAAAATGAACATTTTGCTAATGCCTCACTCACACAATCATCTCTTGTGGATCAATTAGAAGCTTGAATCGCAGCTTTAGAAATGCAATCACATGAGGAATCTGTCACATCTAATTTTCTTAGGCAACCTGAAAACTATGCAGGTCCCGCCTGTGGTAGTTTAGACCACCCTGTTGAGAATTGTCATATTTTGCATAATTTTAGGCAATCTAGAGAAAATCCAAGGTATGAAATGCCCATAAATTGTGAGGCTGGTAGTCATTGGGACCATAATCAATCCTTTGAGGGTTGCGATCAATCTTTTATAAACCCTAATGACCATGCACACATGTACCATTCACCACAATTTGAACATGAAGAATTTTGTACTCCCATGAATTTAGACTCCACCACAGAAGCTTTCAGACTCAGCGAGCAAAACTTTGCTAGATCTACATCACGAATTCAGGCATATTTAGATCAGATTTTGCTTCACCTACAAAAGGAGGAAATTCATGAGGAAATGTATGTTGTCCCTAATGAAGTGTCTAGTCCCATTCATGTAAATGATGTTGAATATGAACCTAATTTAGAGAAACATGAATCGACTAATGACACCACCACTGTTAATGAGGACCAATATGCATGTTACCATGATGATGATTATGAAGATTATGATGATAATGATGTTATGTTAGAAGAACATGAAAATATTGTGGAACTTTTTGGTGCAATAACATATGGCTTCTCGCCCTCGACCTTCATGAATGTTGTTTCTTCTAATACTCATAGCAAATCATATGATTTTGATACTGATATGGTACTCGTACAATTGTTCTTCAAAGATGAGCATGACATAGGAATAGTTGAATCTTCTGTAGACACTAATGTTAATATGCATGAAAATATATTTGATGTGTCTGATTCTCTACCTAGGTCACATTGTGATATTTCTCCTGATTTGCCGATGCATGAGAATAAATCTGTTGATGATGTTGATTCTGATTGTGGACTTGCTAATTTATTTGATGAATGTGAGCATGTTGTGACACTTGTAGAAGACTTAGGAGATATTGATTTGATTAATAATGATGTGCCTATCGTCCTGCCTGAGTCACAATCTAATGGCCTTCCACCCAACCTAGATTTGGTTTGTACCCATATTGTCAAACCAATTTTTCTGAAAATACCTAATCTAGGGTTGGAACTGTGTGCTTCCCAAGTCCTCTTGGACTATTTTGCATCTAAGTATAATACTTTTGAGGAACCACAGTTGGAGCATGTGTACCCGTCCCTAGCACAGTTCACTTTGAGTTAGACCTCGTACATGATGAACCCCCAAAACTGCGAGATTTTGTATCCAAAATTTTATCTGTTGAAAAATCCAGGTTTGGGGGTAGCTCATTTTGTTTCACAGCTTCACTTGCATGTCTATCATATTATTATTGTGTGAAGCTGTTGAAATGTCTACACTTCGTCTTTTGGGTTGATCCTCAAATCTTTAGATTGTTAGTGTATGGTGAATTTTCTTGTATATAATCCAGTAGATAATATTCTAGATAAATCTTTTGTTTCTTTTGTATATATTGTGCTAATCCAATATGATCTCGGCTAAAAAATGTTGGATTCTAGCCTTGAATAACGGAGTTCTAATCTTGCTTTCGCCGTCAAATTGGGTAATCTCTTTCCTTTTTCTCTACTCAGCATGATCCTCTTCGTATGTTGTATTACATTTTTGTTCATCTTTTGAAACATTGAGGACAATGTTTAGTTTAGGTTTGGGGGTGAAAAGTAGATACTTTGATAACATGCTATAATCGAAAAATAGAACTCTTTCTTTTTGAAAAAAAATAAATCAAAAAATCAAAATCAAAAATTAGAAAATTGAAAAACATAAAAATGGAGCTCATTTACCTTGAAATGTTGACTATTGTGCATGTATGTAAACATAAGGATTCTTAGTCTAGATATTTAGGCACACTGATTCTAACACAATTCACATAGTGATAAGAAACTTGCACGCGCACGATCTACCAATACATGTATAGCCTCATCCTTGAGGTGTTCTATCGGAAGTCACGATTTCCAATCACTTTAGAATACTGAACGAAACTTGACTAGCTTGTTCTTTGGTTGGTTGGGATAGAAGGTGGAGGTTACATTAAGAAAGACAACCATCGAATTTAACTGGGTGCATCAAAAAGCGCTACCTCTTGCTAAGAGTCATGTAATTTTTTGTTTCCTTTTGTATATGTATCAAAAGTGTTAATATGTTAAAAAAAAAAAAAAAAAACGATGTATATATTCAGAAAAAAATCAAAAAATAAAAATAAAAAAAATCAAGTATTTATCAATTCCATCCTCTCTTGTTCCAAAAATAAAAGAGAGTAGTCAATGTAAATAAGAGTCATGTAAAGAGTCATCTTTTGTGTTTTTGTGTTATAAGCAAGGAAGGGTGTATGCCATCGATGTACAACGCGAGTAATTGTGAAATACCTCCAACTCATTCACAATTCTCGTAAAGTCCGGACAGCTAGCTAGATTTCGACCTCGGTTCTTAGCCTGAGAAACTATCTCTTGGTGATTAGTAATCATAACGTCCGATCTTTCTTTACACATGTGTAGATACACTTTACACTCTTATCACATGTCTTTATTTGTTATCAGTGCTAGGATTGTGCCTTTGGTAGCTAGATTGACATCTCCATTTTGCTGTGAGCTTAAACTGTCTTGCACATGTCACATTTCATGGAATCTGAGCTTATATTTTGTCCTAGAACTTTGTAGGTACGTTCTAAGCAAACCTTCACGAGACTTCACTCGTCCACTAGGGACACTTAGTGGTTTAAAAGGCTTATTGCATTCGCTAAATGCAAGCGAGAGACCAGCAACAGTGGTATAGGTAGGATTTCCTTAGTTTTGTTTTACTTGAGGACAAGTAAAATTCAGGTTTGGGGGTATTCGATGAGTGCCAAATATTGTATATATTTGCACCTTTTTATTGGCATTTAACTCATCATTTGTGCACTAACACTCCATTTTATCCCATATTCTGTGTTTTCGTTGTTTTCAAGAATAAATACTTTTCTCAATTAATTTTGCATTTTTAGGTACTAAATAAAGCCTGGTTAACTCACGGAGCGAAAAGAGCAAAGAAACGGCAAAGACTCCCGCAGAAAGGCGCGAAGAATGATGTGCAAGCCCGGATCAAGTTAAAAATGGGCTTAAGGGAAGAATTGTTCTTAAAGAAGATATGGGCTTGGCCTACCCAAGTCCCAAATCCTTCCCAATACCCAAAACCGCTTCCATTTTCAGCCGTCAGATTGGATCCATCACTTCATCCCACGGTCGCTTCATCATCGTGCATCAAACTCTGAAGCTCCTGTCAAACATCATAGTACCTAACTCCAATCTAAGCCGTTAGTTTTGTTATATCACACATCCAACGGTCGCTCAGAGCCTCTTCTATCTGTCGTTAGATTCAATCTGAAGTTGATGATCCACGCCTTCCACTCTTTGTTCATCAAACTCCGCTGCTGCAACCGACCAACACCATATCCAAATATCCCATCACCTACACCATCGAGCCAACATTCGTTTCACCCAAAAACCCTTCTTCCCCCGACAATTGCAGAGCCCTGTAATTTCTCCTTCTCGAACTCCTGTACCTCTTCACCATCTCGAGCCTCTCCAACCACACAACCCCTCTACCCTTCCCCCATAAACATCACTCATCACTCTACTTCTCTCACCTCTATCTCATTCACCCTATGAGATCAATCTAAGAGAACTAGGGTTTGAGTACGAGTAGCAGATGGCTTTCAGACACGATAGAGACGAGTAGCAGAGCAATTGGGAGCATGGGTTGTCGACAAAAGGCAGAGGAGACAACACTCAGAGCTGTGGTGAGATTGTTTGACCTAAATTTCCAAAACCCTAATTCTGAAATTAGGGATTTTTTGAGATAAATTGTAAACTATAAATTGATCTATGGGTGTTGTAGAAAGTATGCCTGGGTTAGCCAGAGCAAGCCAATAGAGGCCTGGACTAGCCAGTGCCCTCAAGGTTCTATGTAGTTTAATTTCTGTTTGAACTTCAATTTCAATGCAATTTTAATTCTCTGTTTGATTTTAAATTTCTGTTTTAATGTTCTAATTCCTCTTGCTAGGGTTGAGATGAAACCCTAGCTTAACATTTGTTATCCATGCTCTTGTCAGTAGCCATGATGTGTTTAAATGCTCATAGTGAAACTCCATCTTAGGGCTTCAACACTAGCCTTTCATATTGGATGTCAGGCATCCATTGTAGTTAGAATCATCTAGTGTTGCTGAACTGCAACTCATGCTTAATTTTATATATTGTTCTTTTGATTAATTGTGCTTTAACTAGACAGTTAATGCTTAGGAGGAGTACCTTAGTTGTGATAGGAGATTTCATATCAAAATGACCCTCGTTATATAGAGGATTGACATCCCTCTTGCTAGTGGTTATAGAAAAACAAAGTTACTGTCAGTGATGAATAATCAGTGTGAGTTAGAGGTGGATTCAAAGACCTTGGTATTTTGTTTACATTTGTTTCCAAATTCTTGCTTCACTGTTTGCTTCTAAATTCTGTACTTCACTGCCTTTGGCTCATTGCCATTGTAACTGTCATTTGCCACTGTCACTCTTTGCTTCATTAGTTCACTGCTCAGAGAATTAGCTTAGGAAACTTCAACTCACACCCTAGACCCTGTGGATTCGACCCGTATTTGCACAAGCTACAACCGACACCGTGCACTTGCGGTTTAACATGTAGGATTTATCTTGCTTTTATTTTCTGTCATCTTTCCTAGCCTACCACTAACCTGTTGTACTTTCTTCGTGCTGTTTAGGGATAGGCGAGGTAGAAAAGTCGAAGATGCAATTGTCTCAGATAGTGCAAGGAAGCAAAGGCGTCAGAACTTGGCAGCTAGTGCAAGGAGAGCTGGGACTGCTAAAGCCGCTTCAAGTGCTCAAGTGGAACTCAACAAGAAAGTCAAGAAGGTGTTCAACCAAGTGCCCCTCAATCACAACCAGTTCAAGAAGGTGTTCAACCAAGTGCTCCATAATCACAAGCAGAAATTCAATTAGAAGCACCCGAAGATAGAGTACCAGAAGTAGGACAACCTAGTGGTGCGCAAGAAGAAGGAGAAGCCGAAAAGAAAAACCCTCCTCGAAAGAAAGCGCAACACCTTGTCCCAAATGAACTGAAAGTGAAGGATATTCCAGAAGGTGTAATCCTTGGGCTGCCGGAGGATGGAGGACAATTGTTATTTGGATACAAAGACTCCTGGGCCAAAGAAATATATGAAACCGAGGTAATGATCGTATCCATTTTATTTACCTATTATGTTTTTCTTCGTAATACTTTAGGTTATTCTAATTTTTTTTTGTAACTTGTCATGTGTTTAATAGTATCATTCCGATGCGGTTCGGTTGCTCAAACCGACCGCCGCACCAACTTAAATGCTGGATTGGCTTTTGAAGGATGAATGTGAAAGGTTCAAGACCATTATTGCAAATTCAGGGTTGGCTGATGCTGCGGAGAACTCAATGTTGGAACATGACCGGGTGGCTATATCGGTGTTTGTGGAGAGACTTTATCCTGAGACCGACACCTTCCATATGCCGTTTGGGGAGATGACAATTACCCTAGATGATGTTGTGCAGACTGTTAGACTCCCTGTCCATGGCAAAGATGTTAGGGTTGAGTTCACAAAGCAGTTGGAATGGACCAAACTTTATGATCTAACTAAAAAGTGTTTGGGTTGGAATGAAGAAACATCTACAACTGAGTTCAAGAGATGCATGAAGTATAGAACTAGACAGTTCAACACTAGTACTCTGATGGATATGTTCAAGGGGACCAAGGAAAAAGAAGAGAAAAGAACTTTAATCGATGAGCAAGTCAACCACGCGGCCACCGCATATCTCCTATGTGTATTGGGATGTGTCATATTCCCCAATACCAGTGGAAATCGGGTAGACGCCAACCTTTTACAACTTCTGGATCCTCTCGCGAAAGTGCATGAGTACTCTTGGGGCACGGCATGCCATGCGTGGTTGATGGAAGAGTTGAGAAAGGCGTTGAGGGTTGGAATTAGCCAAGTGGCCGAGAACGTGAGTCTATTACAGGTATTGTTTATTAACTCTACATAGTTTTTTTTTTTTTTTGGTTTTTCTACCATTGAAGATTCAATTGCCTAATACTTTTAAAAATGACAATATAGGCATGGATCTAAGACCACTTCCCTATCTTGAAATTGGCCATTGAAAACCCGGCGTGGAAGAAAAGCGATCCTAGAGGAACAAAGTACGTCTTCGATGACAACCATTTTAAGACGAAGAAGCAGCAACTGATTCATTTGAGGGAGGTTTTGGACTCACTGACATCCCAAGACGTATGCTTTGATCTGTACAAGGAAGACCGAGTTGGTGGAAATATCGCGGGTCGATCCGATTTGGCCCTTTATTTTGGATCGTTGTGGCACCCCACAGGATATGTGATGTACAATGCCTCAAGGGTGATGCGAAAACACGGTTTTGTACAAGGTATACCAAAGGAGGAAATCCATGGAAATTTCTCTTTGGTTCTGGAGGAGTGCACGTCTGATAAGGATTCTATCACGGTCGTTCACAAGAATAAACCATCCTGCAAATTGCATTGGGATAGAAGTGCGCATTACTTGATCAACCTAGGAAGGCCAGCCAACAAAGGTTTTGAAAATGCTCCCAACTATATGGAATGGTACCCGAGTGTTTCCCACATTCGTGTAATCCGTGATCTTAAACCAAAGCCAGTTTCGTACAAGAGTATCCTCAAATACAAACCTGTGGGTTATGAAAGATTGGTACGTATTTTTTTCTTAGTTTACTTTAATATTATGGGTCAAAGTAGAGTAATAACCGTTTGATGGTATGCTATGTTTTAAAACAGAAGGGCAGGTTCAAGAGTTTGTCCAAATGGTGCACTAATTGCATAAAAGCCGGAGAGCCTGTACCACTTGATAAGATAAGAAAGCACCAAGAGTTGATTGATAACATTGACAATGAAGATTATGCATCTCAGTTTGGGGAAAAAGCCAAGCAACCTAAAAAGATTGTGAGAAAAAGAACTCGGGCGTCATCGAGCACTCAAGTTGATGAAACCAATGATAATGTTGGTCCAACTCGTCGCAAAGTCAAAGGAAAGAAATAGTAAACTCTCGATGTTGTAAACTATCGATGTTTTTCGTTCACTTTACGGATAACTTTGTTTATGTCGGATTGTGTCGTTTTTAAACAATGTGTCGGATTATGTCGTTTTCAAACAATGTGTCAGATATTTAGTTGTTACGTTATGTTTATGGATTGTGAATGATTCCTTGTATGGATTATGAATGATTATGTTGCTATGTTTATGCATTTAACGATGACTCGCAAGCGAATCACATGAAGAGACATGACACTGTTGAATTTTGGAACACAATCGGAAGCTAAGTTTATATATTAACATACCGATTCCGGGGATTTTGCATTTTTTGGTCAGAATCGGAAGCTTTATATATTATTAACCTACCGATTCTGGGGATTTTTCAAAATATTTTGTCAGAATCGGAGTTTTTTAATATACTTTGCCTTCCGATTTTTCAGTGTAAAAAAACTTTGTTTCCTGGAACCAAACAACACCATAATAGGGAGGTATATGTGCACCTTGACTTCCGAATAGTAATAATCGGTAGATTTAGTTTTTATTACCCTATCGATTATTATATGTAAACAAACTTTGTTTCCTGGAACCAAACAACACCACAATCGGAATGTAAATGTACACCTTGACTTCCGAATAATAATAATCGGTAGGTTTAGTTTTTATTACCCTCTCGATTATTCTATGTAAAAAAACTGTTTCCTGGAACCAAACAACACCATAATCGGAAAGAAAGTTGACTCATAACATAACCGAATATTACAATCGGTAGGTTGTTTAACAAAAATAATCTACCGATTTCGTATAATCGGCTAGTTTTTATATTAATAATACTCCGATTACATCCATTACATAAAGTTCAAACGACCTTAACCTTACAATTTCGTCAAAAGCACCTAAATCCATACTTCTAATTGACCATAAAAGTATTAAAACAGATCATAACTTCCAGTGACCATAGAAATTGTCCCTCTTGATTTTGTAGCATCCTTCATGTTCAAATCGTTTCCCATAGAGGTCCACACACCGGCGATCCGCAATATTTCTCTGAAATTACGAATGAGTAACAAGTTAGTACTAACTTTTGTTAATGTGAGTTGGAGTTACAGAGATACTTACTCGTTTTTCATACGTCCACCAAGGAAAAGCGTTCCTAACAAACTGTTCTTCATCTTCAAGCTTGTCAATCTCCTTATCGAGCGCATTCTTTCTCATCTTAATGTCATTGGATGATCTTCGAATTCGATTACCATCTAAGGCCTCAAATACCATTAAGATATTGTTCCATATCTGCTCTTCGGATTCCAATTTGTGGAGATGGTGAAAACGATCATGAGCAGTTACCACAACCCACGCTCTATAAATAACACAGTCTTCTTCTTCGGCAAAAGCAATATCCATGTTTTTTGTTATGAAAATTAAAACTGAAGAGAGGAAAGAGTTTGGTGCAATTGGGGTGATAGATATGAGTTTCTTTATATAGGTTTAGGGTCCAACGCCTCTTTTTGTTTTTCCCAAAAACTCTAACTGCTAATTTGACGAAAGTTGAATGTGGAGAAACCAATAATCGATAGGTATTGTATTTAGCATATCTACCGATTATGGTATCTTTCAAAATTTGAATTTGGGGCAACTTATAATCGGTAGGTTTTGTAATATATTTAACTCCCGATTAACGCTGCATCCAAAACACGAACAAAGTGGTTATGGATGGCTGTGAACACTCAAAACCTATGGAATATGGCAAGGGTTCGATCTGTGGCTCCTTATAATCGGTAGGTTGTTAAGTTATATTCCATTCCGATTATAGCAGGTTTCAAAATTCAATACATGAAGGATTTTAGAAAAAACTCATTTTGGGGCAACTTATAATCGGTAGGTTTTGTAATATATTTAACTCCCGATTAACGCTGCATCCAAAACACGAACCAAGTGGTTATGGCTGGTTATGTACACTCAAAACCTATGGAATATGGCAAGGGTTCGATCTGTGGCTCCTTATAATCGGTAGGTTGTTAAGTTGTATTCCCTTCCGATTATACCAGGTTTTAAAATTCAATACATGAAGGATTTTAGAAAAAAACTCATTTTGGGGCAACTTATAATCGGTAGGTTTTGTTATTTATTTAACTCTCGATTAACGCTGCATCCAAAACACGAACCAAGTGGTTATGGATGGTTGTGTACACTCAAAACCTATGGAATATGGCAAGGGTTCGATCTGGGACTACTTATAACCGGTAGGTTGTTAAGTTGTATTCCCTTCCGATTATACCAGGTTTCAAAATTCAATACATGAAGGATTTTAGAAAAAAAACTCATTTTGGGGCAACTTATAATAGGTAATCATATATGTTGGATAACCTACCGATTATAAAAGGGATTATTAGCCGAAGTATCTACACTATAATCGGTAGGTACAGTTTCAATTTAACCTACCGATTTACCTCTAACCTACCGATTATGGTGTAGACTCCCGATTATATAAGGGCATATTGGTCATTTCAAAAAATCAGAGATAATGGGTAGCTTAGAATTACGTTTGGGTGACCTTTTTTTTCTTTTAGTGTCGCCCCTAATTCCTTTTGGGTCGCCCCTAAAAATGCCAGGATTTTCTTTGTCTTTTTTTTTTATAAGCAAACAAGTTACAAGACACAACACAGCTACAAGTTATCAGCTCTCCCTCCCTGTGGTTATTGCAGAGTAGGAAGGACAGTGGCGGAACTGGACATTGAGTATGGGGAGGGATGGATCTGTTTTTGGGCTGGCTTAAGCTTAAAATTTACACACAAAATATTATCCAACACAAAATAGGCTATAAAATAAATGGTTTTTTGGCTTGTTGGGGCTGGCTTAAGCTAGCCCCAGTCATCATGTAGTTCTGTCCTTGAGGAAGGAGCCACATTGGTGGAACAACTCAACCCATTCGATTAACAGCTTTAAAAACTAACGAATGAAAACTGGAGATTAAGACTTTAATATCTTGGAACAGACAATGATTTCGTAGATTCCCTAAGAAGAGCGTTTTGTTTATCTTCTCAATAAAAACTGCGGCATCGGCTTCAATCATAATATGCTCCAACTTCCTTCCCTTCGCAAATTTCAAGGTCTCTCTGATTCCATGAACTTCTGCATCCTCTGCTGAGAGACAAAACAAATTGGTCGATTCTACGTAGATAAAGTTGTGGGTTGAGTCTCTTATTAAGAAACCTGAACCTCCAATTTCTGAATTCGGGTTCCAAGAGCCATTAGTGTTAATTTTTAACTAATTTCCAGGTGGAGCAACCCAAGAAGATAAGACTGACTGATTATGTGTAATTATAGAGATACGGCTGATTATTGGGGTTTTAGGTATATCCTTCATCATGGCTTTGGCTCTTGACATAATAAATATTGGTTCCTCCTGCTTATTGTTGTGCACGATACCATTTCGTCTTGTCCAAATAGACCATATCACGCAGGCA
This sequence comes from Papaver somniferum, assembly GCF_003573695.1. Taxonomy (NCBI): domain Eukaryota; kingdom Viridiplantae; phylum Streptophyta; class Magnoliopsida; order Ranunculales; family Papaveraceae; genus Papaver; species Papaver somniferum. The sequence continues at coordinate 70,977,781 of NC_039358.1, forward strand.
ATCAAAGGAAATTGCTCAGCTCTTGAGGAAGGATCTTGATAAGGATACAACTGCAACCAAAATTTGGCCCATTACATAAATGTAAAATCCTAGAACTAGTCACATTGGATGTTTAGTAATTGCCAAACTCTTGCAAGCTTTTTACAAGTAACTAAAATGTTACTTGTAAAAATGCTTCTCTGTTCTAAAAGTAACTAAAATTTCTTTGTCAGTCTTCTATGTTCGTTAGTTTTTGAATTCGGGTAGATCATTACAAAACGAAAATGCTTCATGTCCCCAGAAGTAATCCCCCCCAATCATCCCCTAATAGCAGGGTCGTTGCTGGCTATAGGCTAGCTAGGCGACGACCTAGGCCCCCTAAATCTCGGGGGCCAAATTGTATATTATGTTGGTATAGGGTATTGCTTGTAACCCAATCTTGCTAGGTGAACAACTGCATAACAACTAAATAACAACGATTTGTTGTATGGCGTCGACGTGGTGGAGAGAGATAATTTTTCTTGTGCCACGTAATTTTCATAAGTTTATAAATAAAATAAACTATATCTCTCTGGTGGATTGACAATGAAAATATTTTGATTGATCAGTTTATTTACTTTGTATCATCATCATCACGAAGCATTTGGCAGCAAAACCAGTAAGCAATCCTTGATGCTCCATCATGAATAAACCTAGGATCTCTTGTTTAAAAGTATCATAACACTTAGCATACATTCACTGAACCATCTCGTGGCATAAAACTTTGTTTCATCAATTTTTGTATGTAAAACCCTAACGATTACTGTTTAATCTATCAATTACCGATTTCAAACATAAATCCTTTAATTTCCTAATAATTATTTTCTTTTGTCACGGGAACTTATGGTCATGGTCAAGTTTTTCCGGTCAAATTTTTCCGGTCCAATCTGATATCTCCTTTTGAATAACAAGAATTCATAATTTGATCGAGGATTAACTAATATAAATTCAATTGAACATAATCCAGATGGCTATCAAATATAGCAGAAAATTTTACTAATCAATTAAATGATTCCTAATAAAAGTTCCCTTCAATGTCCATTTTTGCTCATCATTATCAAATATAGCACGCCAATTTTTTTCATTTATGAATTAGCTTGATCAAAATAACAGCATGAATCAGAATCACTAATTGTTCTGGGTATTAATCGAATAAGAAATGTTAGCCAAGATAAAAATAAAATAAAAAATATCGGATAATGAAATTGAAATATTATCAAGATTGAAAATGGATCAGGACTTCGTAAAGTTAATGTGAAAGATGATCGAAGATAAGAAGGATCTTTTTCAGAAGATTTATAAAGAAAATCATCTTTATACCCAAAGGACGTGGAAAATAATAAACGACCTCTCTCCGCCACAACAATAGACACATCATTAACGTTGTTATTCAACTGTTACATAGTTTTTTATATAGCATTTTCGGCTTGTAACCCTTGGTTTTATGATGGTGTACGAGTCGTTTTAACTTCTTTTACCCTTGTTTCATTCTCTATCTCTATTAGAGGATTTAGGTTTCCTCCAGTCTCTAATTAAAAAATAAGAAGAAGGTTAAAGTATTTCTCTTGGAGTTGATTTCACTCACGATTAGAGACTTGATGGTGTTGCTTTCACTCACGATTGCTCCACAGAATCCCTCTATAATATCTTGCGATTTCTACTTGTGTAAGGATTTATTAGACGATTACTTATCTTCTGACTTATACTAGCAATAAAACGATCAATAAATCAATCTAGCGTGCACTCCAAAAACAATCTAAGAATCACTCATAAACCCAAGATATGGTAAAAAACAACGGTGATGATAAAAACTCGCAATAGATTTGTATTAATAATAAAGCTTCACGCTTAGAACATTGAATTCATCCTTAATCAACAAAGGATTTAGCTACTCTTATTACAAAGAAGATAAATAATGGTGGTTTTCCCCTAAGGGGTAAACCCTAGATTTTTTATGTAGAATAAACCCTAGGTTTTTTATGTAGAATAGACCCTAGGTTTTTTATATGAGATGGTGATGATATCTTTTTTGGAAGTCCTAATACCTATTTATATAGGTTTACATTGCTTGGCCTTCTAGTATCTCCATCAGTTAAGGAACCGACCCGAAATTACGAAGGAAAGACCCTAACTGTGAATTTTGGCCTTCACAAGTATGCATACCCGTTCGCATACTTAATTTTGTAATAAAATCCAGGGAAATAAGTATGCATACCCGTTTGCATACTTTTTCTTTCTTCGGTATTCGATAAAAAGTTTGTTTTGCCCGCAACTTCTTTGTCTAAACTCGGAATGACCTCATTCTTTTTGCATTATTTTCCTATTTCAATTATCTTCAAGATGGTGATGAGAAATCCTGAATTTGAATGATTTAATTTAGGTCTTTGGCCCGTCTCTTGATTTTGAGCGTTTTGCTCCTTTTCGTCCCACTTCTTCAACTTCTCTTGGACTTGGGCACTTGGAATACTTCTATTCCTAGATCTTTTTAGCACTTTGTAGCTCCTTTTTGGATGATTCACCTAATAGAAACACATAAGAGAAACACAAGAGTAATAATACAAAAATATGCAAGAATAATAGCTAAAGCAAGTATGAAATGGGCATTAAAATCATATGAATTATGCACTTATCAATTTCGCATCAGAAAGGGCATGAAGATCGATTTTTATCAAGAGATAAGGTTTTTTGTTTTGTGTTTTTAGCCTCTTTTTTTTTGAAATTCGTATCATTTGACAATCTGTAATATATTTTACATCAAATCCCAAAAACAAAAACAAAAAAAAAAATTGCTTATATAGGTCCCGTTTCAGTAAGTCCGCCTAGGGATTTTAAAAACTTTGCTACGGCCCTGCCCAATAGGTGTCGCAAGCGTACTGGTTCTTTGCATTCAACCCCGGACCTACTGTTGATCCCTAATGGTTCAACATTCATGGACGAAGGGTTTAGATCGAAGTCACATCATGGGAGATAATGGTGGGATATGATAGTGGGGACATGTAGCACTTCCGTTTATAGAAGATATGAATGAACATTATGAATAAGGAAAGTGAATTGATTTTGGACTCACTAGGTAGGATCTAATATGGAATTATTGTTAGAGAATTGCTTGGTTGAACCCACTAGCGTTGGTATGTCAAGCTAGTTGTCAAATTTAGTTTCCAAAACGCATTCTTGATTTAGTATACTAAAGTTAGTTTCAGACTAGATTAGGTCTAAGAAGAGCTATTCTTGAAGGATGAAGATTGAAGACTACAAGAAGACATCAACGAGGACTTCATCAACAAAGGTATGTGGTCATTGATTTCATTTGGATTCTTTTTCAATTATATCTTTCTAATCTATGGAAACAAATTCTTTCTCTATGGAACAATTCCTACGACGGTAAATGTACATATATATATATATATATACTCGAGGTTATTTGATCCACGACTTTTGTGACAATAACCTTTATCCCTGGAAAGGTTCTCATGTTATAGTGAATGAGCTTACGAATTCAACCAGCCAAGAACCACTCAATTTTGAGTTATAAAGATGAAGTTATGAGTGATTTATTAAAGTACCAGTTATAAGTGTTGTTGTAATTGTTACAGTTCATTAGTAGAAAACAATCCATGAACTTTTTGTAATGGTTCACGGACTTGAGCCCAATTACGTGACTAGAAGCCTTTTTCGGTCAAGTTTTTGATGTTTCCTTATCTAGGCAAGATAGCTATTACTCCAAACATATTTTATTACCGTATTAAAGTGTTTGTGATTCCTTCCTAAGATAAATTGTGATTTATTCACATAAATACAATATTTGCTAAATTAATTATTTATTTAATTATTTTGGAAAGAGTTGTAACTTAGGAAAGACTCCCAAAATTAGGAGAGTCTTGAAAAAGGAAATAGCTTTCAAGCTACCTTGTTCACTATAAATAAAGGGTTCGTGAGTGCTACATGTTTCATCCCCTTTGAAAAATTGGTGTAAGCTTCATAAGGTTATTTTCCATGTCTTCTATTCTTTGTGAACAAGAGTGAGATAAAAGTCTTTGTATTAGGGGTCACAAAGCCAAGTTGATAATAATCTTCGTGATTGTTATATAACTTGTAATCTAGGTTTTTCACCTCTTGTCTATTCTAAAGTCTTCTCTCTGATATAAGACCATTCAAGAGTTGTTGATCATAAACCCTTGGTTTTGATAGATTTCAGTTCTCGATCATATACCAACACTTGTTAGTCGAAATCAGAACTAAAAAGAAAACTTCGATTAAGGTATCTTATAAAAAACCTTAAGAAGTTTTAAACAAGATATCTCTAGATTTATTCTAGTTGTTCTTGTTGTAGAATAATTAGGTTTCTCTTCCATTTTTGAAGAGTATAATAAATCATAATCTACAAGTTTGTTTTGATATTACTTTTTACCTAGTAATTGTTTTTCTCAAAACAAACACAAGATTTCCAAAACCTTGATTCACATCTAAAGGGAAATCGAATCGGTGTTTTGTGAAAACAAAAGATCGAAAAGTATCAACGTTGTTGTTAGATCTTCTAAAGAGAACTAACATTTTTCTAGAAGATTTTTGAGAGTGCTTCTGAAGAGAACCTTGTTCTACCAGAAGATTTTGGAGAATAACTTTTAAAGAGAATTGGTGTTCTGCTAGGAGTTTTACAAGTTCTTGAATACAGCTGAAGCAGGTATTACATCTAATCCGAATAGGTAGTAGGAAATTAGTGTAACAACTTATAATCAGTGTGTGTTTATTCTGGACTAGGTGTCGGGTTTTTTTTTTGCATTTGAGATTTCCTCGTTAACAAAATTTTTGGTGTCTGTGTTATTTCTTTTCTGCATTATATTGTTTATCTTTATAATTGAAATTTCACAGATTGTGCGTTAATCAATCATCTTTGATAAATCTGACCTTGTTTGTTGGATATGATTTTTATTGATCTTGGATATTGGTCTTTGGTACCGTCCAAGTATTTCTCATATCAATCAGGCTCATAGATTTCTATCCATTTGATTTGCTGATTGATTTGAGAAAAAGAGATAAACTCTTTAGTATTATTCTTTGATTGAGTTTTTACTCTCGGAATATTATTAAAGTTTAGTTCATACAGATTTCCTAACGAAATATTGGGTGTGGAATAGTACCTACGCCTTTTCAATTATCAACTCGACCGTTTGGGGTCACTTATGCGAAGGCTTGGGATGGTATCACCGAACATCACTTACTCTCCTCAAGACAGCTCGGATACATCGTGTTGGCTATATCAGGCGAAACCATGACGTTGGAGTCAAATATTTACCTCATGTCTTCCAATACTTTAACGAAATTGGGTTTTGTTATATTGTGCACATGATACAAGCCAATTTTCGACATTGAAAATTGTAAACAACAATAAAAAAAATATGAGAAATAATGTAAATTTATATTGAAGAATACAAACTTTTCACTTGTATAGAAAGAAATTCAAAAAAATCCATGAATATTTGTCTTTTTCGATGCAAATTTACATTATCTCTCATATATTTTTCATTGGTATTTACAATTTCTCATGCCAATGATTGGCTCTTATCTTGTGCAAGGATGCAAACTCCAAAGAATGAAAATTTTGTATGTGACTTGTAACCGAAAAATTTAGTTATATTTGTACCTGACTTGTTTCAAATTTGTTACCTGACTTGTAACCGAAAAACTTTGTACCCCCACCTTTTGCACCCAAAATATTTTCCCCCGCAACATGTTGCTCCCCAACTGACCCATGACATTCAGTTGAGGACCCACCGCGCGGGCCTTAAAAGGTTCAAGGATTTCAATTCTAGAATTTACATGTTGACTCATCATGGGGAAAAAAGGTGAGGGGGGTGTAGCAAGGGGACTTGTAACCGGAAGTCAGTCTCAAAATAAGATCTAAAATATAATTTGTGACCTGATATTTGCTTGATGTCTTTATATTTGTTATTCGACACGGATTTTGCATCTATACCGTTGACATTTGCACAATAACTTCAAAACATGTCTTTCTAATTCAAAATCGGCCACATAATCCAAAATAGTTCACATGTATCAAAAACTGATACGTAACCAACTATTTCCTCATCGAATTTGGATATTCTTCGTGACCCAAGTTTATATAGTGACACTATAATATGCATTGTGAAGTATAATCGGTGATTATAACCCAAATTTTAATATGCGACCTAAAACTTTATAAGGCTAATTTCGGTGCTCAATATGTCATTTTTGCTCCAATGTGGGCGTGGAAAAATGGAAAAAGTGGACGAGCAAACTTGCAATCTTGCTCGAATTAAGGTACAAGAGTTACGAATACTATTAAATAATGAGTAAATAATTTTGTTGTTGACTTATTTTTTTTGGAAGAATAAAAGATGTGAAACTTAAAGAAATTTTTAAAATAATATTTTGAATTGATTTAGGAAATGTTTAATTTCAACAAGTCTACAATCCATTTTAGAAAGTGCGTTTATAGTTTAATTTGGTTATTAAACTCTGTTATGACATTTCTGAAAGGTTTTTCACCTATGAAGAAATTGCAAAGCCGTGGTACTCACCCTCCTCAAAATAATTAAACACGCTTTCATTATTCATTTAATTATTTATTTTTTCATAATAATATGTTTTTGGCCACCTATGTAGAACTTCTCTATATTAATACCCTTGGGCATCCACAAAATTATTAGTATAGGGAGGTTATTAATATAGAGAGGTTATCCATAGAAAATGTAAAAATTTAAGTTCAATGTATGGGAAATGCGTTTGTAGTTGTATTTAGACGATGTATATACATTTTTATAGTTCCAATATACAAGTGCATGTATATATCTTGGAATCTGTAGTTTCAATAAGCTTTAAATATGCTCGACAAGTTGGAAATATTTTGGCTTCAACAAGAAGGTGTCTATGTTGATGAGATATATATTACGCATCCGCAAGTTAAAAGATGTTGTAGTAATCCAAATTTTTTTTTCTCAAACAACTATATATAAGTATTTTGTTTAATCATAAATTTAGCATAACTAGATATATATTTTTTAATATACATATTGATTATTAATATTTGGAGGTAAATTCTTTAATTAAGGCGGAACTAGAAAAAATCATTAATATTAAACTGAAGAGGTTATTACTATTTCTCACTGGCCCAAATTAGGACCATAAATTTGTATTAATATGTAGAGGTTATTAATATATGGAGTATCAATATATGGAGGTTTTACTGTAATATGTTTTTGGCCACCTATGGTCAAAGTAAAAGTAACTTTTCCTAAAGAAAAAGGGAAAATAGTCAAATAACAATATTGATGACAATATTGATTCATGTATAAAAGCGATGTGCATTAATATACTAGTAATATATTTGGTTTTGAGCAGCCCAATATCGCTAGGTTATCGTTCTAAGGAACCGCTGTTGCTGATATTTTACGGTCATCCTATTATATACCGTATAAGTGGAGCGAATTATTCGTTGATTTACTCATGGATAATTCCAAAATCTCATATATATAAATTAATATTTTACGATGCCTAATCGATCTTCAATTCCTAATTGTTATGTTCTTAAGGTATATTTACTTATAAATATGTGTTGGTTGTGTTACATCTGTTGCAGTAAAATATGTGATAGTTTGTTATCTATCTTATTGTATATGTGATGTTGCGAAATAAATATTTGTGCATACTAATATGTTTTAGTTTTTCGTCATTCAATTTTATTTTCTTAGAATCTCATATATGAATCCAAATTTAGACAAACTTAATTATATAAGTGTAGTTGCAAACAAGTAAGCTATAGATTTCAAATTATCTTTAGTTGCCATTTCTTTTCTTTTTTGTATATTTGAAAACTCGAAGTTTTTAATCCTGGTTAATATTTTCAATAAAAAAAATGAGGAAAAAGGTTTATGTTATCGATCATAGATTGAAGTTCGTGATTTTACTTTTTCTTTTCTAGTTTTTCGTTAACTGCCTTGGCAAGAGGGAACTCCAGGAATTACTTTTTTTGGTTCTTTTAAACCTCTTCATGTTCTTGCTCCGGTTACGATAGAAAACTATATAATCAACATAATGTTCAGCTTCAAAGATATGAAATAACAAATGATAAGAGGGAGAGAGAGAAAGTAAAAACCTTTTAGTTTTTGTGTTTAATGCCATGCATTGTTGATTCTATTATAACCTTCACTGCTACCCAGAAGACTTCCTTGTCTTTGGTTTGATCATCACATTTCTTTTACCACATAAACCGCTCCTAGAAATTCCATCATACGTGTAGCATATAACTTTTTCTCCTTCGAAGACAAATTCCAATATGCTTCTGCATTCTAACCTAAAACTTCTTCTTTGAGTATCATTTCAAATTGTACATTGGATAGAAGAGAACAGTTTTCTAGAAAATAATATTATGTGATGGAAGACCTGCACTTGGAGTCTTTGATATTTGGAGCATTCAACTTGATAAAGTTGAGGATAGTACTAGGAAGATGGCTCCCACAACTGAAAATCTCGAGGCTGCGAGACTCAACAGTGCAATTTTGAATATGAAAAATCTACAATGTGTAACGATTCAAGAACTGGGCAACTTGAAAAGATCTTTTTAGATAGTGCTTCATCGAAAATTGAAATTCCATGAAGCTGCGGAAATTTAAGGTGAGGTAAATCCATTGATTTTGGTAAACGAACATGTGCATATTCTGCGACGCTACTCACTAGCATTTTTTACATCATTGGTGATTTGCAATTTAGGGGTTGATAGGGAATTTGAAATCTGAAAGAAAATATTCACATATTTCTAAAGTCATTTCTTGAACCTTACGTTTAGCAGGACCAACAATCCATCTACTAACATTTCTTGTTATTGGGCTGACCGACCGGAGGGCCCAATTACGTTTAGCAGCACCAACAATCCATCTACTAACATTTCTCGTTATTGGGCCGACCGACCGGAGAGCCCAAAGAGAGGAAGTCCCTTTTATGTCCACTTTTTTGTAAAATGAAACCTAACAAAAATGTGTAATTTGATAAAAAAAGATTGGAAATAGTCCCTCCATTTTAGTCCAATTATTGTAACTCCTTATGTATCCTATTTTTTCAGGAGTATGATTGACAAGCAAACTAGAATATAACATATCTAAAAATACGTGCGTTGGAATTTTACAAATTTTATCTCGTTGGAAATATTTTGAAAAGATCTACATAATCAGTACAAACAACAATATCAAATTTAGAGTTTTACGAAAAATTCGGAGGTGTTTATCCTTTTAGGCACAATTATGCAAATCACCACAAAGGATGCGCCATGTTTTGGTTTATGCATCAACTAATTTTCTGTTGCGACTAATAAAACGATGTATATGCACAAAAATATCATTCCAATAAAAAAATGATGTATAACGCGTTATGCAATCGGCGGTGTTTCGTTTTTCTTTACTCGGCCCACCCCACCGTGGCAGCGGTGGTCTAGTAATATCTTTATCACTGTATGAACTATATAAGTTTGCAATCAGATTTACCAATATTTCGAGTTCTTCTACCACAATTAGGATAGGTAGCATCACCAGAACCTCATACCCACTGATGTCATGACCAAGATCCAAATAAACCTTTTTTATTTCGTTCACTAAAATGGTTTGAATATCAGGCGGTAAACTGCTATGATCATATGTGTCCATAATAAGTTCCATCGATCTTCTGTTAACATTATTCATCTTGTTTAAAAAAAAATTGATTTTTTTTAAACATATTCGCACAACCTTCAACGGCGGGCCTCCTTTCATATTTGGTTTGAAAATTGGAAACCTGAGTTCTCAAATAAGTCGATTTTTTTTTATTAGTCTTATCATCTCTCGTTTGTGCACAAACTAAATTTCTGCCAATTTCTCAAACTTTGGAAACCACTTTATTACCTGCGCATAAGTATTTATATGTGATTTAGAAATTTATTTAAAATACTATAACTAGACAGTTCACTCTGGAAGGAATTGTCTAACATTGGACGTTTTTTTTTCTTTTCTCAATCTTTTCTGAAAAATCCAAAATTTTAATACTATTCCTAACTCGGATACCTACCGGATATTATATCATTGATCGCTGTTGTAGGGGTCAAAAATAATTACACTTTCTTACTACTTAAAATATATAATGAAGTAAGGGCAAGAAAGGATCGTTCCCACGGAGAGGACTTAGGTTGTCAATATGTTTTGGTTTTCTAAAAGTAACAAGGGGGGTTTTCTTATTTTTATGTAAGCAATAAAAGTAAATCACAAGCAAAGTAAATTGGAGAAATAATCAATGAGAGAAAGATATTGGTCAAGGAATTCATCTTCAATCTTGAACATGTGCCTGCATACATGATTGGAATTACAATTTAATCTCTTTATCATCAAAAGCCTAGAGTATCAAGAGAGCAAGATATTCCATTAATTTCCTAAGTTCATCAACACACACATTAGAGCTGCGTATGTGAATTCTACCTAAAAAATAACCTAAATCCTTGCGCTAATTAAGTTCGATTCCTAGGAGCATTAAGTTTTGGAAATAGGCTAATCAATGCAATTTTCATACATTGCGCATGACAATTCGGACAATGGTCAAACTCTACATATGATCACAAGAGTGTATCACTACAAACCGTGATCATATCATGCTACTTGTATTCGGGGTTATCGCTCGATGAAAAACCCTAAAATAGCTATGGACAAGGATGCAAGTTCAATTAATTGGTCGCTTAACCAAACAAACATCTAATCCTATCACAATACATCAATCATGTGATTATAAAAACAGTAGAAGTTTGAACGATAATCAAGAGAGAAAAATAACGCATTAATCAAGCACAAGTTGTAGATATAGGACTACATCCTTAACCAATAATATTAAATTTAGCTACTCATAGTACAAAGAAGATGAATAATGGTGGTTTCACCCTAAAGGGGTACACCCTAGGTTTTTGATGTAGAACTTGTGATATGAGATCCGCTCCTCCCATTCTACATGACCTAATACCTTTTTATAGGTTTACATTGCTTGGCCATCAAGTATTTAGTTGGGTTTAGGAACCCGACCCAAAAATATGACCTAACGACTCCAAACGTTCCCTTAGGCCTTCCAAAGTGTAAATACACGTTTACTACTACCTAAGTTTGCGAACCCAGTCCGCAAACTTCAAATTCTAACAGAAATTTTCGGAATTAAGTCTGCGAACCCGGTATGCGAACCCAGTTCACAGACTTACTGTCTTCGGTATTCAATGAAAATTGTTTTGGCCACAAATTCTTCGTAGGAACTCGGAATGACCTCATTCTTTTTGCATTCTTTTTATCTTTCAATTATCTTCAAGATGATGATGAGAAATCCTTAATTTGAATGAGTTGAGATCATTATTTGGCCCGTCTCTTGATTTTGAGCGTTTTGCTCCTTTTTCGTCGCACTTCTTCCACTTCTCTTGGACTTGGGCACTTGGATTCTTGGAATACTTTTCTTCGTAGCTATTTTCAGCACTTTAAATCTCCTTTTTGGATGATTCACCTAATAGAGATAAATAAGAGAAACCAAAGTAATAATACGAAAATATGCAAGAATAATAGCTAAAGCAAGTATGGAATGAACATTAAAATCATATGAATTATGCACTTATCAAATTCCCACACACTTAGATTTTTCTAGTCCTCGAGCAAACTAAAATAAACTAATCCTAAATACAACAACTTCATCTCGTCGAGAATACGGTTACTATTAGCAAGAATAACAGGCCTTTAAACCCCCTAGGTGTCCCTAGTGGACGAGTTATATTCTCGTGAGGGTTTACAAGAGGTATACCCACAAAACCTACTCCAATATCTTGCCTTGGAAGAACCACTAAGGATAGACACAAAATAGTAGTTGATAAGATAATCAACATACTTATGTTCTTTAGCTGCAAACATCCCACATACATTCCAATCATCACAAATAAGTAATTACTTATGTATGACATTAAAACTGATTGCAAAAACTCTACTAAGATAGTCATCGTACTTGTTGCAACGTTTATCACAACACTCGCATACTGAAATCACATGGATAGATAAGAAAATGGAGATAGAAAAGTGAAGTGTGCAAATGTTGAGTAAAGTGAAAGATGTTACCCACAATACTTGTATGAATGTCGTCAAAGGATATATATTTATAGCGCAACGGTTGAGAGAAGCACCCATTTAACTCGACCACATGAATAGATACTCTAAGCGCATGTTCCTTTTCATCAAGCACATGATAGTTGCCTTGGATCCTGCACTCCACGCTTGCTTAGGCGACGAAGACAGGGAGAACGTTTCACACAAATTGCTATCCAAGTGTCAATAACCTCATCAATAGTCTTTTTTGACTTGCTATATAATGATTATATGGTTTTTGTTTCATCGACTACATGATTATCCGCGATTCCGGACCTATCATTTATTAGTGTCGATAAATGAAGAGGAGCCTTATTTAAATACAATTTTTTTTTCTCTATTTTTTTTCCGGCTCACTCTTTACTCTTTAAGAGTGTAAGACAATTGTCTTATGAGTCTTCTAAATAAACTCAACCAATGATTACCTTGCTACAACATCCATGGCAGTATCAGGATCCCACCAAATCACTTTAGAGAAACATATAACTGCAAAAATAAAAAGAAAGTGGTTCAGTAATGATTAATTGTGAGAATGACTATTTCAAATGACTACCATAGCTTAGTTTTGCATTCAATTATGAACGTATATATTTAAGGATTGAAATAAATGGAACTTAATCTATAGCCTTAAGAACTGTTTCAACCTTAAAAGGTTTAGAGTGTCATCCTAATTAGCTCATAATTAACTCCAAAAGATGAAGTCTCAAGAATGCAAGAAATCAAAGAGTATTATTATTATGTGTATATGCAAATAGTAGAAACTAAATGCTCCCCCACACTTAAACTCAACATTGTCCTCAATGTTCAAAACCGAAAATTCTGATTTCGGACATAACAGCCCTGAAAACTCAAAAACTGTACCAATGCGTAGGGAACTAGGAAAAACATCCTAAATTAAAGTTGTTCACCAACGTCTTTTATATAACGTGTCAAAAGTTCACAATGTTTCGATAAATGGTCTGACTTTTATGGCCTCCGGGCTGACTTACATGCAATCTGAAAAAGTTCTGGAAAAATACCGAAAATCAAATGTCCAGGCCTATCTCTCCAACTTAACAGACACCTAATTCATATTTTCTTTTTGTAAAATAAAGGTATGTCTTTCCTCTTTAAAATTTGGGGTCAACCACTCAAATCGGACTCCGTATGAAGTCTCGAGAGCTATTTTCGTAACAAGTGTGCAGTCAGAATTTTCTGACGAGAATTCGTCAAAACTTTCATTATAGATATAGGACTTTGTATAATCTAAGATGGGAATGCAAGATATGAAAAACTAAGAAAATAAAAACAAAATGGATAGAGAAAATTTGGTAATCCTTCCAAAAAACAATCTGCAATTCAAATAACAGCTTCAAAAAATCATTAGCACAAAATATAAATATAGAAACTATCACTTTATTGAAGTTTCCCCCACACTTAGTCCTTTCTACACTCGGAAGTGGATAGAGAACATAGGATTCGGGAACTTCAATGTTTCTTCTTTGCAAACTTGCATAGTATGAGAATCAAATGTTTCTAATGACGGAAATCGAGAACAAAGTCATTCAACAATATTCTCGAAGCATATACATTCAAACCAATAAGAGGTAAAGGAGAAGAAACAATATGCAAAAGGTTATATAAACCTTGCACAATCTCTTGTATCACATAATCCTCTTCATTGTTGAAAAACTCAAGTGAATTACTCACCTCTTTTATATCATGGTCCTCTATCAAACCTTGCAACCATTCTTCATCAGTTTCTGCCTTAACCAAAGTCTCGACATAAACATCATCGTTACAATTCTTTGCAAGCTCAATCGGGTCTTCCACAATATTGGTCAAATCGGTCACATTCTCAACATACTCCTCTTCGTTGTAAGGCACATACTCTTTTGCGGCTCCAAATTTCGCTACAAGGAACTTTTTTAGAAGACTCAAAAATGCATCATCCTCAAGCTCCACCCTTTGAATAAGCTCTTGATCATTATTAAGATCAATGCTTGAGTTATCTACAGAAGTGTCATCATATTCTTCTTCGTCTTCATCTTGATTCCAAAAAGATTCCCCGGTACACCTTTGGGAAATGTCACCATGAGTTGGTTCAAGCGATGTATCTTCATAATCATCGTCACTTTCATAGTTAACATAAGATTGGTTCTCACTGAATTTAGTGTTGCTAGTCTCAAACCCATCCTTTTGAATAGGTGAATGATCATTATTAAGATCAAGAGTTGAGTTAACTACACAATTATCAATGAAAGACCCCAAAGGTTGGCCTTTTTCAATATTAGCATCAATCAAATATTCATCACAAACCACAGGCACATTACAATAGTTATTATTTTGAAAACAAAGTTCTTCTTCATATCTTTCTTCTTTGTATTGATCAATATCTCTTTGTAAGTTAGCAATACCTTCACGAAGTTCTTGGAGTTGCTCGTCTGTAGTCTTTTTAGCTTTTTGAAACTCTTGTTGTACAAAGTTGGAAAATTTGTCTAATAAGTTAGAGACTTGTTGTTCACGAGCATAAGAATCTTCCAATCCTTGTGGTTGATCACACACATACCCGCCATAAGGTTTTTGATACGTATGAGGACCAAAATATTCCATAGGATATTGATCATAGCCAATAAATTGGTTTTGATTATACCCATGGAATGGTTGGAAGTTGTCATGTTGTTGAGATTGTTGGAAACCGTATCCATTGTTCCAATATGCTCCATCCATGAGAAATAAGTACCTGAAACACGATTCTCAAAACAAGGTTAAAAACCAGAAAATAAAAACAAAACTAAAAACAAAACTAAAAACAAGAAAATCAGAAAATCAGAAACCAAAAACAAGTGACAACCGCTGCCTCCACGGCAGCGGCACCAAAATTTGATCGCTGTCGTAGGCGTCAAAAATAATTACACTTTCTTACTACTCAAAATATATAATGAAGCAAGGGCAAGAAAGGATCGTTCCCATAGAGAGGACTTAGGTTGTCAATATGTTTTGGTTTTCTAAAAGTAACAAGGGGGGTTTTCTTATTTTTATGAAAGCAATAAAAGTAAATCACAAGCAAAGTAAATTGGAGAAATAATCAATGAGAGAAATATATTGGTCAAGGAATTCATCTTCAATCTTGAACATGTGCCTGCATACATGATTGGAATTACAATTTAATCTCTTTATCATCAAAAGCCTAGAGTATCAAGAGAGCAAGATATTCCATTAATTTCCTAAGTTCATCAACACACACATTAGAGCTGCGTATGTGAATTCTACCTAAAAAATAACCTAAATCCTTGCGCTAATTAAGTTCGATTCCTAGGAGCATTAAGTTTTGGAAATAGGCTAATCAATGCAATTTTCATACATTGCGCATGACAATTCGGACAATGGTCAAACTCTACATATGATCACAAGAGTGTATCACTACAAACCGTGATCATATCATGCTACTTGTATTCGGGGTTATCGCTCGATGAAAAACCCTAAAATAGCTATGGACAAGGATGCAAGTTCAATTAATTGGTCGCTTAACCAAACAAACATCTAATCCTATCACAATACATCAATCATGTGATTATAAAAACAGTAGAAGTTTGAACGATAATCAAGAGAGAAAAATAACGCATTAATCAAGCACAAGTTGTAGATATAGGACTACATCCTTAACCAATAATATTAAATTTAGCTACTCATAGTACAAAGAAGATGAATAATGGTGGTTTCACCCTAAAGGGGTACACCCTAGGTTTTTGATGTAGAACTTGTGATATGAGATCCGCTCCTCCCATTCTACATGACCTAATACCTTTTTATAGGTTTACATTGCTTGGCCATCAAGTATTTAGTTGGGTTTAGGAACCCGACCCAAAAATATGACCTAACGACTCCAAACGTTCCCTTAGGCCTTCCAAAGTGTAAATACACGTTTACTACTACCTAAGTTTGCGAACCCAGTCCGCAAACTTCAAATTCTAACAGAAATTTTCGGAATTAAGTCTGCGAACCCGGTATGCGAACCCAGTTCACAGACTTACTGTCTTCGGTATTCAATGAAAATTGTTTTGGCCACAAATTCTTCGTAGGAACTCGGAATGACCTCATTCTTTTTGCATTCTTTTTATCTTTCAATTATCTTCAAGATGATGATGAGAAATCCTTAATTTGAATGAGTTGAGATCATTATTTGGCCCGTCTCTTGATTTTGAGCGTTTTGCTCCTTTTTCGTCGCACTTCTTCCACTTCTCTTGGACTTGGGCACTTGGATTCTTGGAATACTTTTCTTCGTAGCTATTTTCAGCACTTTAAATCTCCTTTTTGGATGATTCACCTAATAGAGATAAATAAGAGAAACCAAAGTAATAATACGAAAATATGCAAGAATAATAGCTAAAGCAAGTATGGAATGAACATTAAAATCATATGAATTATGCACTTATCAATCATCATCATATTTCTCCTCCTCAAGTCCCTCAAAAAATTTTGATGGGTCGTTGATCTAATCGACGAGTAGCCCAAATGTTCACTGCACAGTATAACTCAACATGTCTTAAAAACCTCATCGACAACAAAAAATTCATGTTATACATCTACCCAACCCATTTTTTCCCTGATAGTTTTGTATGTCTGAATAAATCTTCTAGCCAATTTACGTACAACTCACATTGCTACCATCATGCTTCCTCCAACCATATTACCTCTAACTCCCAACCAGCCACCAATTGATGTCAATTGTTCTTATGAAAGATTCATTCCCACCCACCCCCACCCCCAAAGATCCAAATGTTTTCCATGGAAATGCATCAAACTTTTGCAACTCGTTTCTAATCTTTATTAAATAAATCATTTTGATTTCTTGTCAAGTTTCTCAAAAATTTTCTTAAACATTTATTTTTGCAAAAGCTTCAATCATGGTCTTCTTTAATCGATATTTTTCTCACCCATCTTTTACATCCAAAAAACTTAAATCATCGGAAAGAAAATTACTAGATTAATACAATATGATGCCTAGCAAGTAAGTGTTAAACTCTCTCAATACTCTCAATTCAGTAAACACTTTCATACATGATGAATAAATAGATGGGATGTTTTGGGTTCTTGTTGTAAATTCTTATCATTCAATGTAAAAACTAAAAAATCCTTATACCGTCCAATGTATGGGCTTTCTATTATAGTTAAAACCCCATATTTGTTGGCTCGCAATAAATGAGGTAATGTAGGTTATCAAAATCATATCCTCCTATTAAAACCCCCCAATGATCCATTCTTGGAAAGTTGAGTTTTTTTCTTATATATCTTACTGGCATTATAACATAATATATTGGATCATGTTGATTTTCTGGAGAAATAAACAGTCTAAAAATCCTAAAAGATTGGTGCATAAATCTCATCTTGCATGTACTCTATACATAATTCGATCATTTGTGCTAAAAAATTCAACATAAAATTAGATACTTAAGAAAGAAAAATGAAATAGGTAAAGAATTTAAATTTAATAAAATAATCATTAAGTCTAATTACTTCCTTTACCGTGGCTGATCGCTCATGAGAAGAATCTTGCATCCCAATAAACCCCACAATAATGGGAAACAAAACCCAGTGTTCAGATCGATATTCTTTAGATTTGCTATCTTGTCCAGTTTTAAATTTTAATAATACTTTTCAAATTCTTCAACATCATCATTCACCTCATCGACCCCTGCGTTTGTAACTTTGGCCATTGTAAGAACTAAGACCTTATAAATCAAAAGTATATTAAAACAACATCAAAATTTCAAACATATTTTGGTTTATTTGCTTAATTTCTCAAGTTGAGAAACTTTCACATAACTTTGGCTATTATATTTATAGTTCCATATAATGGTGTACATGCCTGGTATGTACATATAAAAACCAAAACATATAGGCAACCAAGTACATCACCAGCTTTTTCGTTCGGCAACCTGTATAGACAAAACAAAATACAATCACAAGTTGGTCAAAACAAAGACCATTGAATAAAATTGTATATAGAGTTTTTCTCTTTCTATTCCACAATCAATATGTTTATATTAAAAGTCTGTAATGGCTGATTGTGTGGAAGAATTCTTGGACGATCTCAAAAATCAATATCCAAGATCAATCTAGTCATATCTGAATTAATTAGAGGATCTGAATTCTAACAAGTATGAAACTTGCAATGTATCTTTCAAGATATGAATTCAATAAGAAAGAGTCTTGTTTTTGAATAAAAAATTAAACTATATACATACTACTCGTTTTATTCTTATTATAAAGATAAAATAATATAACGCAAGAGGAAAAACATAAGACACCAGAAGTTTTGTTAACGAGGAAAACTGCACCTGCAGAAAAACCCCGGGACCTCTCCCCCTTTGAACACCATATTATATTAAACTGTTACAGACACTAGCCTACTATCATATTTCGTACTGGAATGTAGTTGATACCGAATTGACCCTCCAAGAAATTCAGTTGCAGTCGTGTTCCTTACGCCTCTTGTCTCGCAAGATTCTGAGCACTTGATTCCCTTAGCTTACGTCCATTACATCCTAAGAGTTTATTCAACCTCATTAAAGACTGTTAGAGCACTGCTAGGTTGAACCCTCCAACCATTTGTATGTCAAGGTTGGTTGTCATATTTTAGTATCAAAACTCAAAAGTCGCTTGATTATATTACTAGAATCAACTTTGTTAGGTTAGACTAAGAAGTCTATAAATGTTGAGACATACAAGTATTACTCTGAAGACCTGAAGATTCTGAAGATGTATCGACATCAGCGAAGACATTATCCTTCTATTTGAGGTTAGTTTGTGACTTGTTTCCAATTCTATTACGTTATTTCCAAGTCGTTTAGATTGAAAACATAACATGCGAAGTTATAAACATGAAACTCTATTATAAAAGAGTTGATCATCTTATCATGATTAAAGTGTCAAGGAAGGGTATACAAGTTGTTTTACAATCTTGGTATATTAAATTACAAAGTACAACGCTTATCTTTTGAACTTCATAATTGCGACATGAACATAATCTTTGTAACTTGTAACTAGATTGTGTGATGAAATTAGGAATGATTTTATGCCTAGAAAGCTATGTTTGATTCATGAGTTTAAAGAAGTAGGCTTACGAACTTGTTTCTTAGTTGAAAGAAACGAATATCATTGGTGATCCGGTTTTCATTGAAGATCTAAGGCAGGACCCGTCCCTACTTATGTTGGAAGTCATGGTAGTACCGATCCTTACCTATATTGGGAGACAAGGTGGTACCGATCCTTACCAAGTTAAGAGTCATGGTAATACCGATCCTTACCTATATTGGGGGCTAAGGTAGAATTGATCCCTACCTACATTGAGAGTCATGGTAGAATTGATCCCCATATGCAAAAACCGATTTACATTATCACGTGCACTTTAGAGTTTGTGTGATTTTGGAAATTAGGCTTGCAAAATAGGAAAGTTCAATATGTCGACATAGTGAGTAATTTGAACATGTACACAAAGCTTATGTATTATTGTTTAAAGATATTCCTTAATACTCAAGGTGAGATCCCAAACCGAAATGTTTGACAATCTTTTTGTTAAGATTTATATGTTTTGTTTTTCCAGCAAGCAAAATATATCTTTGGAAGATATATTAGTTAAGTTTTATCTAATATTGAGTTATCCAAGAGGGATTTCGGTATTACAGTTGGATATTGATTGGAATTAGACAAAACCTAATTTAGGTGCTTATTGCATATCTTGAGAATATTTTCGGTTATATAAATTCCTTGGTGTCCAAACTACCTTGGTCTATGAATAATGAAGTTTTTTCTTCTTACAAACTTATCATGAGGCAGGAACTTCATTTTGTAGTCGTTATTGTAGCCGACTAATAGTATTACTTGTAACACTATCTTGGAGTTTCCGATTATTGTTGGAGTTTTCGATTATTGATTTGGTTGACTAACGGTTGTTAAACCTTGATTGCACCTAGTTTGATTATTCTTGAGAGCATTCTCTTCTGACATAATGTCACTCAAACTAGATCAAGAGATTGACGGTTGTTCAGATATGTTTTTAGATCTGACAGTGACTTGTGATCATCCATTGTTAATAGACTCTGTTATGTGTGTGATCAATCATAAGTTGGAATCAAGTTTGGTTGTGCAGGTAGAAAAGAAGACATTTAATATTTGAAGACAAAAAGATTCCGATTGGTTTCGTATCTTTGTGATTTAATTTTGTGTACAAACTTAATCGGTTGGGATCCGACTATATCTTATTTATATTTGATAGACAATTGATTGAATATTTGTAGTAAGAAAACTATCATTTGGTGGTATTCTTCAGTATCTGAATCGATAGTTTGTACACCTAGAGCTGGTTATCTCGATAATTTAGATCTTGGTAGATCTTACTGACAATGAGGGGGTCTAACAACCACATCCAACAATTTGTTTGGTAATTTGAGATGGCTTACTCCAATATACTATCTAGATAATCAACTAGACAGTCTGACTCAATCTAGAGAAAAGTATATCAATGAGTTTATTATCTCTAACTCTTTATTCAATCTACAATCAACAAATAGAAATCTGCGAGCCCGATTGAATATAAGAGGAGTAACTTGAACGGTACCAAAGACCAATGTTCAAGTGTCAATCAATTTAAATCAACAACCAAAGGTTGGATTATCTAATCGATTGATCTTAACGCACAACCTGTGATATTTCAATTATATAACAAAATATAATGCGTAAAAGAAATAACACAGACACCAGAATTTTGTTAACGAGGGAAACCGCAAATGCAGAAAAACCTCGGGACCTAGTCCAGTTTGAACACCACATTGTATTAAGCCGCTACAAACACTAGCCTACTACCAATGAACTTCGGACCGGACTATAGTTGAACCCTAATCAATCTCACTCTGATTCAAGGTACAGTTGCGTTCCTTACGTCTATGATCCCAGCAGGATACTACGCACTTGATTCCCTAGCTGATCTCACCCACAACCAAGAGTTGCTACGACCCAAAGTCGAAGACTTGGTAAACAAATATGTCTCACACGGTAAAGTCTATAGATTGAATAAATCTGTCTCCCACAGAAATACCCAAGAGATTTTGTTCCGTCTTTTGATAAATCAAGGTGAACATGAACCAATTGATAAACCAGACTTATATTCCCTAAGAACATCCTAGTATTATCAATCACCTTACAATAATCTTAATCGTACGATGGCGAAACTAGATATTGTGGAATCACAAATGATGAGACGAAGATGTTTGTGATTACTTTTTATCTTTCCTATCGGAGATTAAATCTCGAGCAAATCTTAGAGAAGATAGTACTCAGACGATAGAATCGGGAAAGATCAGAACATGCAACTACAAAGAAAATAGTTGGGTCTGGATTCACAATCCCAATGAAGTCTTTGAAGTCGTTAACCTACGGGGTCTGAAAGAAACCTAAGGTTAAAGGAGAATCGACTCTAGTTGATGCAACTAGTAACACACAGGAGGTGTGGGGATTAGGTTTCCAGTTGCTAGAGTTCTCCTTTATATAGTTTCAAATCAGGGTTTGCAATCCGAGTTACGTTGGTAACAAAGCATTCAATATTCACCGTTAGATGAAAAACCTGATTCAACCAAGCTAATATCTTTCAACCGCTATATCGAAATTAGCTTGTCACACAAAAATGAAATGTACCCTCATTTAGGTTTATGCAACCGTAACCAAACGTGTACACCGTGTTGGCTCAACAATAGTTAACCGAAGTTAGCCATATGATTACTCTCATATCAACCTTATTCATCTTATCCATAACTAGTTTAAATGACTCAGTGAAACTAGTTAAAGAGTCGTTCAATTTTTATATTCTCATAGAAGTATACAAGAACACAATTGAAGCAAAATCGGTTTGATTCACTTGAATCAATACATGAACATTATAGCCACGGTTTGCAAAGACTGCATTCCTTATTTGATAAATGTTTAAGTTCATGTACACAACCGATTTTAGAAAGTAACCAACTCAAGTATATGCAAACGGGTAAGCATACTTAAGTAGTGGTAGGTTGGGAAACCTACAATAAAATACTGCAAGTGCACAATGTCTAACTAGTAGAATAATGACAAGTACATGTCGTTCCCACGAGGAGTGTGAAATACTGCTACTAACTAATATCAAAAATAACTAATCAACATGATGATTTTTAACGGTTTTCAGAGATTCAGAACAAAATGAAATAACAAATAATCGTAATAATAAACAAAGTATGAGTGGGTTATTAGGGTCTTCGATTTCCACCAATTCAATTATATAAAACTCTACTAATCTCTATTTATTACTCAAGACAATTTCGAAATCAATCTCATGTCTCGGAAAATGGTATATTAAATTCTAAAATACAGTTTCTCAGTTGTAATTTCCTTCGCTTCATAGATAGTGATTCTAAAGCATTACATATCAATCCTAAAGCATACCACGTCAAAGGACTTAACCCAAGCACGAAATATCAATTGAAAAGCATAAATAATCAAGAAAATCACATGAACGATTAAATACCAAGCCATATATGAAGAGAAATCACTAGTCAATGAATTATTATTAGAAATATCGTCATAGAGTTTATAAAATTATATTGACTTCCATCTAAACCCTAACATGGCTCTAGCTAAACATGTCTTTCTCAAAAGCCACAAACATATTAAAATCAAAAACTCTAGCTAAGCGAAAAGGGAATTGAAGAAATGAAACTTCAAACCCCAGTTTCTCTAAGCTGCGGCTCTGTAGCCGCACCTCTCTTTTTTTTTGTTCTATTCTCTGTCTGCGTTCTCTTTTATAGGTCTTCTGCCAAAGACTCCCAATCGAACCAAATAATTCGAAGGCCCAGTCTAATGATCATCACCTGGCTTCCAAGACTCGTGAACCACTATGCCAATTCTCCCACTGGTTGCCTTGGTCCGTGCATTCTTCTTTACTGCGAGCAATCCCATTATCCTCATTACGCATTCAAATCAATCAACAAACAGAACCCTTAACTATCTCCGGCCACAGCTCCTCTTATTTCTCCATTCGACTAAAGCAAAGCAGTGAATAAACTGTTGAGATTATTAGTCCCATATTGTCTGGCAATCTAAGATCCTGCGGTTTATAATCCTTTTGGCCTCTCAACTCATTGATAATTGGTTGTGAGTTGGATGCCCGTATCACAGCCAAACCCTGTATGAGACGTGAGACCCAATAAAACCCAAAAAGACAGGGCAACCATACAGCGGTCCATCCAAGTGTGGAGCTACTCCACTAGTTACCAATTGGTTTTGAATTGGATGCATGAATTCTAACATAAGCCAACATGCATCACCCCCAGTCGAGGCCAAGAATGGGTAAAAAACCCATTGATATTGCTGTCATAAATGCCAAGACTTTTTCCCGAAATCAAACCTGAGCACCTAACTTCATCTGCTGTCCGTCAATTGCATCTCTTCATGTTTCAGCTCAATCCACTTTCATCTCTGCCGATTGCAATCGCTATGCTTCTTACATTCTCGTACACAGTCCAATACCGTGCAGTCGATCACCAGCACCAACTTCTTCTTTTCTGTCTGCAATCACCATCTTCGCTACTGCAACATGAATCAACTACAACCCAGCCATGCCTAAGCACAGCTCCCATTTCGCTCCATTGCTGCTGTTAAATCCTTGGAATCCATCTCAGTCACGTCCAAGCTATCAACCAATAATCCCTGGCCATTTAACACCTTCTTTAACTCCTATGATCACCATGGCACTGCACTGATTTCATCCCCTTTCGATTGAGAATCGAAACCTCAGTTCCATTTCATTGTCCATTATCTCCTCAATCTCTGCTCCCTTAATTCTTTCGTTGCCAGACGGACCACCTTCCTTCACCGTCCACCAGTTACAATCAGTTATTCTCTGGACTTCTAGAATTCGTCTTCAATTAGTTCCATCGTTCATGCCTGCTGTCTCAAGTCTCGGCCATCACCACCGGAAGCTACAGTTTACGGCAGCTTCCTCCGTCTTCAAACTGATGTAGCTCTGAACTTTGTCAGTAATTATCAACCTCTCGGCCAAAACCCATAGCACCATGTCCTGTTGCTGCCAACCATTCTCCATCTTCTAATTCTCCGCAATTACAATGGCTCTTTCAGTTCAAACAGCTCATAGAAATAACCACTGCCCAAGTTAGCTGCTCCAACGACGTTGCTGCTTAAAGAAATAGAGAGACTTTCTCTCGTTTGGTAAAGAACATAAATGTTGCTGATGCTTAGATATGAAACAGCTTACTCAGACTTTTGTGACGAGAGTCTGGTGAGATAGCTTGACACGTTATATGTTCATGACACCTGGTGGCGTTCCAAGTGTTTGTACCGAAGTAAACACAATTCTTTGTTTAACTTCGTCGTTTTGTAGCTCTGACTCATGAAATGTGTGATGCAGGAACATGGCCATTTAAGATTCGGCTCCTTTCTATTATCATGGTAATTAGACTGGTTGTTGATATATGGAAATATCAGGCCAACCCCATTTCATCATTGTGGTTGCTGATACATGGAAATATCATGCCAACCCCATTTTATCGTTGTGATTGCTGATACATGGAAATATGAGGCCAATCTCATTTCATCATTGTGATTGCTGATATATGGAAATATCAGGCCAATCCCATTTCATCATTGTGGTTGCTGATACATGGAAATACCAGGCCAAACCCATTTTACCCTTGTGTTGCTAATATATGGAAATACCATACCAATTCCATTTTATCAATGTGGTTGCTGATATATGGAAATACCAGGCCAACCCCATTTCATCATTGTGGTTGCTGATACATGGAATTACCAGGCCAACCACAATATATTACATTTACCCGTTATTTTGCGGGACATCGAATTCACTTGTACTTTCTACAAAAGCATCAAAATAGAGTTGTTAGCCAAAATATCGAGTCCTAGTTGATATAAATATAGGTATAAAATGTAGCATTTACATGCTTATCAAGTAGTTGGACCGAGTTTGGTTACGCCATTACGCATACCGGAGCGCATACCAACTCACATTCCAAACTCCAACAGAAATTCACGGACGTGAGACTTCCGCCAGTATGCGTACGGGTACGCATACTTTCCCAGACATCCAACAACCACCAGTATACGTACGGGTACGCATACTTCAGGTTCCCGATTTTGGACTTATACACAAATGTGATAACACACTATGTTTATATCCAAACATGGTTACATGATTCTAAACTCTTTATTTCAATCATTGAAACTTTCTTAGATGATGACAATATCCGTTTTCACACACTATTAACATCAAAGCCATTTTCAAGATATTGAAATAATCATAGCGAAACATTCCAATAATACACCAAATTATTGTATCACACAAATCATGTAAGATGTTACTCGGCAACTTTTACATGATATAAGATGAACTTGGTCGAAGCGAAAGCTTGCTAACACATATTTCGAGAAATATGTAAGCGAGATAAACTCAACTCGAAATCTCAAATGTGTATAATAGAAAACTATATCGTAATAAGACTTATGTCTCAATATAGTATATAGAGTAGAAATATATTTTCCAAGTGATAGATGAGTTTCAGCCTCTACATACCTTATGTCGATGAAGTTCCACAATCTCCCCTTAGTAGTTCTTCGTCTTCAAATGATGAACGTCGTGAAGTTTAAGCTCAACTACACAATATATGTCCTAGTCGGAGACATCTATAAATAGGCTAGAAATCAAGACTTATAGTTTTGATTACTAACATTGACAAACATGCTTGAGATAGCAACGCATGCGAGTTCGACCGAGCAGTGCTCTAACACTTACCCAACAAAAGGAGTTTATTAGATTAAACGGAAGAGCCTTTGTTGAACTCAACATATAATCTCTGACTTACTTCTTGATATTGAAAGAGTGGCTACCGAGTAGATTAGTCCTTTACTATTTCGGAAGACGATCCAAAGGAGTTAAGTGCTTGAAGTCTTCACAGCGGCTGAAGTAACTTAAGATAGTGGACTCTATCTAGGATTCACATGCATTGGCCAAATTGGTTATATGTGCAGGGATACTGAGGAAACTAGGTAACTAGGGGTAGTTTACTTGGTCTCAACTATACAAAGTTGGTAGTGGTCTTTGTATAGCGGCTTAAATCTGAGAGTATTCAAAATTGGACTAGGTCCTAGGGTTTTTCTGGATTTGCGGTTTCCTCGTTAATAAAATCTTGATGCATGCTTTCACTTTACTTTCTGCATTATAGTTGTTTAAGTTATAATTAAAGTAATTGCATGTGTACGTTAATCTAAACACTTGGGTTGATCTCTATAGTTAGGTTCGGTTTCGAACTAGTAACTATATACCAAGTGTATACCTTGTGGATTGCTATCTTCTTGACAGTCTCTGCCTATATTAGATCAGACAAGGTATCAGACTTATAGTTTATATCGAAAAGATTGTGGTGTACTTGGTACCCTCATCGTTTCAAAGCCTTTCGACACCAATCTTCCTCTAACATACAATCGTATTTGATTTCCCTTTTTATTTTTCAATATAGGTTTGGAAATTTGTTTTTTGTAGACAAAGTCCAGAAAACCTCACAAATATGGAACACTTACACTCAATTATCTGAAAAAGATGGAATACTAACCACCTCTCAAGAACAATCCAAACAAATCAAATAAGAGTTTAGATATCTCGTTCATGATCTGAGATTACTAAAACCTCAAAAACCAATAAGAAAAAGATCCGGATACACGAATTATCAGGTAAAAGATAGTCTGACCAAGCATCACGAATCCATGAGGAAAGTCTTCAAAGTCGTAACTTAGAATACAGTTCTACGAAGAACCTAGGTTATTGAGGATGGCTCTAGCTTAGCAATTAGGACATCATAGTGCCAAGGATTAAGAAATCATGTTGCAAGAATTTCTCTACTTATAGATTTTAATTGCTCTAGGTAGCTTTGAATTCAAGTTATGGTTGCTTGAAATTCAAGCAAACACTTTCTCGGTTCAAATGAAGTTTTTATTAGGAATTCATGTAAACATGTGAGAATTCCACCTTAAAGTTACGCAGAATAATATACATTATGGTCTAGGGTTTAATTTGAAACCGTGCACAAAGACGGTTCAAAGCTGCTCAATAGCCTTTGAGCTTACAAGGACATAGTGGTATTCAATAAAACCCAAGACTTAATCAATGATTCACAAACACAAAATGATTTAGTGAATAAAGTTTATCTTAGAAGTGTATATGAGAATCATGGAAAAGTAAAATTTAAACATATAGAATAGTTCATGTACTTCTGTTATATTGGAACTGGGTAGGTTTTCAAACCGGGAAACATCTGATAGTTTGCGAAGTCAGGCCACAAGTGTTTGAAAACCTTGGAAGTTAGAGAAAGTCAAGACACAAGGGTTTACAAAGCTTGGAAGTTCGCGAAAGTTAGATGGTAGGGGTTTTCAAACCGGGTTTGCAAATATTCTCGAACTCAGATGTACATGGTTTGTAAACCGGATTTGCGAACCTATACAGTCTGCAGAATTCAAACTGACTTTTGTAAAACATACAAGTATGTTTACATATCACCAAGCAGTTCTTTTTCCCAAATAGTTGAATTGAAACATTCCCGATAGCAATATGCAAATATACATTTTTGCGTGGGTAATTTCCAAATGATCAACTTGAAACAAAATAGTTCTTGAACATTTTTTTTAATTAAGATTGCTAAGGATCTAGAACATCCATTGATTGAATCATAGTTCGAGAGTTTAACCAAGACAAGCTTGAATAAGAAATTTCACATTTGTAATATTAAATCTACTAAAATCATACGACAAAGTCTCATAAGATCGAATGGTAAATGTCATGAGTAAATAGAATAGGCCAGTCTTCACATACCTCTTTGTTAATGAAGTTCTCATAAATGTCTTTGTTTGTTCTCTAGTATTCAATCTTTGGGGGTTATCCAATAATGTCTGATACTCGACTACCATATTCCGAGACTTGACTTTAGTAGATTAGAAATCAAGATATAGTTTTGTACATCTAACATGGACAACAAGCTTGAGATCACAAAACTTGCGATTTCGACCGACCGATGCTCAAACAGAAAAGCAAACTGAAACAGGAGAACGTGAACTGTGAAAGGAAATGTAATATAAAATAGGAGACTCTAAGGGCTCCGGAAAGACCCAACATTATTGAAGTCTAGTTCCAATAGATTACCTTTTCCTAGTTCTGACAGGTTTCCTAGTTTAGATACTTTTGCTTTTCAAGTTCTTAAGATTATTTTAGATAAATAAAATTGAAATCCTAAGTATGAAAGCAAACGTATTGCAAAAATATTGAAGGAATTACAAAATATTACAAGAAATTAAGAAAAAAAATGAAAGTTGAAAGCTTTAGGCCACTTGCCATGTATCACCACCCCTACTGATTTATCGTCATTTATGCACTAACCTAAAAACATGACTTTCTAATCCAAAATCATCCATATAATCCAAAAGATTCCATGTTTCTCAAACAATGATACACAACCAACAATTTCCTCATTGATTTTGGATATTCCCTATTATCTAAATTTATTTAGTGACACTGAATATACATTGTGATATATAATCAGGGATTGTAACCCAAAAATTTAATATCCGACCTAAAAATTTATAAGGTCGGTTCCAATGTTAAATTTGTCATTTTTGCTCCACTAACGAAACAAAAAACTAGATGTGCAAGCTTGAAAGTTTGATCGAGTAAGGGTACACGAATTACATATGGGTTCCATTAACGAGTCATCTAATGTTTGTTGATGACTATTTTTGGAGGAAAAACATAAGTAAAACTTAAAAGAAACTCTTAAAATATATTGTTAATTCGTTGCGCAAATGTTCAATTCCAACAAGTCTACTATATATTTTAGTTAGTGTATTTCTAGTTTAATTGGGTTATTAAGCTTGTAATAACCACGTAATATTGCTTTAGCGATTATGTAAGCATTCTCTTTATTATTTGAAGAGGTTGTTGCAGAGAGCTGTCCACATTTGGTTGTCTTCAAAACCAAATATCCAACTTAAAAGGAATTATGCTTTGATACCTTTTCCCTATTCTAGCGATTCCATAAGGTTATCGTAAATTATCCATGACACACTTTTCCATGATTAGGAACCACTTGGACCTTTTATTCCCAACATAAATGACTCAACCCATTTAATGAAATATCGAAAGTGATCAACTTCCCACACACACACCTAGTTAGAGTGGGGTTTATCTCATGACCAAGTCCCCAAGAGTTAGAGTGATGTTTATCTCAAGATCAAGTTTCAGAGCATTGACAAGATGTGGTATTACCGACTGTAAAAAGAGGTGTTGAACATAATTTACTTGCGTATGACACATTTGGATGTATGATTACATATTACCCATACATCTGCTTCGTATTCAAATCAATTAACTGAGATATTCGAATGGAAGGAAATCTCAGGATTTTTTTTATCTTGGTGAAATCTCCAAGTGACATTAACGATGATGCGAGTGACATGCTAGGCCTCGTATTGTTGTTGTACAACAGGGACGCCCTAAAACCATATCATACCTTGGATCCTAGTTGACAATGTAGAACTTGGCACTCGTCTTAATGGTACCCATATTTACTTCGAGGATGATGTGTCCATATGCATCTATGAATTTCCCTTTAGAATCTTTAACTACCATTTGGAAGTAGGTGGCCTAATGAAGACAAATCCCTATGACTTTGAAGATCTTGATGGGGATGATATTAATAGATGTGGCAACATCGATCACATTTTCCCAAACTCAGTGCCATCGAGTTGGCCTGCGGTGAAGAATGCATGTTCATATTTTTTACCCTTGTTTGTTGTATTCTCGTGGCCAGGCTTGGGATACATTTCAATTTTTTTAGGAAAAAACAAGCGCTTACCAGATACAACATGATTGAGCGCTATAAAGATATCTGTGTTTTGTGCATTTGAGAAGTAGAGAATCTCGCATAAATGCTCCATTAAAAACTGATGTGTGCGATTGATAGGCTTCCCAGAGAAGGTGAAGCTCCTCATGCGAAGAAGTTTTGTGTACATCTTCAGTCTCCAAGTGTATCTCACATGATTTTATTTTTTCTTTCACAATGAATTTTAAGCCATTGCATGCACTTATAGGATGATTGACAAATCTGTAAAAGCAAAAATACATGGGATTCATCATTGATAGACGCATTTATGTGTCTATTTAGTTCTCAATGTTCTGTATTGTTAGACTCGATTAAATACTTATTGTGTTATTTTATGTTTTTGTAGATGTTTTTGGAAAAATAAGCTCTTGCGGCGAAATTGGCTCGAAAAGTGGTGTTTTACACCTCAGGATAGAGACTAAAAACACCCCAGAAATGCGCCGGAGGAACCCAGAAAAAATGCTGGAAACACCCCAGAAAAATTACTTAAGGCACCCCAAAGGACACATGTTATTCGGACTCTAGCAACGGATAAGAGGCGACCACTGGATAAGGGGTGACCTTCTTCACAAATTCAAAAAAAATATTTTGGCGGGAAAATATTTCTTTTCACAGACAGATTTTTCGATCGGATTTTGGAGGAGTTTTTGTGCGATTCAATCGCTGAAACTTCATGGGTAGATGTGATATGTCATAGAAAAGCTGGTATGGGTGTTTGTTTCGATCAAATTTGGCTGGATAACTTGGTTTAATCCAAACAGTGAGTTGGAGGATAAACACAAACTTACACGAGTTTAAACGTGTACTGCTCGTGATTGGAAGACTTAATCAATATTCTGGAGCGTGAAGAAGGTATAAAAGGAAAGAAACACAGCTGAGAACGCGTGAAAATCATAAAACAAGGAAGAAAATCTTCTTGAAAATATTTTTTATCACCCGAGTAAAGAGAGGATTATCTCGAGTTATGGAGGAGATTTCTTGTGTTGTAGGTGTATAAAAAGGGTCTTGAGTTATCATAGAAGTGGTGTCGAGAGTTTGGGGGGTCGAGGAGAGCCAAAAAAGAAGAAAAAAATCAAGTTACAGAGCTGCCATTTTTCTGCTGCTGCTGAAGAACGCGAAGAACATAAGACCCACAGTGAGCAGTCTTATTTTGCTACAGTTTCAGAGACTGACGCATGACATTCTTATTTTGAGTTTCAGCGACTGTCGCAGGACAGTCTTATTTGTTACAGTGACAGCCGATGGTCGTAGTTCTCTGGTTTGTAACAAATATAATTGTTACAAACCCGGTTTTGAATTATTTCTCCCTTTTCATCATTTGTAAACTCATCTTTGAGCATAAATGAAATCAACTTTTGAGCGTGTTTCCAACATGATGAGAGGCTAATTTCTCCCACAACTAAGGCAGTGAGGAAGCTATTTACGCATGAATAATTGGTAATCATTATTCTCTCTAATTTATAATTTATAATTCACTCAATCACTGCTTTTGCAGAGTTTTTAATTGTTTGCACAAATTTTCTTCATTAGTTGTGATTCAATTAGATAGGTTATGCTTTGTTTAGATAATTTATGCTTAGACGATACAATTAATTTTTGAGAATTTTCCAGATTATTTGTTTATTAAGAAATAAGAGTCTTAAAAGATAATTAGAGTTTTTCAATTTTGCGTCATAGTGGAATCTAGTGTCTTGGTTACCTCTCGCCCACTTTGTTAATATTTTTGTATATAATTTTATTAAATCTTTAAATTTAATCTTCACAAGTCCGAGAGTTTGAACCTCATTACTACAACATCATCAAAAAATATTATCATTTTGGCGCCGCCGACGCGGATTTGTGCTTAGATAGAATTTTTAGGTTTTTTTTTTTATTTCATTTGTTCTTTTTACGTTTCTTTGGGTGTGTCTTTGTATTACAGGTTTGAAGTTGGATACTAAAGACTTGGAATCAAATCTTAAAGCCAAAAGAAAAGGAAAAAGACAAAGTAAAAAAAAAAGAGCGAAAGAAAAATTAAAAAAAAGAAGAGAGAATTTATTTTATTTTTTTAGAGACCTTCCATTTCTTGTAATTATTTTTTTGTAATTATTTCTTTTCTTTTGCACTTTATTTGGACTTTGGACTTGGACAATTATTTTTTTTAAACCCTAAGGAAGGGTACATTAAATATAAAACTGTTTGCAGGGAAGAACGACGATTACAATATCGTCTCGGCCCCTCGGGTTCGCACATGACATAGGAGTCGTGGCCCGAGTCGACTTCAGCGGTTCTGCGCCCGTCTGGTACGGGAGGTAAGCTTTCGAAACACCTGCGAATCCACTGTCAGCGGGTTTATTGTATGCCTTAAGGTGAATATATGTTGAGGATTTGAATATGGTTGTTTTAATTTCCTAGTAAAGGGCAAGGCCTGGCCAAATTAAGATAAGGACTCGGATTTCATCACCGTTTCCTTCTTGCCCGCCTTAGGAAAACGAAACCAAACGCGAACCTAAGCTTAAAATTTTGACTAGAACGAGACCTATAGGGTAACGAGCTTAATAGGAAAGTCGTTCGAAAAATATTGGTTACTCTTTTGAGCATACTTTGAAGTTCATGATGGTTTTTGCGAGTTGAATGTGTGACTGCGCCGCCTTATAATACCGGTGAGACCTTGGGTATCAAAGCTCCTCGCAACTTCCCTCGTCTCAATTCAACTTACTTAAACTCGGATTGATTCCAGAGAGGTTTTCTCAGATTGTAACGAATTCCTTTTCGAAAGATTAGAAGATGGTCTAGAAACAATCTAAGTGGAGCCATCATGCTTGTTGTTTGCTAGATTTTATAAGTTTGATTTGGTCGAGTCATCCTTGTTTGTGATTGTGTAGAATTCCCTTGCGGTTAGGATGTCGAACTGGTATTATAATAGGCAATACAATGAGTATCCGACTGAGCATCTTGGACATTATCCTTTTTATGACCATAGTGTGAATAGTGATTGGGAACGCGAAACTTTTAAAGGTTATGGTCCATTCCATTGTGAGCCCAATTACTATCCATATACCCATAGGTTATACGAGCAAAACCATCCTTCTATTTCTCTAGAAAAGTCTCTCAAGAGTTTCAATGAGTCAACACGGAAGTTATTTATGAAAGAGACTTATAATATTCTTCTCCCAGAAGAGTCCGTAGAGCGGTGAACTAAGATATCTCTAGAAGAGACCCTCAAGCAATTTAGTGAGAGTACAAATAGGATTGTGGAAAAACTTGCTCAGGATAGTCTTAATTTCCAGTGTAGTTTTCCCAATACCACCCTCGAAAATAAGGATAGTTTTTATTCACATAATCAAGATGACGAGGTTAGAATTGGTAACACTACTTGTTTTGATGAGGTTTGACCTTTTTCATGTTATTATAATGAGGACTGTGATGAGGATAGTATTGATGAAGAATCTGAAATATATAGGCATAGTGATGAGGAATCTGTTACTCCCAATGAGCTCTTTAATGATAATATTATTTCTATTCAAATCCAAATAATTTTAATAATTATTCACCTATTCAAAAGGACGAGGATTTGACTAGAGATACCCCCATTTTAGACGATGTAGTATTTCTTGTTTACAAAGCCGATAATGATTTAGAGGAAAGAGTTTACCCTGAGAATACTGTTTTAGAATCTAGCGATTTAGAAACACTAGTCTTAGAAGATGATAAACTCGTAGAAATGAGTGAGGATGAACCCAACTTAGAAAAATCAATTGACCATTTCCAGGAATCTGATGACCTAGAAATTAGGAAAGTTGTGACTAGTCTTTATAGAGACACAAAAAACTCTAAGTTTGGGGGTGATTATCATTTTACGTATTCTTTAACTCTTAGAAAGTTCCCTCGTGTAGGACTTGACATTTATGCCTCAACCATCTTACAAGATTATCTTCATACATGTTTTACCGAACCTAATGATATCCAGAAAGAAGCTCAGTTGTTAGAGACCCATCCTCTGGTTGATGTGGTTAACCCAGGCTATGATACCAAGATTGACTTTGTTTTTCCACAAAAAACTTTTCTTCTAATTGTGGGAACATATGATTTTCAGTTGTGTCGGTATTTAAGTTTTGAGACTAAACCTAATTACTTTAGGATATTAGGGTCGACACATTTTCTTAAGAATGACCATTATTATGGTCAACTTTGTGAGTCAAATCTAATTGACTTAGAGGATCCCCAATTATTCAGGTTTTTGTTATGTGCTTCTAAATTTTTATTTGAGTTTTTACAGACTCTAGGACCTAATAATTCGGATCTCACTTTTGAGGAGTTGCAGCCTAAAGAAATATATTTAGACCCTTTTATAGAACCTGAACCTGAACCACAATTAGATGTAGTTGTCTTGATCAGGAAACTAGGTAAGGGCATGCTAGTCTTGTTCATTTTCTTGGTTTACTGCAGTTTCCTTTGGTCAGCTCTATTTGGTTTTGAAAACCCACAATTATTCCGGCTACTGTTATACGGTTCGAGTTGACTAATCCTTTCCTAAGTCTGGCTGAAGACTTTAAACTTAGCACTTCTTGGGAGGTAACCCATGCTCATGAAACATGGTAATATCTTTCCTTAACTCTTTTTCTTCAAGTGGTAACAGTTTCTCCTTGTTCATGCTTTTAATTTTATCTTTAGAACATCGAGGACAATGCTAGATTTAATTTTGGGGGTGGGGAAGAACTTTTTAGTTGCACTTTTGAAACTTCTAGCGTCACATGGTATCCGGTTAGCTAAGTTTACATATTGTTCTCACCGAAAAGATAGAAATTGGAATGCTAGGGATAACAACCTTTTGAGACATTAGAGAAAAAGACATTGAGATCCTTGAAATTCATGAGAAAACTTGTTCCTTTTAGAGGGTAACCGTGATGGACCTAACCATACATGATGGAAAGGCAAGTAGGTCAGGAAATGCCAGAAAGACAAAGCAACCTCATAATGTAGTCTTAGTTACTGGATTGTGACTCTCTCTTTGTAGAAACTTATCATCATCAACAAGCGGAGCGACATCAAAATCTATGAAGAAAGTTGAAGACGTTTTAGGTTTAGAAGCAACAATAGAAGAGAATAATTCAAAAATCAAAGTTGAAGTTATAAGAGAAAATGATATAAGTTGTTAGAATCCATGATACCAAGACATCACAAGTTGCGAAGATCCAAGTTTTGAAAGTCCTTCTCTCATGGCCATGTAAATTGTTGTCTTGTAATTTTTGTTTCCAAAAAAAAAAAAATGAAAAAAAAATGAAAATCATTACGTTCTTTTTGTTCTATAATTAGTTTTTTTTTTAATAAGGCCATAGGGAAGTAGAAATTTTTAAGTCAAGCAAGAAATCGAAGAGAAGAGTTAATTGTCAAGGTTCTATGAGGTTCGATAGTTTATCATCAACAGTTGTAGCCCGAAGAAGACGTTGTTTCTACTGAGCACTATGAGAGAGTCAAAGAAAGATACATTTGGTTGCTTTGTTAGTCCTCTTTCAATCTGGCACAAGATCTTTCTAGCACTGGTTTAACTCATCACACGTAATTAGTCCAGCTGTGTAGCAGATGTCCCTCTCATCTTTATCTCTCTCCTAATCTTATCCATCTGTAAAGCAGCAGACGCATCTTACAATGTTTATCTAGCTGTGTAGCGGATATCTCTTTATCTAGCAGTGTTGCGGATGTGTCTCCCCTTTTCTTCAGTCAGCTTTAGAGCTGACACCTTTAATTTCTCTGGCATTCTAGTTACTTGGATATAGGTTGAGAATTTGTCTGTCTTCATAGCTCTTTGGATACTTGTGACCAATTAGAAGTAATGGTTTTGTGGGTACACCTCTGGTAAACCCTCCCGAGATTAACTCGGTTTTATTTTTTTAGTTTTGCTCGAGGACTAGCAAATAATAAGTTTGGGGGTATTTGATAGACGCATTTATGTGTCTATTTTGTTCTCAATGTTCTGTATTGTTAGACTCGATTAAATACTTATTGTGTTATTTTATGTTTTTGTAGATGTTTTTGGAAAAATAAGCTCTTGCGGTGAAATTGGCTCCAAAAGTGGTGTTTTACACCCCCGGATAGAGATTAAAAACACCCCAAAAATGCGCCGGAGGAATCCAGAAAAAATGCTGGAAACACCCCAGAAAAATTACTTAAGGCACCCAAAGGAATGTGTTATTCGGACTCCAGCAACGGATAAGGGGCGGCCACTGGATAAGGGGTGACCTTCTTCACAAATTCAAAAAAAATATTTTGGCGGGAAAATATTTATTTTCACAGACAGATTTTTCGATCGGATTTTGGAGGAGTTTTTGTGCGATTCAATCGCTGAAACTTCATGGGTAGATGTGATATGTCATAGAAAAGCTGGTATGGGTGTTTGTTTCGATCAAATTTGGCTGGATAACTTGGTTTAATCCAAACAGTGAGTTGGAGGATAAACACAAACTTACACGAGTTTAAACGTGTACTGCTCGTGATTGGAAGACTTAATCAATATTCTGGAGCGTGAAGATGGTATAAAAGGAAAGAAACACAGCTGAGAACGCGTGAAAATCATAAAACAGGGAATAAAATCTTCTTGAAAATATTTTTTATCACCCGAGTAAAGAGAGGATTATCTCGAGTTATGGAGGAGATTTCTTGTGTTGTAGGTGTATAAAAAGGGTCTTGAGTTGTCATATAAGGGGTGTCGAGAGTTTGGGGGCTGAGGAGAGCCAGAGAAGAAGAAAAAAATCAAGTTACAGAGCTGCCATTTTTCTGTTGCTGCTGAAGAACGCGAAGAACATAAGACCCACACCGAGCAGTCTTATTTTGCTACAGTTTCAGAGACTGACGCATGACAGTCTTATTTTGAGTTTTAGCGACTGTCGTAGGACAGTATTATTTGTTACATTGACAGCCGAGGGTCGTAGTTCTCTGGTTTGTAACAAATATAATTGTTACAAACCCGGTTTTGAATTATTTCTCCCTTTTCATCATTTGTAAACCCATCTTTGAGCATAAATGAAATCAACTTTTGAGCGTGTTTCCAACATGATGAGAGGCTAATTTCTCCCACAACCAAGGCAGTGAGGAAGCTATTTACGCATGAATAATTGGTAATCATTTATTCTCTCTAATTTATAATTTATAATTCACTCAATCACTGCTTTTGCAGAGTTTTTAATTGTTTGCAAAAAATTTCTTCATTAGTTGTGATTCAATTAGATAGGTTATGCTTTGTTTAGATAATCTATGCTTAGGGGATACAATTAATTTTTGAGAACTTTCCAGATTATTTGTGAATTAAGAAATAAGAGTCTTAAAAGATAATTAGAGTTTTTCAATTTTGCGCCATAGTGGAATCTAGTGTCTTGGTTACCTCTCGCCCACTTTGTTAATATTTTTGTATATAATTTTATTAAAACTTTAAATTTAATCTTCACAAGTCCGAGAGTTTGAACCTCATTACTACAACATCATAAAAAACCATTAAGAAAAATATTTCTTTATTAAATCTGAAAAGTATTTCTTTATTAAATCTTTATTAAATCTGGAAAATATTTCTTTTCAAAGATGGAGAGTTAGGGGTTCGAACAGAGGCTGAGGATTGGGAGTTGCTGAGCTTGTCTCTGCTGCTGCCATTGAAGAAGAAGAAGAACACGAAACAACAGTTAAAAGCAGTCGTAGAAAAACCGTGACCTATATTTTCAAACTCAATAACTTTGTAACAATTTTTCCAATAATTATTTTCAGTTTGCAACAGTTCTGTTAGGGTTCTCTGTAACAGTGGGTTTTGTAACAATTATAACTGTTGCAAATACATTGCTTTATACATTTTCTTCAACAAAACATCTTTTTGAGCTATGGAAAATTATTTTGAGCTTGTTTTTACCATGAGAAGCTAGACCCCAACACTGGGTCGACGGAGGAAGCCAGACTTCATACTTGGGTGAATTTGTTTTATTTTCTATTTGACTTTTGCACTTAATTAAAATAGAATTATGATTTGAAAAAATTAGTTATTATTTTATTAGATGAGTCATGCTTGCTTAGATGTTTGATGTCCCATGCTTACGATTTATAATTAATGTTTGGGGAATCTACCTTGGCAAGAATAAGAGTCGATGTTGTTTTATTTGTCGAGCGATAATTGTTTGAGAATGAATAATTGAACCTATTGATATGAGTTTGGCCGAATCCTAGACCCAGTAACTCTCTATTTTATTCCTTTAAAATTAATCTTAACAAGTCTTAGAGTTCGAATCTTTACTACTACAACAACCACAATCAAAAATACAATCAATCATCTATTAGACAGTTGGTGAATGTCGTATATCAGGCAACTTGATAGCACTGTCTTGTATCCATGCATCCAACAATTCAATCTCCTCTTTTATGAGAATTGGGGAATCTGAAAAATTTGGGGTCAGCTCATCTGCTGTTGTTTTGGATATCATGGAGATTAGGTTGGACTAGTGCTCAGGTCGATAAGGGTGTTATATTTGGAACTGGAGTTAGACATGATGCAGAGCGATTAGTTTGTGGCTCTTGCTGATTCGAAGGCTTCGTCTTGCCTCATTCATTGGTGACATTATTATAGATGGATGGACATTGAATTGTTTGTCGACCAAACGTATGCTTCCACGGGTTAGTTGGTTCTGCCAATATTCCAAGACTACTATGTGATCGGTCATACTAAATCCTAGTGGTTAGTTGTGATCGGTCCTACCAAGTCACATACATGGGTTCAGATCGGTTATACCAATCACATGGATCGGTTCTACCTAAACATGGTACCTACTTGTGATCGGTCATAACGGTCACTAGGATCGGTCATACCAATTACAAGGATTGGCCACACCAAGTACCAGAATCGATCACACCAATTACAAGGATCGATCATACCATCTCATGGTGATTATTTAGGATCAATTACACCAATTACCAGAATCGGCCAAACCAAATCATAAGTAGGTATTGTGATCGGTTATACCAAGATACATAACCTGAGTTAAGATCGGTTCTACCAACTCACACATATTAGTCATCCAAAGAATATGCAATGAATAGACGGACCAATATACCTATTGATTTCCCTTCCAATTCATGAAACAAGTTCACAAACTTACTTCTTTTGAACAAATGTAAAACATCGTTTCCAAGGATGAAATCTTCACCATAAACCCATTCACCTAGGATGAAATATTTTAAACAAGAGCCATTAATTGGGTTTGTGCTGGTATAACCTAGTACCACAGGTTTTAGATTAGCACTAGCCTAGATGAAATGACGAGGGTACCGAGTAGAACCAAAATATTTTCGTATCAACCTATACAGACACATTTTGTGTAATTCTACCAAAAAAATAATGGCCAAAGAATTACTTCAACAAGATGTAATTTGGTATATGGCCTAAGTTCGAGACCGGACTAACTATGGGATTGTACCAAGTGTGATCAGATGTATTTAGTTTAATTATACAGATAAACAATATTAACCAAAAATAAAGTAAATCACACAACACACAATATTTTGTTAACGAGGAAAACTGAATGGAAGAAAAACTTAGAAACCTACTCCTGTTATTAATACACAATATTGACTATACGTCTATACCGCAAGTCCGCAACATCATATGGTTGAGGCAAAGTAAACTACGCTTAGTTACCCAGTTCCTTCAGTATCCTTGTGCCTACAACCAGTTCGGTCTACACACGTGAATCCCAAGGCACAATCCACCATCTTGAGTTGCTTTACCCGTTGCGAAGACCTCTGCTCTCAACTCCTTTGGCCGTAATCTGAAATAGCAAAAGACTAAATTTGTTCCAGTAACCAACTCAGTTATCAATTGTCATAAACCTTCCATTTTGTTTATGTTTTGGGCACCCCTTGTATGTTAAGGGAACCCTAGTAGTTCAGTTAGATAGTGTTAATGGTGTTAGATAACCGTTAGTCGAGTCGTGTCAACCACACGTGCACTTGTGCACGTTATTCCTGTGAATGAGTGGTTATAGTCTGTACTCGTCTCTGTATGAGGAATGAAGAATTATTAATCAAAAATTGATTTTATCTCCCAATTTCTGTTCTCCCCAGTCTAATCTCTATCCTTAGAGATTCTGAGTTTTTTCTGTGCTAATTTGTAGTGTAGATCACTACAAATGGTATCAGAGCACTCTTTCCTGAGTGACCTGGTTACAATTGAAAATCAAAAGGAATTTGATGAGCTAACTAAGAAGGTTGATTCTCTGATGAAAATTCAGGAAGACTTACTTAGGGAATTGAAGGGTTCATACAACAATCCTTCACCTCAGCTTATCTCCAGCTTTAAGAGTTTATCCGCTGAATTGAAGGTCGTTGAAGATCGTTTGAGCAAAGTAAAAATAGATGAAGGCGTACCCAAAACCTCATCTGAATATAGACGCTGATTTCAAATAAATGAGTGATTCCACTCATCAATTGTCAAATCCTCCAGCGATGGTAGAAGGTTATGGTAGATCCGAAACCACCCATTTCTCTATGTTCGATGGAGCTATGCTCTAGGTGAAGCTCAGAAATACCAGAGAAATTTGATGTTCCTAGATTACCAAGAAGGTAAACCATTCAATTCTGATAATGAATCTTGTGATGTCGATGAAGAAAGTCAAGTTAGCAGAGTTAAAATTACCGAGGTAAAGGATTTCTACTCGTTAAATCAGAATTTTAATGATGAATTTGTTCAGGTTGAATATCGGAAATATATCAGTAATGACACCCTTAATCAATCTATCTCGTATATATTTACAATTCGCAAGATGTATTCATTCTTACTCCTATCTCGAGTTACTTCTTCGTGTGTTGTTATACTTACTCCTGATTATGGCCGTATGTTTTTTGATCGTGGTAAAGAATTTTTAGTCAGTGAGATGTATTATTATTGCACTAGGACAAATTTTAAGTTCTGTCGTGCTGCTAGTTTGGTTATTTCATTAGAGAAATATGATGAGAAACATTTTTATGAGCTTATTCTTCAAGATGGGTACCAATTGGATTCTAAGTTTACAAATTCAGTTGTGTTTGTCTTTGTTAAAGGTTGTGACGATTACAATAGTATGACTCTGTTTACGAGGATGTCAGACCGAGATCATATCTCCAGTTATGCTTGTGGCCATTTGTTGTTTGCTCGAGATAGAATGCATGAAACCAGATTATGGAATTCTTATTCAAAGGTTTCAATTAAAGCAAGTTCAGATTTATCTCAAAATTTACCAAACTACATGGGAAGCAGTACCTTGGAGTTGGTTCTTATTTGTGTAAGTGGTTGTTGATGGTGGTTTTTAGCTTAGGGTTAAAATCGTAAAACTGTACATCCGACCTGACGTCACTATGACCATTAACACATTTATTGAATCAATCAGCATGCCTACGTAATAATTACCAGGGTACCTTTTTTTTTACATGGGTCATGTTCCACGACAAAACCCTTAACATTGACTAACATCATCCATGCCAAATCCTAATTCTCATGCTACCGCGCCAAGGCATGCCAACCATGCCAGCCGCACCACTGTGCCAATGACAAACCATGCCAGCCACATCAACGCGCCAAGGCATGCCAACCATGCCAGGCGCACCACTGTGCCAATCACATCTTCGCGCCAAGGCATGCCAACCATGCCAGTTGCACCACTGTGCCAATGGCAAACAATGCCAGCCACGTTTACCGCGCCAAGGCATGCCAGCCATGCTAGTCGCACCATGCTCCAATGGCATGCCAAACCCTTGTCCCTAGCTATGCTGGCCGCACCATGCGCCAATGGCATGCAAAACCCTTGGCCCTAGCCATGATGGCCGCACCATGCGCCATTGGCATGCCAAACCCTTGGCCCCACCATGCCAAGTCAACCCACCTTGCCTTGGCCTTACCATGCCAAGCCGTCCAAACCCTAGGCCCCACCATGCCAAGCCAACCACACCTTGCCTTGGCCCTAGCCATGCTGGCCGCACCATGCGCCAATGCATGCCAAACCCTTGACCCTAGCCATGCTGGCCGCAACATGCGCCAATGACATGCCAAACCCTTGGCCCTAGCCATGCTGGACGCACCATGCGCCAATTGCATGCCAAAACCTTGGCCCCACCATGCCAAGCCAACCGCACCTTGCCCTGGCCCTACCATGCCAAGCCGTCCAAACCCTTGGCCCCACTATGCCAAGCCATCCGCACCATTCTGCCTTGGCCCCACTATGCCAAGACGTCCGCACCATTCTGCCTTGGACCCACTATGCCAAGACGCCCGCACCATTCTGCCTTGGCCCCACCATGCCAAGCCGTCCAAACCCTTGGCCCCACTATGCCAAGCCGTCCGCGCCATTTGTCTTGGCCCTACCATACCAGACTTCCCTATGCGGCTACCAAAACGAAGGCGTGCGACGATCAACGACCACCCTTCAATCCTAGATACAAATTCTAGCCGTCCAAGGTTTTCAAACAACGCATGGTAACCTTTGGCCCCAAACCCTAGTTTTGGCCATGCCACATGTGCCAATGGCATGCCAACCACCTTGTCGCGCCATGCCATTCTGGCCTTCCCTATGCGGATGCCAAAACGAAGGCCTGCAACGATCAACAGTCACCTTTTCATCTAAGATGCAGATCTTAGCCGTCCAAGGTTACCAGCTAACGCATGACAACTTTTGGCCCTAGTTTGGTCGCGCTTAAACAAAGCCAAAATCCTAACTTTTGGTCGCGCCTAAACCAGGCCATATTAAAGCCATACCGAGCATGCTTTCATGCCACTGGCTACCAAACGAAGGGTTGCAATAATCAACGGGTATCTTTCCTCTTAAGATGCAAAATCTCGACCGTCGAAGGTCACCGAGCCGGCAAGTCTCCCAAGCTCGACTTGCCAGACGACAATAACATGCTACATGTTTTCCATGAAAACACTCGAGACATCAACGCATGTCACAAACTGGGGGATGCTCACTAGGTATTGGTTTGGCAGTTTACAGCGTGCGGCGTATACTACGCCCGTTATAAGAAAGTATCATAAGGATGAGGCGGTTAGTAAATACAGGGAGTAATGGTGAAACACTTTCTTTTATGGAACATCAATTCCAGGCGTTAGCGATTACCACCTCCTCCCATTTACTCACCCGTTTCCATTTCTTAATGAGACCAGAGTACGTTTCACTTCGACTTGTATAAATAAGAACTACCTATTTCCACCGAACAACAAGTTCAGGTCAGGAGCATACAACACTCAGAAAACATTTGCTAGCTTTCCATCTGTTAGCTTCCTACTTTCTGATACAAGTCGTAGAAAACAACTACTCTTCCAGAATCAACTATTCTGGTCTCAACACTTTCTTCGCTTCCCTCCCCAAAACCAACCCTTCTCTTTCACTTTGTGACCGAAGCAAGTATGGAACGTCCATTTCTTGGTTTAGGACGTATTTGTACAGATTGATCTCTCGAATCTAAAGTACTCCCTTGCAGTACATTGTTTAGGGTTTAAACTCATTTCTCACCCACACACCCGAAATTACCAAAATCAGCAGAAACCGTTTTCACCCTCAAACAATTGGCGACCACAGTGGGAGATTGATATTTCGGTCACGACGTCAGTTTTCAATCCTCGATCTCATACCTCGACCCAGATGTCAGGACAGTATAATCAAATGATCCGCTCAGGAATCGACGAC
Source organism: Papaver somniferum (assembly GCF_003573695.1). Classification (NCBI taxonomy): domain Eukaryota; kingdom Viridiplantae; phylum Streptophyta; class Magnoliopsida; order Ranunculales; family Papaveraceae; genus Papaver; species Papaver somniferum. Next base: position 71,021,578 of record NC_039358.1, read on the forward strand.
TCAGCTACCGGAAGGCTCGATTACCAGTTGTAACACAGCAAGGGACGACTGGGGACTTCCGAGGGGTTAGAAGCAAACGATCCGACCAGGGATCGGCGGCACGACAAGGAATGACTGGGACTTTCCATAGTCACGGTGATGTTTCCCATAAAACTCAGTCTTACATCCGGGGATTCCTTTTTCACCAGAAGATCCGAAAAACCGAGTAAGTCTTGCTAGACAAAATACATGGTCTACTACCTCAAGTATTCACAGGGGAAATAAAAACCAATAACCATATTTTCCCGTGTTTCATGCTTTATACTATCGCACAACATTCACAATTCCATGACTCTCCTGGGGTACTCATGACACTTATGTTCATAACCAAAACATCATTATTCCAAAAAGATTCATTCTAAATAATGATTCAAAACCCTTAGGGTAAAATTTGTCTACCAACCCAAAAATCCTGGCAATCAAAACCATAAACTAGGCGTTTCATTTGCCTTTCAAAAAAAAAAAACTAAAATAAGAAGTTCAGAAGACAGAAATACGTTCAAGGAAAGTTTTTCAACAATGGCTTGCTCTTCTTGGCGAAAGCCTCCTTCGTGATTTGGAGAGCCGCCCTCTTCAACTTCAGCTCCTGGACAACTTCTCTACTTCCGCTTCCTGCTTCTTCACCATATCCGCTGAAGGACTTTCGACTGTTTCGGCCAGCAAATTTTCAACCTCAGAGAGACCTTCGACGAACCAAGGAACATTGAAATCGAAGTTTACACACACGTCACGATGGAACCTCCAACTCAAGACTACATCCTCAGAAACAGTATGACCAGTCATGTTGCACATGTCGTCAATCGAAGACAAATCTTCCTCCACACGCTTAACCAACGCAAATCGACTAGTGATTTTATGGGTCATGGCGATATGTCCATAGCTTTCCCATATCTTAGTGTATAGCGCCGCCTGTTTGGCTGGCACGCTAAATCCCCCGATCAACACATGATCCGGATGAGGAACTAGGTATGGAGGATTGAAAGTGGCGCCCGCGACTGCATCATCGACCGGCAAGGGATTCCTAACGACAATTGCACCCGCGGCCACTGGAGTACTCTCCATTGTCTGAGCCACATCGACGTTTTCATCTCGATCAACATCCATTTCAAGGTCACCCAGTGCGGCTGCCACAGTTGGAGACAAACCTGTATCTCCGCCAGTCTCCATCTCAGGGCCATCTTCAGAAATGGCTTCCCCCTATGATATCACGGATAAGATATTTTCCAAAGAAAAAAAAACATGCAGGAGACTCACTGATTAGCTTTCAGACCGACTAGAGGAAGATTCAACACTGCTGTCGGAAGAACTACTCTCGCCATCACTGGACTCTGAACTTTCATCCTTCTCGGGTTCCCCATCACCATGGATAGGCTCCGCACGCCACCTTCCGTCTCGAAAAACGATATTTTCTGACTACTTGCAAGTTTGGTAAAAGCGTTCACGGCACTGAGACCCTAGGCAAGATACACAGATGAATACTCAGAAAAGAAACAAGGATATACGCGATCCAACTAAAATCAAGAGGAAAATCATACGTACCCGCATATTAGACGAACTGAAAGTCGGTAGGGGCGTCGAAACTGACTGGGAACCATCTGCACGGCTTTTAGATCTTCCCTCCTTCACTTGGGGACTATCTGCATTCGGGCTAACGGATTTTCGCTTGGGTGAAGAAGGATCCCTCAGCAGTGGATGCTCCGCTAAGACCGCAGGAGAAGGCTTACCGCGACGGTTTTCTACCACATCATTCATGAATCCATGGAAAACGAGAAACTCATCCTTCCAAAATATGTTATATTTGGAGGTTGTTGATGGATTTCGTTCCGCAAGTAGGAAAGGGAGATATTTACCCGACACAAGAACAGTAGCATCGAGAACAGTTGGCAATGAGACTTCTGGAACAACCGGCTGACGAACAAGTGGGACCCCTTGGTCAAAACCCATATGCCGAGCCGCCCTATCGATATTGTAAGAGACTTATTTGCAAGATCCTCGAAAGAAAGACGACACATGACCGGGCGTGCAGCTTCGCATGAACACCATCTCTCCAACACTCATATCCTCTTTATCAGAAGACAAAGACATGCTCGGAGCAGGAGCAAAGGTACTGATCTAAGTTATGGACGCATGCACCGGATCCCATGGAAGAACATTGACTGTGTGCGAGTTTTCAAGGAATCCAATCAGGTTCGAACCAATATTTGGGCGCCTATTCGACCAGCGCAGTATCCTAGAGCCACCCCAAGACTCGGGAAGTATGTCCAACGGGTTTGGATCATACCTTTCGAAGTACTCCCACAACCACGCTTGGAGAAAGGCAGCATGAATATACGAATCCACTTTCATGTAACCATTTGAAGCGCACATATCCGCGACCAGCTGATCCAAGTGTGTGTACAGAGAACCAAGAAACAAGCCGCCAATAGGGAGAAAGACACTTTTTGCCAATTTTATGGAAAACTTGATAAGTTCCTGTCTTATCTCCTTCTTACCTGAGCCGTCATCGAAAACATATTTGGATAACCAAAGAGCCAAGAACGCCGCGACATGAAGCGTACTATTCTTTTGATTCGGCTCCAACTCATCGGGAAACCACTGAGACACCCACCAGCCATAGAAGCACCTCGTCTCGTTTTATTTCCGAACGAATCCTTTTGATTTCGCAACCATAGAGGCGCGCATTTCTTCTTCATCTGCAGACAATTTGACATCGAGGTTTCCTATTACGGGAAGGTTCGGCAACACGTCCACGCTCTCTAAGGAGATAATCATTTTACCCCGCCTGCATGTAGCCGTGTGAGTGTCTGGACACCATCTGGAAATAAAAGCAACCAAGCTTGGAATATCTTTCCTAATTTTAAGCACTGCGGAAGCCGCGACAGCATCAATGATTTGCGCCTTGGTCAAACTGGCATTTACACATTCCTGGCTCATCATGAATCGCATCCATTTCTCAAAGGGACGCAACGGACTCACAGATATTTTAATGCCAATAGGAGAAGCATGATACTCTTTCCTCTGGAGACAAAACCTTATTACACCTCCTGGCCGAACCGACCGGGCCTCTCCTACACTTTTCAGACCAGTCAGAAGAATCGACACATACTTGGGATGATTTTTCCTAATCGTGGTGGATGTCGTAAAGAACTCATCATCTGTGTTTGGCTTGGAATTGCCAACATCTTTGGGTACGGAAGAATTTTTATAGGTGTGATACTTGGGAGTTTGAATAAGGAAAGGACTTCCTATTTGAGTCAGTAAGGAAAAGAGAAAACCGGGCCCGCGAAGACAAATCACTATGCCAAGACCGTCCGCGCCATTTCCTTGGCCCTACCACATGCCAAGTCGTCTTCCATGCTTGCCTCGCCAGGACCGCGTCATTGCCTTGGACCCACCACGCCAAGCCGTCTGCTGCATGCTTTGCCTCACCAAACCGCGTCGTGCCTTGCACCACCGTGCCGCGCCGTGACTTGACGCGCCAACACCACCAATTCACCACGCCAGCATCATGATGTTCCCTAACCCAACCAAGGTGATTCATAGCCAGAATAAGTCGACGATCTTCATCTCACCACTTCACGGTCTACACCACGAATAGAATCTATGCAAGGCCGCCAAACACGAGGATTATGGACTCTCCTTACCTCTCGAAAAAGGTTAGTCGACCTTCCTGACCATCTTTGCACGACTTGTCGTTTCGATGTTTGTCCTTCCCCGTCACCATCTTATGCTTACCTCGCAACAATGCTCCTGTTCCGAGCTAAGTAGGAGACTTAATGTTGATGGTGGTTTTTAGCTTAGGGTTAAAATCGTAAAACTGTACATCCAACATGACTTCACTATGACCATTAGCACATTTATTGAATCAATCATCATGCCTACGTAATAATTACCGGGGTACCTTTTTTTTTTTACATGGGTCATGTTCCACGGCAAAACCCTTAACATTGACTAACATCATCCATGCCAAACCCTAATTCTCATGCTACCTCGCCAAGGCATGCCAACCATGCCAGCCGCACCACTGTGCCAATGGAAAACCATGTCAGCCACATTACCGCGCAAGGCATGCCAACCATGCTAGCCGGACCACTGTAACAATGGAAAACCATGCCAGCCACATCTTCGCGCCAAGGCATGCCAACCATGCCAGCCGCACCACTGGGCCAATGGAAAACCATGCCAGCCACATCTTCGCGTCAAGCCGTGCCAACCATGCCAGCCGCACCACTGTGCCAATGGCAAACCATGCCAGCCACATCACCGCGCCAAGGCATGCCAACCATGCCAGCCGCACCACTTTGCCAATGGCAAACCATGCCATCCACATCTTTGCGCCAAGGCATGCCAACCATGCCAGCCACGTTTACCGCGCCAAGGCATGCCATCCATGCTGGCCGCACCATGCGCCAATGGCATGCCAAACCCTTGGCCCTAGCCATGCTGGCCGCACCATGCGCCAATGGCATGCCAAACCCTTGGCTCCACCATGCCAAGCAAACCTCACCTTGCCTTGGCCCTACCATGCCAAGCCGTCCAAACCCTTGGCCCAACCATGCCAAGCCAACCACACCTTGCTTTGGCCCTAGCCATGCTGGCCTCACCATGCGCCAATGGCATGCCAAACCCTTGGCCCCACCATGCCAAGCCAGCCGACTTTGCCTTGGCCCTACCATGTCAAGCCGTCCAAACCCTTGGCCCCATTATGCCAAGCCATCCGCACCATTCTGCCTTGGCCCCACCATTCCAAGACGCCCGCACCATTCTGCCTTGGCCCCACTATGCCAAGCCGTTCGCATCATTCTGCCTTGGCCTCACCATGCCAAGCCGTCCAAACCCTTGGCCCCACCATGCCAAGCCGTCCGCGCCATTTTCCTTGGCCCTACCATGTCGGCCTTCCCTATGCGGCTACCAAAACGAAGGCGTGCGACGATCAACGACCACCCTTCAATCCTAGATACAAATCATAGCCGTCCAAGGTTGCCAAACAACGCACGGTAACCTTTGGCCCCAAACCCTAGTTTTGGCCACGCCAAACCGTGTCAATGGCATGCCAAACACCTTGCTGTGCCACGCCATACCGGCCTTCCCTATGCGGATGCCAAAACAAAGGCCTGCAACGATCAACGACCACCTTTTCATCTAAGATGCAGATCTTAGCCGTCCAAGGTTACCAGCTAACGCATGACAACTTTTGGCCCTAGTTTGGTCGCGCCTAAACAAAGCCAAAACCCTAACTTTTGGTCGCGCCTAAACCATGCCATATTAAAGCCATATCAATCATGCTTTCATGCCACTAGCTACCAAATGAAGGGTTGCAATAATCAACGGCTACCTTTCCTCTTAAGATGCAATATCTCGACCGTCGAAGGTCACCGAGCCGGAAAGTCTCACAAGATCGACTTGCCAGACGACAACAACATGCTACATGTTTTCCATGAAAACACTCGAGACATCAACGCATGTCACAAACTGGGGGATGCTCATTGGGTATTGGTTTGGCGGTTTACAACGTGCGGCGTACACTACGCCTGTTATAAGAAAGTATCATAAGGATGAGGCGGTTAGTAAATACAGGGAGTGGTGAAACGCTTTCTTTTATGGAATATCAATTCCAGGCGTTACCGGTTACCACCTCCTCCCATTTACTCACCCTTTTTCCATTTCTTAATGAGACCAGAGTACGTTTCACTTCGACTTGTATAAATAGGCACTACCTATTTCTACCGAATAACAAGTTCAGGTCAGGAGCATACAACACTCAGAAAACATTTGCTAGCTTTCCATCTGTTAGCTTCCCACTTTCTGATACAAGTCGTAGAAAACAACTACTCTTCCAGAATCAACTATTCTGGTCTCAACACTTTCTTCGCTTCCCTCCCCAAAACCAACCCTTCTCCTTCACTTTGTGAACGAATCAAGTATGGAACGGCCATTTCTTGGTTTAGGCAGAATTTGTACAGATTGATCTCTCGAATCTAAAGTACTCCCTTGCAATACATTGTTTAGGGTTTAAATTCGTTTCTCACCCACACACCCGAAATTACCAAAATCAGCAGAAACCGTTTTCACCCTCAAACAGTAGTGAAGACTGTTCCTGTGATGTCCTGGTTTTTGATGGAAGCGTAATTGATAGAGGGAAGTTGTGGGGTTCGAGAAGAAGGTCTCATTATTATGCAGATGGTGGCAGTGGTGATGCTAAGAAGCTTCCTGACGAAGTAATGGTACAATATGATGTTCTCTGGGCCATTAAACCAAGTCTCCCAAGGCAAGATGAGTATGGCATGACACAAGACATTTTTGATCGGTTGCTTGTAGAAGTTTTAAGAGCAAGTTTTCTTCACTCGACATGTTGGCTATCATTCTTTATGGGCTCTCAGATTGCAGCATTGGGTTCTATTTTATCATGGTATTTGGTGTAACCGATATTTTAGAACCTATAATATATCAGGTAGCAAATTATATTCTCTGGTGCTTAAGGTTCTTAATTCAGAAGGTGCTACAAGTGGTGGTAGCAAGCTGTTTGTTGAATCTTCGCAGAAAGATTGCAGTTCTCTTATACAAATAACAGTTTCCTGGAAGTTATTCATGGAGACAGTGACATCCACAACCAGCTGCAATATGTTACTAATGTGGAAGCCAGAAATTCTCATCGAGTACAACTTTTTGGTTTACTTAATTGAGTTCGAATCCACCTTGTTATATTCTGGTTTATGGAGTAGGAGGAATGGCAGTGGGTTTGTATTAACTGTCACCGTGTTACAGCTTAGAGTACCTTATTCTATATGCTGTGACGATAACACATGGTGTTTAGTCAGATGAGAATTCATTGTAAGAGTGGTGTGAATCAAGGAGAGTGGAAACCCATGGGGTCTTCTCACTTTGGTTACTGTCGACGACACCTTCTTTGTGCCACTAAAGTGTTTGATTTGCCGTTACAAGACAAGAAGCATTATAGAGGTGTGGTGTTCAGCGAAAGAATTATGGGAACCAAAAAGATGCTGGTACAGGTTAAGGGTTATGAAGTCTTATGTATGCGTTCTTGGCAGGTTGATGATGGTGGAAAAGGGAATGAACAACATAGTGTAATAAATAATCTGTTGGAAGTTGCAGTTCTGAAGTGTGCTTTCACGATGATTAAGGTTCTTCTCAACTATCATATATTTGGTATTATCACCTGGGTTGATGCTCGACATTACAAACCTGGATACAGTCAGTTATTAGGTTTGTTATTTCAAGAACGAGGATGTTATAGAGAAGTGAAATTCTGCAAAACAAGAGTGGATAGCACATAAGTGCTTGTAAGGACTAATGGTGAGAAAATAAGATGGTATGAGTTGCTCAGTCGAATGTGTATAAAAATTGTTGATGACGAGAGTCTGATAACTTCAGGCTCTACAAATTACAAAAGCTCGTGTAGTGTTGGTGATGAAACTTGGAAAGTGTCAGATTTTGCTCCATGCCTTGCAACTTATAAAAGAGAGTTATATAATAAAATGGTTGCTGGTAGTGTGGGACTCCTTCGCAGTCAGCCGGGGAGGGTAACTTTATGGACCTTACAGCACTACTCGACACACATTGCAAGTTTTATCTCAAATCCAACTAAAGGTCACATCGCCAGGGTCACTATGCTCAAGACTGAGGAGGTAAAGGTAAATTTTGTCACCACATCATATGGATTCCCTGTTTACATACTACACAGCGAAAGCTATTTAATTCTTAGATGGCTTTGGCAAGAGATGTTCATCATATTAGCTACCTCTCTACTACCCAGCATATCTCATCACCCTCGAACAGTTAAGAAAATAAAGGAAAGGTCTTTTAACTCCATATGGTAAACAGGTGCATTTGTGACTTTACAGTATGATACAAAAGTTATCATAAAAGATATGGAGCAGGACATAGGAATGACAGTTTTACAAAACAATCTCGGCTCTGTCGACATGACGTTGGCATTCCTCAACCTGTTTGTTGTACGGTTTTGGCTCTATGAATTGATTTCAACAACTATTATTGCCATAGTCCAGCTTATTACCTGGTATGCCAACCGTTCAGATAAAAACAAAGACATCATAAGGTCCTTACACCAGTTATGTTCATGCTCTTATGGAGTCCTTATACAAGGAAGAAACGTGAAGACTAACTTTCATGCCTCAACTGATGATGGAATTCTACTTCTTATTGTCGGATGCACTTATACTGTCAGTAGCGGTTCTCTTCTGGTTGTTATTTGTGGTTGCAATGGAGTCAGTAGCGAAGCTACTAAGACCTACCAAGCAGTGAAGATGAAGATAGTGGGCTTACTTACTGAAATTCCAAGATTGAGGGTTGAGCTCAGTCTTCTGTGGGCCTTGATGCTGAAATTTTTAAAGGACTCAGCTCTTACGCTGATGAGAAGAAACTGCCACCGCTAAAACTTTCATCAAGAGTTCAACTCATCTGCCATATCCTCCATCCTTGAGGACAAGGATGATTTGAAGGGGTGAGATTTGTCATAAACCTTCCATTTTGTTTATGTTTTGGGCATCCCTTGTATGTTAAGGGAACCCTAGTAGTTCTGTTAGATAATGTTAACTATGCTAGATAACTTTTAGTTGAGTCGTGTCAACAACACGTGTACTTGTGCACGTTATTCCTGTGAAGGAGTGGTTATAGTCTGTACTCGTCTCTGTGTGAGGCATGAAGAATTATTAATCAAAAATTGTTTTTCTCTCCCAATTTCTGTTCTCCCTAGTCTAATCTCTATCCTTAGAGATTCCGAGTTGTTTCTGTGCTAATTTGTAGTGTAGATCACTACATCAATCTACCAATTCAAGATTTCAATCAGATATAAAGTAGAGTAAAGGATCTTCTGTTTATTCAATATAAACTCCTTTGGTCAAAGAGAAAACCAAGACAAAGATTATCGATCTAATCAATCATAGTGAACAAGCTCTATATAAGCAACTCTACGAGGAGAAGCAACTAGATAGTTTGTTCGATATTTACAATAAGTGTTATTTATATCGAAATAATGCTTGTTTGGATCCAACAGAATCAAGTGCGCAAGAAGAATCACAAAGGAAATTTTTTCAAGTCTTCAAAGTTACCGCTGCACAAAAGAACTTGATTCCACTATTGATCGATCATACACATAACAGAATCTGCTAAGTTGGATGATCAATATCTATTTACAAATCTTTAATCACTAGATCTGCAATAGTTAATCCCCAAACAAATAATCAAGCCACATACCTTAAACGAGCGTCATAGTGCTTGCTCTTAGAACAAGGGGTATGAGATGAGAACTCTCACTCCAAGTGAAAGAGTTTGAGATACTATTATGAGTAATGGAGATGTCCATTTTCATCCAAATTCATTCATGCATTCCTTTATGTGAAGGAATGTGTCACGGTGAAGGCTTAGATGTTGAACGTTAACCGCTTAATAATTTATTTATATTTTCCGCCTTGAGTGGGTAATAATCATCCTTCAAAACAATATGATTAACAAAAATTCTTAAGAAACCATTAAAAAAACCTATATCTAAACCGCCCCCCTAACAACTCTCTAAATGGTGGGGCCTACAAAAGGCTCCCTGCCACTCCAGAGGGTGGCGCCCAGCTTCATTATGAGGGTACAATTTTTATGTTGTTCGTCTAGAACGACCCTATAATAATTGAACCAAAAAATATATCAGAGAGGCTAATAACTCATTTCCTGCGGCTAAAGCAATGTAGTCAATTTCGCCCGTACCGGCCGATATGTCGGTGATTTTACCAGTACCGGCTGTTGAGCGAAACGGAAAGCTCAATATCGCGATACGATATTTGGCAGATAATATCAGCCGATACGGGAAAAACGATACAATGATTTTGCGGCTATATTTTACATTTTCCGCGATATTTGACATTTGATGTAAATTATCAAGATAATTTCGGAATTCTAGGTGAAGGGAATAGATGAAATCCCTAAATCCCATCGATACCCAGCCAAAACACTCTTCTTTGCAGCCGAAAACACTCTTCTTCTCGATCTTAATGGCGATATTCAATTGATTTTTCTTTTGCTAACAAGAGGTTGGTTTTGATTATTAATCTCTTTTTTTGCTGTACATTTTTTTTCTTTGTTTGATTATTAATCTCTTTCAATTGTTAAGTGATGAATGTTCTGTGATGAATTTATGTGTTAAATCTCATATACGTTTTTGGTAGATTTCCTTCTTTTGGTGGTCTTGTCTTTTCCAATTCTAGCAATAAGTTGTTTCGATCTAAAAGAGAAGATGATGAATTTCTACTAGAAGATGTAGGATGTTATTGGTAGGACGCTCCTGCTGCTGCTATTTGTTATAGACTTAGGTTCATAAATCTGTCTCTTTGACTGGACAGATAAACAAAACAAAATGAACATGGGGGTGTTGTTGATGGTAATATTAGTTAGAGTTTAACTATGGGGTTTGTGAGGTTTAATCTGCTGTGTTTAAGATTGAATTTGGATAGCTCCCATTTAGTATGTATTTGCATACATTATCAGTTTGTGCCTGAGATTTAATTGGTTTCATTTTTGTTGTAGGTTGTGATTATGGATTCTTCTAATGCATCAAATTCAAATACCACAAACTCTACCTGTGGTTCATTGCCCTCTTTTACGGCTACTCAAATTAAAGATCCGGCATGGAAATGGGGTGAACGCCAAGACCCAGTAAATCAAAATATAATTACTTGTTTGTTATGTAACAAATTAATCCGTGGTGGTGGAATCACTAGGCTTAAGGAGCATCTTTTACATATTAAAGGGAATGTTTCATCATGTCCAAATGTGGTGGAGATGATGGAGCTACTGAAGATTGTGATATCTATGATGGATCAAATGATTTTGATTAAAACTGTAACGTCCCTGTTTAATTATCATTCTAGATAGTGAACTTTAAAGTTGTCAAGTTGCTTCCCTTTTTCCAATTTGAACTTCATATGTCGGATCTTATATTTTGGATGAACTTGTTTTGTTTTTCTAAAATTGATGCATTTTTATCTTGTCTAATTTTGTGTGAAACACTATACATTATAGATATAAATTTAGAACCGATATTGCACCGATATTTGAAATTGAAATCTCCCCGATATAATGTTGTATCAGTGTACCGGTCCTCGGCTGAGACAAACCGGTATCCGATATTAACTACATGCGGCTGATCCAAAATCACTCCTTCATCTGATCCTTCTCCGAATCTGAAAGTGAATGTAACAATCACCCCCAGCCGTTGCTCTTACGATCTTTCGGGCGTGGGTGCGAATGGTCTCAGAATATTCTTCCTAACTAAAGATCCTGTCAGAGACACACACACGTGATAATGATAGCTCATCACACGTTGGATGCCTCTTTAGCCTGTTAAATTTAACGGTTCGAGATGGTAAACAAGCGTTCTGAGGATGTAAATTTGGATATACAACAAACAAACTTTATCTTCTGACACTGATCGCCATTTTCAATCAATCCACTTAAACAAAGATATTGTGGGTTTTCTCCGTGGATACCACTATCGAGTAAAATAGAGGCGGGCAAAAATAACTTCTCAGATCGGTAACTAGAAAACCCTAAATTTCTTTTGCCCTAATTATTATCAGGAGATGGATCAATGGAAGACAAAAGCATTCTGTCAATCTGGAGATTTAGCTGTCTCAGATATTCATCGATTCCCTCCTGAATCCAGGTTTGTAATTGTCTCGTTTTCTGTAATAGTTTTGCCTAATTTCTGAGGGGGTGCAATTGTTAACCCTAATATTTATGAAAATGAAAATTGGATATTAGGGTTTTTGGAATTTTTTGAACGATGGAAGGTGTAAATCATATAGCAGATTGATTTGTTTGTACTTTTGTTTTTGCTGTAGAGATTACTTTTGCCTTTTAGGTACAATTCAATGTTCATACTACTGTTGCCGTTACTGAAATTAACCCTACATCTTTTAGAAGTCTAGGTTAGTACTCAATCTAATCATGCGCATTTAGGTCAGTGTAGTCATCTGATCTGAGTGTGACTCCACTTATTTTTGCTTTTTTAAACCCCATTTCTTTCATCATATGCTGATAGAGAGCTAAATTTTTTAAATGTTTTTGAAGCCAAAGGCCAGAATTAGAAGTTAAGGATTCAATTGCTGCAAGAAAAGTTCAGAAGGCAGACCGAGAGAAATTGAGGAGGGATCGACTGAACGAGCAGTTTATGGAGTTGGGAAATGCATTAGGTAACATGATATGTTCTTTTTAGGTTTCAGTGTGCTTTTTAAGTAACATGAAATCTTGTTCTTCTCTACATTGCTGCTCTTTTACATTTTTTTTCTTTCTTTTCTTATGTTCCGCTCACCATGGATGACTCGACCTATTATCAATAAGTATAGACCTCCTTCTCTGCTACAAATAGCATCTGGTAGTAATATCTGTACTCTTATTCAGACGGTTTGGCTGCTGTGATGTTTTACAGAAATTAAAAAAAAAGAAGTGGATTTGTAAACCACTACCTACCTCATATTTGGTTATTGTTGCATGATGTTGGCACATGCCTTTTGAGGCTGGTGGGTTGATTTGCATCCTATTAGTTCCATTAACTGTCAAATATATATACATGATGTTCTACCATCTTACAGAGGAAAGATAGTAGAACATCATATATGGGGTGATGGGGATGTTCGTATAGCCACTCCTGACCCCATGATGCTAAGCAGGAAATGATATTATGGTTTTTATTCATTCACACATTTATGATTTAAACAACCAGTCGTTATCGCAAGTTGATATGCAGCCTATGGTCTCATCTCGTTGGATGGTGAGATTTTCTGGCAATCAGATGATAAACATTTAGATTCATGTTTTTTAGCTTGTCAGATTAGAAGTAGAACCTTTTCTTTTTGTTAGATGCGTAATTTCCATGATAGGTTTAAAGACTTATAAGATCCCTTGTGGTGCTTTGCTAAAAGTTGGTAAATAGTGTATGAGTTAGGCTTTGATTGTTTTCGTAAGCAAAATTTGATTGGCGACATCCTACTCGCAGATCCTGATAGACCTAAGAATGACAAGGCAACCATTTTAGGTGATACAATCCAAATGTTAAAGGATTTGACAGCTCAAGTCAACAAACTAAAAGAAGAATTTACAGCACTTTCAGAAGAATCAAACGAGGTAATGATACTCTCATCTTAAGTAATACTCATTTTCAGAAAGCCAAGTTAGTTGTGTATCATGACATTCGATGTTTTTTTTGCTAAACAGTTGACTCAGGAGAAAAATGAACTTAGAGAAGAGAAAGCATCCTTGAAATCAGATATCGACAATCTTAATATGCAATATCAGCAGAGAATCAGAGTTATGTTCCCCCCATGGGCTCCAATGGATCCTTCAGTTGTTATGGGTCCACATCCGTATCCGTACCCACTGCCAGTTCCTGTTCCTGCTGGGCCGATTCCCATGCACCCATCTATGCAGCCGTACCCCTTCTTTGCAAATCAAAATCTTGGTGGAATTCCCAATCCATGTTCTACTTACATGCCATTTTCATCTCCTCCTGCTAATGCACAAATGGAGCAAGTATCCCCCCAATTTGTATCCCCGCATATGCAGCCAAGCATTCGGTCCCATGTTTCAAGCAAACAAGATTCCAAAAGCAAATCATCTGATCGACAAAGAGGTAACAATGTTGAACGAAGTGACGGTTCTAATGACGTAGTAACTGAGCTGGAGCTCAAGACACCTGGTTCTACTGCAGACCAGGTAAATGTCTTCTGTGCTTCTCTTTTCAGAGGAAAAGAATCAAAGTTCAGGCCAAGTCTGATAACTTATCTTTCCGTGTGTATATACTAGACCACCCCTTCTTATATTTTAATGGTGTTTGCAGGAGGCGTCTTGTGCAGAGAAGAAGCGGAAGCAGTCCAAGCTGAAGGATAGTGAAGCTGGTAAAGAGGAGAGCTGTTCGAGTAGGTGTTCTTCCCGTGGTCTTCAGGATAGCTCTTCAAATAGTGTTGGAGATGCTCCGAAAGCTGACAAGTAAAATTTTCACTTGAAACTCCCAAGCAAGCAGTGGAGCCAACCACCATGTAGGGACCAACAGATGGTAGTAGGTAGCAAGGAGAGGTGTAAATATGGTGAAAGCAAAAATAGTACCATAATAGCAAAATGTAATTGTATGTCTTCTATTAATGTAACATCTTAAAAGCCTTCTTTTGGGGGGCGATTTTTGCTGATGTATGTTTTCCCCATAATTGGAGAGAGCATCCTCAGTTATTTTTTTCTGCAACTAGCATTTGTTAAATTCTTGGGAGAACTTGATGAGAATAGCAAGGACATTTTTATGGCTTAACTGAATTTTGTCTGTTCTTTCTGCTGCTAGTACTGATTTCGGAAACAAACAAAACAAAACAGTTTCAAAAAGATAATATCAACAGAGCTTCTCTTCTGAAGAAGATAAGACTTTGTTCCCTCCAGCAAAAATCTTATTCACAGAAAATTTTACCAGCTGAAGAAAAAACGTGACAGAACCGAGCGAACTAAATACAGTAGGACCCCGTTGGCAAGGCAGCAAGATGCAGCGAGACCCATACCGCCGGCCACACTCAATGGACAAAATGCTTCCGTTTTTTTATCCCTCCCTACTGGCTGAATGGGAACCTCATAGGATATACCCCATTAGATGGAGATTAGCGACAGAGATTAGGGTTAGGTTAAAAGAAACAGCCACCAACTTCGTTAAGATCAGAGTCGTACAAATTTGACGATGTTAAGATTAGTACACGTGTCAGAGCAGCAATGAAGCATACAATATCCAATTTTAATTAAAGAAAAAAAGATCCGCTAAAAATAATTTTGCAGCCGTCTCCTTCACTGATACTACTAGCCGGTTTTTAGTTGTTGCGCAGTTCAGAGTTTTTAATTCCTGTTGGAGGCTCAGAAAACAAGAAACTTTATAACTTGCTTTATATATAGATAGATAGAAAGGTAAATTAGGGCAAAAACATTTTTGCCCTGTTTGTTTGGTAAAGACTAAAAGAGTGGTGTGTTAGGTGAGATTTTTGAAGCAATGGCAATGGTATCAACATCTGTAGCATCTGGATTACGTTTTTCGAGCTTGAAATCTGAGAGATCTCAATCTCTTTCTACTACTGAATCATTCTTTCGTCAGATTGGTGCTAATCTAAGAGTTTCTTCTGGTAGGAAAGGTTGTAGAGGTGTTGTTGCCATGGCTGGTTCTGGAAAGGTGCTATTTTTACTATGTTTTCTGACATTAAGAGCTATTTTGAGTAATGGGGTTTATGTAATTCTAATTATTTTGTTCTTTTTGTTGCAGTTTTTTGTTGGAGGAAACTGGAAATGTGTAAGTATAAACAGCTATTACCTTTTTTTATTTGTTAGTGGGGATTTTAGATTCAGAGGAAATTAGTATTGATTTGCATACAAGGATTTCATATTAAAGGAAACATCTTTGTGGAAACTTACTGATTTATGTATGATACCCATGTTAATGTTTGTTGAAATGTACAGTGAAGAATTAGAACCTTCAATTGTATACGAGGCTCAATTCCATGACCTGATTTTTTGTTTGTGATTTCGGCTTATGTAGAATGGGACGAAAGAATCAATCAGCAAACTTGTTTCAGACTTGAATAGTGTGAAATTGGAAGCTGATGTTGGTAAGATAACACATTTCTGTTTTACCATATATAATGCAGCTTAACTTTTGGTTGGTGAAGGCATATGTTTTGTTTTGACGAATTTGTTTGAATCATGCCCAGTGAAATTATCTTACGTCTTTGTTTTATGTGAATAATGCAGATGTTGTTGTTTCACCTCCCTTTGTATACATCGATCAAGTAAAGAACTCATTAACTGATCGAATTGAGATATCTGGTCAGAATTCTTGGATTGGAAAGGGTGGGGCTTTCACCGGAGAAATCAGGTTATTTTCCATGTCCTAGTTGTTGTCATCATCATTACAATATCGTCTTTGTAGTTCCTTGACATCTCGAGATTACGAATAATTAGCTCTTTGGGTTTCGTTTCTAAACTAGGAGCAATTTCAGCAATGCAACCTTCATGAATATCAAAAACATTCCGGTTGTGTCTTTTAGAAGTCAAACTATCTCAATAACCTAAATTTCCTTTCCCATGTCTAGTGTGGAACAGTTGAAAGATATTGGCTGCACATGGGTCATTCTTGGGCACTCAGAGCGCAGACATGTCATTGGTGAAGATGATTCGGTAAATATTGCCAGTAGTATTTTGTGTAAGTGATTGTAAAGTTTGTTGCTTGGCAGTTAGTAACTTGAATGTTGACTGGTCCTTACCATTTTCAGTTTATTGGGAAGAAAGCTGCATATGCTTTGAGTCAGGATCTCAAAGTGATGGCATGCATTGGAGAAAAACTTGAAGAAAGAGAATCTGGGAAAACTTTTGATGTTTGTTTCCAACAGATGAAGGCTTTCTCAGGCACGGTTTTTCTCTTCCTTTTTCTGTTACCTTGGATAACTCATAATGCATGAAACCTTTTATTATTTGGCATGTCGACATTGCATTGAATGTCTGGATCCCGCAGTCTCTTTCCTGCATTTTTCATTTATCTTAACTTTCTAAGAGTCACTCTTCTCCCAATCCTGATTAAACCAGACATGTCCCTTTTACATATTTTTTTCTCTAGCAGTGTCCAACACCCCCTACGAGGATCTCATTTCCAGGTCACTCTGTCGGGCACCCTGTACAGGTGTCAGAAACCAACAGTGGTACACATATCACTGTTACATTGGATAATAACAAGGCAACCATCTAGTATTAGGTACCTTCACTTTGTTCAGATTGCTGAGACTCTTAAGTCATTATTTCACTGTGCTTGATGCTTAAACTTTCAATCATGCGTAGACTAGTATTGAAACTAAGTAACTTAGAAATGAACATGTGTTACGATGCACAGAGTTAATGCTACCTTGGGTTGATATCAGTATTCCAGGATTTTTTTTTGGAGAATTCCTCATGAAAATATGATGCACGGAATTACAGCTATCATAATATATGATATAATTGTTATGTGCAGATAACATATCCAATTGGGATAACGTTGTTATTGCCTATGAGCCTGTATGGGCTATTGGGACCGGTAAGGTGGCTAGTCCCCAACAAGCTCAGGAAGTTCATGTAGCTGTTCGTGATTGGCTAAAAAAGAATGTATCAGCAGAAGTTGCTTCTAAAACACGAATCATCTATGGAGGTATATATTGTGTGGCATATATACACTGTAATTGCTTTCAATGCTGGTCGAAAGTGCAGTAGCAGTACCTTATATTCCATTAGCTCATAAGGCTGTATTAGTTAATGTAGCTCCAATAGATGTTTTAGATTGATTTTTGATTTGTTTCGTTTCTACCTGAGCCTTCATTGTGACATGGCAATAGCTGCCATGCTTAAAAAAAAAGTTGCTATTTTGGAGAAAAATTATTTAAATATCAGATACACATTATTGAAAACTGTTGTCAAGGGTTTCAGTCGTTCTGAAAGGAAATGTTCAAGCTTGATATGTTATTTTGGAGAAAAATTATTTAAATATCAGATACACATTATTGAAAACTCTTGTCAAGGGTTTCAGTCGTTCTGAAAGGAAATGTTCAAGCTTGATATGTTATGTAGAATAGCAAAGTTTCACCTTCTTGATAGCAGCAACAATGGTTCAGATAGTTTATACAAATATAATAAATAAAACGATTCGAGGCTGATAATTTTCCATTTGTTACTATGTTTTAACCCCTTACTTCCTTAGATCCCTTAGTTTGGGCTATGTTAACCATCACCAATGTTATGCATGCAGGATCTGTTAATGGAGGCAACTGTGCGGAGCTTGCAAAAGAAGAAGATATCGATGGATTTCTTGTCGGCGGTGCTTCATTGAAGGTACATTCACCTTATAAACAGTTGGTATACTAATATATTCACCGAAGATTCTTGAGAGTTTGCCAAAACCCAAACACTTGCTAATAGCTCATTCACAAATATCCGTTGTCGGACTTATAGAAATATTCTCCTTATGTAACGCTTGGCCTTTTGGACAAGAGTGATCCCTCACCCATATAGGTTCATATTGGTCGTTAGAGGGAGTTCAAGCTGACTGTCACTCTATTTCCACTTGTTTTGACCTTTCTTAGGCCGTCCTTCTAACTCACTGATTTGACCTGATTTGGTGTTTCTGTGGGATATAATATAACTTATGATATTTATGTGTCACGAGTTTCCTCATATATGGAGATAATACCAAAATCATCTGCAGCAGTTCCGCAATTGTTTTTCCACAAGTTAAAGAGTCTAGTAGTGCATATCCACATCTGATAGTAGTTTGTGGCTTTGTGCCCTTAATGATCCGCAATTGTTTTTCTACAAGTTAAGAGTCCAGTACTGCATATGCAGCGTATCTACATCTGATAGTAGTTCGTGGCTGTGCCCTTAATGATCCACAATGGACTTGGCGGCAGTCCAAGTGAGTGAAGTGTTGTTCAATGTACTTACTGAGGTTGTGTTGGTTTGATGTCCTTTCAGGGTCCAGAATTCGCTACCATTGTCAATTCGGTGACATCAAAGAAGGTGGCTGCTTGATCATTCTGCTGTTCCAGTGTTACAAATTGAAAGTGGGTCCAATAAGTGCCAGAAGAAGACTTCTGTAGTAGCTTGTAACGATAGCATGATGTAGCCAATCCATGAGTGTTTTGATTTGTATTTATGAGGGTTTTAATCATGATCATCCTGGTTCCTTCATCCTAGAAATAAATGTTTGATTTTTTACCTTGTTGCGAACTGAAAGGATTGGCACGCTTATTGCTGATCAAAATAGGACCAATAAAAAACAAAAAACTAGTTTAGGCTTTTTTCTTGGCGCTCTCTCACCAAGCCTGTCAAATATAACCACAGAAGCGTCAAACTCAGTTCATGAATTTCATTTCGTCATGGTCCATCCGGTGGTAAGTTGCCAACTCTGACTTATGAATCAACGCTTCTGTCTTCTTGTTTCCTCTGGATTTCATTTTCTCATTCCAGACCGGCACACAATGCCAATACCTAAAGGACTTGCATCATTCTTCATTACAAAAGACTAGTGGCATCACCCCTGCAGCAAGTTCATCTAATGCTAAGTATCATTTCCATGATCTCATTAAGGGCGAGTCTAAGATAAAAGTATTATGATCTGGATCATGGTTCTTCTTTTGCAACATTATCATATCATATGGATGAACAAGGAACACAATCATAACAAAGGTAAAAGCTAAGAGAATGATAAGGATGATCTGGATGGAGATAAGAATAAGACTAGAGACCCTACAAAATGCACAAAACTGAGCCACCACATTTTGCATTAAATTAAATAGTTTATTTAATCACACAAATTGACAATTACAATGGAGGGAATAGACATTCAAGCCCCAGAGGCCAGAATGACGAAAGGATGTACAGTAGTAATTGACAGTCTGACACACCAAACGTTTCTTCAAAATGCTTTCACTATCTATGGTTGTTTTTCTCTATCAAAGACTTTCCTCTTGACTGTAGATTTGCAGAGTTCAATAGCCTGGTAAGGGAACAGTCTATTACATGGGGAAGCTCCTGCTGCCGGACAACGGACATGATCGGATCAAGTGCGGTCATCTCTAATAGTGTCTATATGATAATGTTCCCTCTTCTTCTCTAGATTTTCCTAACTTCTTCTTATGTTTCTATAACTTACGGGAATTCCGGTGTGCACCGGGTGAGGTGGGGATATTGCGTGAACCTATGCTTGCTGTTCTTAAGAGTCTCCTGAATTCGGATAAGCTTATTTTCCCATCTTTGTCTATGTCTGCCTCTTCCAGAAGTGGGTCAATGGATCCCTTCAGTCCAGTGTGCTGCATCAAAAAGCAAATTGTTACTAATATGGTACTTCTGGTGTCAGTCTTAGTAACAGATTCTTCCAACAAGACCATCCATTTTATACTAAAATTTCAAGACTCACCGCCTTTAGTTCATCTGGAGTGATGAATCCATCTCTATCCAAGTCAAATTTCTCAAATGCAGCCCTAGACCGCAATTGCCATTTCTCAGAATCATGTTCCCCTAACTGATGTACATGCAGAGTAGCTGCAACGAATTCTTGGAAGTCCACAAGCCCATCTGTGTTGCTGTCAATCTGCACCACACAATTAAAGACTAGTATTAAGGAAAAATAAAAGAGTAAAGAGGAGAAAAGACAAATCTTAATCCCTTGTATTCTTTCTAGTGCTCGAGTTTTCAAGCATAATGAATATTATTGGCCTAAGAGTATTATTTACTATATAAAATCTATTTAAAAAGTAGGATTTATTGGCCCTCACCGCTTGTAGGATCTCCACAACACGGGGCTCCTTCATTTTCCAAGGAAGATCTTTTGCCAGGGCCTGCAAAAAAGAACCGCATAAAGAAATGCTCTCAAAATTAAAATTGAGAAGGGATACAATTGCTAAATACCACCAACACAAATGCATGATGTCATACATGTCTCATTTCTTCAAGGCTAATAGATCCATTTTTATCTACATCGATGGCATCGAATTGATCCCGCAGATCAGACATCTCATCTTCGTTAAGTGTGCTCGCCAGTGCCTGCAAGTGACAATTAATGCAAAGAATTACAATCCCCGTGACTAAACAAAGAAGATCAACGGGAAAGACGGAACGAAGGAAAGTAGAAACAAGCTAGTTTTTTACTATATAGAAAAGGCTCAACAATATGGAAGTTGCATACCCTAAGTGCAAATTGCTTCAAACGACCATACTTCACGAATTGTCGCATGTTAGATAGAACAGATATATCTATAGGAATTTCCGAGGCATTTCCTCCTTCTCTAACCCATGGGTGTGCTGAAAAGATTATTTGGGAAAATCAGGAGACTAAGGGAAGTAGCCAACATAAAACAACTGAAGGAAAACGGCAATAACTGTTATTTATTATATATGGAAATGGTCTGTTGGCTGATCAACAGTTCCAACTGTCGGAGCATTTAGCTTTTATCAAGAGATAAAAATGAGCACATACACAAGGCTTGGGCTGCAGTTAACCTTGCACGAGGATCCTTCACCAACAACTTCTTAATAAAATCTTTGGCACTGTGGCTAATGCTAGGCCATGGCTTGCGCCGAAAATCAGGTTTGTTCTTTAAGACCTGTAAACCATGGATGAAAGTATTATTTCAGAGGGAACACATTAATATGTAAGGAATAGTAATAACAAAATACGACAGAAATGTTTGAATTTGAAAAGTATCAGATTCTACTTTAATTTAGCGGTTATATCTGTGTAGTTTATTAATGTCCAACACCATTACAACTCAAACGTAAATGACAAAATGGTGTATCCAAATAGGCTCAGTCTCATTTCTTGTTGAAATTGGTTATGATATTTAAAATAATGATCCGTCAGACATAGCGAAATCCAAATTTTTCTATTCACTAGGGAATAATGAAGAATTTCTAAAGTAGTTGCTTAAGCAGAACGAGTTGTTAGCAGTTCTCTGTAAAATGAAAATTAATTCAAGAACCTTAGGTTACAACATTTGGTGATTCACTGAACTGTTTATTTTTAGAGTCGACCATCAGTGTCTAGCCTATTCCACATTTTCCACTCAGCTAAATATTTTGCATTTGTTTTCACCACCTTATATGTAAAGAAATATGCCCTACCTCCTTGAATATGCCGTCTTCGGTCTTATCCCAAAATGGACGCCTACCGCAGAGCAGAATATATGTAATTACACCGATACTCCATACATCGGACTCGGGCCCTGATTTGCGTTTCAATACTTCTGGTGCAACATAGTAGGCACTACCAACAATATCTTGGAATTTCCTCCCTGAGATCAGCAACGAAGCATACAAGATGTTGAACCATGAGAACAAAGAGAAATCCAATCCTTGCATCCAGTGCAAGAACTTTCACGAGTTGAAAATGAAACAGATAGAAATAATCCATTTTGCAGTTAGAGTAAGACTTCAGCTCCTAAATATCTTGGCAAAAATCGACAGAATTTACACTGACCTGGTTTTATGAAGTCTGATAGACCAAAATCCGTCGCCTTAAGAGGTGAATCAAGTTTCGGTGACTTGAAAAGAAAATTCTACAAACAACAACATGATTACAGTCAGTAATAAGTAGATTGTGAGCAAGAATTCAAAGACAATAAACTCAACACCTCACATAGTCCCATGTACAGTATATGTGCAGTTGGGCGTTACCTCAGGCTTCATGTCACGATGTACCAAACCATTTAAATGGCACTCAGCTGCAACTCTAAGCATCTGCCGCACTATTACTGCTGCATCTTTCTCTGTGTAACGACTATCCTTCCTGTGCAAAATAATCAACTCCAGCATAAGTAGTGTAGCGACTAACTATATACAGCATATATGTAGAAACGAAACACGCCCCATACAGAAGGTAAGCAAAACATAAGTATTCCCAAAGCGTATAGAAATCTTACTTGGAAAGAATTCGATCCAGTAGCTCACCACCCTCGCATAACCTGATATAATAAAGAAACACGAAGTAAGAAATTTTTCTATCTGAAGCAAATAGAAATAACACCTACAGAAAGAAAGAGATAAAGTCCAAGTAAAAGTTCGGTTTTCATCCAGTTTCGAGTAAGATAACAATATCCATCCCATATTTAAAAGTCAAATAGTTATAGTCGGGGTTAGCAGTATATGATGTGAATAATACACTTTTGGCCTCTGCTTGTTACCCAGAGAAGAGTTGAATGATGCAAATGAGATAAGATGCCTTGATATTGCTGGGAATGAAGCTAATTTTAGTTTCCAATTTTGTTTTTGGACATTAAGAAAGCAGCACAAGAGCTGTGGTCTTTTGGAGTTTCTGTAGTTCTGAAGATTTTCACAACCCTCATTGCCTTTCACTATAAAGGCTCAACGCAAAATTCAATCGAATATAGCGTGCTCCCTACAGAACACATCATTTTATCTGCGTCATGCCACTTTTCACCAGATACGAAGTGCACTCTAACAAGTACAACTTCTGTTGGCAGTTCATTTTAAAGTTTAATCATCCAACACAGGATCAGAAAGTATATTTTTAACTGTGAAGTAGCTTTAGGTGAAGACTTACTCCATTGCTATATACACATACGAATCATCCTCGAACGCATTATGAAACTGAACCACGTTTTCATGACCTGTAAGAGCTTGCAATATCTTGACCTCTCGTTTAACATCCTCAACAGCAATAGGGAGAACCATCTGTCCAAAAAATAAGAACTTAGTCAAAAATTTACCAAGTAAAGAAAGATCCATCCAAATTCATCTACAAACAGTCACCAAAACCCCTAATTAGCAGCATCAAAATCACAATTGAAATCCCAAAGCACACAAAGCACGCAAAAAAGATGCAATTAAGAAAAATGAATAAAGGGTACCTTATTTTTATCAATTCTCTTAACAGCAACTCGATCTCCATTAACTTTATCAGTAGCAACGAAGGTATAACCAAATTGGCCATGTCCTAATAATTTCCCAATTGAATATCTCCTATCAAAATCCTTATCATATCCAAAATCTGTTCTTTTTCCATATGGTATAATCCCAGTAGACCTTTTACAATTCCCTCCTTTCTCTTTTTGTTTGTAATTTCTACAAGGGTCTTGCTGAGTTGTTGAACAACTCTCAGTCCCTTCTTTTTTGTTCTTACTAATAGTAGTAGTATTCGTTCTACCTGCAGTTGTTGTTGTGGTTGTGGTAGTGGT
This sequence comes from Papaver somniferum, assembly GCF_003573695.1. Lineage (NCBI taxonomy): Eukaryota > Viridiplantae > Streptophyta > Magnoliopsida > Ranunculales > Papaveraceae > Papaver > Papaver somniferum. The sequence continues at coordinate 71,045,370 of NC_039358.1, forward strand.
GGTGGCGGTTCTACCTGAAGGAGTATTGCTGTTAGAACCACTGACTTTGGTTCTAGAAAGACAAAGACCCATGATTGATTCGTTCTTCAAAGGAGACTATTGTACTCAGTTATCAGTTTTTTTTAGTTGTGTTTTGTAGAGGGAGTGAAATTTAGTTGCATAATAATAAATAGAGCAACTAATCTTCTGGTTCATTGCAAATGAATGACAGTTTTATTATGAGAATGGTGATGAGATGATTTTGGTAGGAGCAGCTTAGGAAGGTTTAAAGTAAAGAGAAGGAAGTAGAGAAGAAAGAGCTGCTTGTTGGTCAATACTGCTTCAACACTCTTTTCTCTCTCCTCCATCACAGACAGAGGGTGGCTTCTTCTCCTCCTCTGTTGGATTTTTTCTTTTTTTACCTTTTCCTGGTTTTTATATGTTTTACTTTCTTAAGCTTTTTTATTTTTGGAAATTAATAATGAAAGGAAAATAAGGACATGTTTCACTTTTTTATTTTTAAAAATTAATAAAAAAAAAGTTACAAAAATAATAAGCAGTTTATAAAAGAACAAGCAATTCAGAGGTGCGCAAGTGAATTGGAGGATATTTCTATTGTAGCTGGCAGCATGGTTTTTCAATCCCAATAATATATATCGGCATAGTTTTTCCAATGACGGCAGCTGTAGCAAATATCCTCAATTAATTTGTGTATCCTTCACTTGCTTGTTTATATAAAAGCCATAACCTTATTTGCTGGTAAAAGAAAAATAATAAGGAAGATCACAGAAAAAATACATCTTCGAGCTCATCTCAACGTTTAATGTGAAAAATTGGAGTGTAGGTATTCATATGTTTTGGCCTACCATTAACTTATAAGAGCCTAACAAAACCTAGAAAGAAAATTCGATAATGTTGTTTCTGAAGTATCTTCCTATCGTATTCCATATCGACTAGCATGTTGTGTCTATTAGTATCAGTAGTGCTAGTTGTCGTGGTTCACTTCTCGGAGGTGGTCGATTTTTCTATTTCGAATATTCGTGTTCTTCAGATAAATCTGTCGAACGACTCTCTTTTAAAACACCAAAAGTCACAACATTTCTTATATATTTCCAACACTATTTGTACCACTTTTATCATATGAAGCTGGATTTATACTTGCATCAATCTATAGGTCTACTAGAAGAAGGTTTATCTTAAAAAGCTGGATTAACTATTTGTGCCACTTTATTTGCCTTATGTTGTTCAAATTTTTAATAACTTCCTTCATAGAATTTTCCTGGCTTCTTAAACGGCTTGGAGTTTGAGCATTAAGTATCAAATTCGTTGAAGAAGCCTATTTTCCTTGTCGTTGTTAGCCGATTCCTCAATATTATCATTTTTGGAACTCGAACATGGTAGATCACCAACTTTTAGCATGTATTGATGTACAACTTTTTTGAGTTTCTTCTTTGAATCAATCTGTTGGAAATTTTGTGTATATATGTATGTTGCAATAAAATTATAAAAAGAAGAAGAATGCAAACCCAATTAGATCAAACCAGAGTCGAGGCAAGGATTATATCCTCTAGCCTTAAGACAGATTCACCCCACACTGGTGCTTACGGATTATCAATGTCTGTCTCCCAGGATACAACGACTTACTTCTCGATGTAGTAGCACTCTAAACTTCGAGAAACGGTGAACCAAATCTTAAACTGATGAACTCTCTTAATTGACACAAACTTGATGATTTCTATTGAATGCAACAGGTTGATTATTAGTTTTGTGGTTGTTTTTCTAACATAATTGTGCATGGTATTTTATAGATGTCAATAATACCTCTTTGCTAAACCATCATGATTCTTCATGGAGTTTCCATCAAGGGTCTTTTCTGAAAGGTCATTTCCTTTCACGTCTCTGAAAGGGTTTAGTTTGGTTTCCAAATTGAAACTACCCTAACTAAACGAACCAAAAACTTAATTGGACCAACTCCAAAACCCAACTCTATTAGGTATTAGACAAGGGATTTATAATTCATCTGAAATTCTATTTAATTTTCCAGCATAATCTTATTTACTATTGTAGCGGGAGCAGTAGCAGCCAGAGCTGCTTGAGATATTCTTTTGTATTCTCTTATTACATTCAATATTTGTAGTAGGTTAGAACCTTTTCATATAATACAAAAACAACAAAGGCAAAGCCTTCGCGCTTTAACCTTTACAGAGAGGCTCTATAAAATCAAATTCAATCAACATTTTAACAAGATGTCTAAAATGGTGAGTAACAATAGCATCGTTTACTTTCATTGGAGAGAGAAGTACACCAAATATTACATACCAAATTATAAGTTTGAACCCACTCACAGCCAAAGACCAACGTTGGTGCTAATTTAAAGTTTGGAACCCACTTCCTATGAACCATTCCAGGTTTAAGGTGATAAACACTAGCAAGTAGATTCCGCGTAGATATAAGGGATGGAGGGAGTAGATTGTTATCCTTTAAAATCTTAGAGATGTGAATTCCTTAAGAGCATTATTTCGACGATTGTTATAGACGGGCTTCGAGAAAATGTATTTCCTTCGCTATAATGCCATCATTTTGACTAGGGTTTGCTGCACTGCACTTTAGTTTCTCAAATTGTTGTAATATATGTTTTTCTTTCTGAAGCAAATATAAAGCAAACCATAAATTATTGGTAACAAAATTCAAATCAATGATTAATTATTTATTTTTTTGTTGAGATTTTCCACTATGGGTGAAGAGTTATAATCCTGCTATTTTTTTTTAAAGCATGCATGCAATCCTGTTAATTGAATATTAAAATAGGTATCTCAACTAAAGAAAATTAAGATGAAATATGATTATCTTTTTAGAACATTAAAATATTTGAAAAAATCTTGGAGTAGTATTATATCAGTCTTACGTTGATTCAACGCATAAATTTTCCTGGATGTAAGTCTTTTTATTCATGTCAATCTATTCTGATACATTATTTATCAATTCTTTTTTAAAACATATTATTTTTCAATTGTCTAAAATGGATGTTTTTTAATAAAATGTTTTTTTTGAAGCATTATAAGATGCATTAGGAAACTATAAACAAGTTCTTGATAAGCACAATTGATGGAGTCGTTGATGCTGATGACAAAATTGAGCAATGGTCCCATATATCAGATATAACCCAGCAGGTTAATAAACCTTGGATCCTCATCGGGGACCTAAATGTTATTTTGGACCAAGATGAAAAACAAGGAGGAAACAAGACGTGTTCAAGCAATAAATCCTTCATCATCCAGACAATTGACGCATTGGGTCTTCAAGATGCGGGATACGATGGCGCTCCATTCACATGGTCAAACAACAGAAAGGGTGAAGTAAACATCTACGAGAGAATCGATAGAGCTCTAATATCCTTCATGTGGTCTCGGATCTTTCCGGACACCAAGGTAAATCACCTCCCAAGAGTAGGTTCTGATCATACGCCAATCTTATTAGATTCAAATCCGGAAAAACAAAAAAAAATCAAAAACCGTTTAGGTGCATTAGATCTTGGTTAACTCATCTGACTCTTTCCATGGTAGTTGAGGCCTCTTGGAAACTGCACTTTGAAAATTCCTCAGAAAATAATTTTTCGCGGCTTCTAAAATTCTCTCCTCAAATCTAACTCAGTGGAACTCGGACACCTTCAGGAACATCCATAAAAATATTAAGCTCTTATCCATAGGTATGGAAACATTTCCAATGACATAGAATAGCTAAAAAATATCCAAGTTGAGTTAGGAAATTGGTACAAAATAAAAAAAAAATGATTTTTATCACCAACTCTCAAGAGATAAAGTCTTCAAAGATTACAATCAGAATACAAAATACTTCCATGCCACTGCCTCCAACAGGAAAAGAATCAATGCAATAAATTCCCTAAGAAAGCCATCCGGTCTTTGGATTTCAGATAGAGATCAAATCAACTCACTTCTGATTAATCATTTCCAACAAATAGGCACTTCCCAAAACAACGATTCTAATTTTGATTTAGCCAGCATAATAAAACCTTGCATATCTGTTGAGGAAAACTCCTCTCTGATAGAAGTTCCCACTAAAGAGGAAATTTTGCTAACGTTATCCAACATGAACCAGTGGGGAGTTCCGGGTTCGGATGGTTTCCAACCGGGTTTTTTCAAGGCTAATTGGGACATCCTCCGGCCGGATATAATTTACCAAGTCCAAGATTTATTTAAATCGGGTATTCTTAATAAAGATTTCAACTACTCCTTCAAAACCTTCACAATCCAAAAAATTTCACTTCTCATACTCCGGGAGATTTTAGACCTATAAGCTTGAGCAATACAATTTATAAACTAATCTCAAAAATTCTTGTAAATAGGTTAAAAACCATCTTAAATAAGCTAATTTCTCCCTATCAATCAGCTATTCTTCCTGGAAGACAAATTACAGGCAACATCGTAATAGCCCATGAATTTATCAATTTACTGAAGACTTCCAAAACAAGAAAAGGTCACCTGGCGCTAAAAAAAGATTTCTCGAAAGCTTTTGATAGGGTGGAGTGGAGTTTCTTATAAAAGGTTCTATCCGCTTTTGGCTTTAATGAAAAATGGATACAGCTCATTATGCAATGTATATCAACAACCTCCTTTTCGATTCTTCTTAATGGTTTTCCAGGACCACAATTCAACACCTCGAGAGGATTAAGGAAGGGAGATCCTTTAGCACCGTATACATTCCTAATATGCATGAAAATTCTCTCCAGACTCCTTGAAAAGGCGATTGAAGGAGAAAAAAAAATTCGAATTCCAAATTAACAAGAACGCCCCAAATATCTCCCATCTTTTCTGTGCAGATGATTGTTTCTTATTCACCAAAGCGGATCTGGGGGAAGCAAAAATCTTACTGGAAATCTTACAGTTATTTAGCAAAATCACTGGCCATATGGTAAAACTGCAAAACCAAGTGTATACTTTAGTCCTCGCATTCATCCAGAACATGGGAAAATAATCGCAAAAATTTGGAAGTCCCTTTGATGACTAAAAATGATAGATACCTTGGTAACCCGTTTTTTTTTTTTTGATAAAAACCGAAAAGCCAATTTTGCTCCCCTCTTACAAAAATACTACTCCACCCTACAAGGTTGTAAATCAAAACTCTTATCTCAATGGGGCAAAACTGTCTTGATTAAATCAATTCTCCAAGCCTTCCGAAATTATCAAATCCAAGTTCTTGCTCTACCAAAAGAAATACTTGATCAACTGGACCGTATCCAGAGAAATTTCTGGTGGAATAAAGATGGGAATAAAAGACAAGGAGGGTTCATAAAAGCTTGGACAAACATCTGCAAGCCCATTTCTCAAGGCAGTTTAGGTTATCAATTCAATATTGTTCTCCTCACAAAACTAGCTAGCAGATTGATTGCTGCACAAGATCAACTATGGGTTCAACTTCTTAAAGCCAAATATTTCCCAAACTCACTTGCTTTAGAAGGATCCAGAACTTCGAATTTGTCTTGGATTTGGACAAGCATACAAAAAGGTTTAGAGCAGATAAAAGGAGATTTTATCTGGAAAGTCAAAAATGGAGCATCGATAAAGATATGGGAAGACATATGGATTCCTAATTCAGATGTTGTCCATAAAATTCCCAATTTACAAGATCCATCTCCAAAAATGGTTCAAGAGTTAATAACGAAGGTATTTCTATGGGAAAAGATTTGGAAAATTCCATCTATTCCAAGAATAAGACTTTTTATATGGAAACTAACGCAAAAGGTTCTTAAAACCTCTTCCTGATTGAGAGCCCACAATCCAGAGATTGATACTCAATGTGAATTGCGTAATAATCAAGGTCAAGAGACGAAACAGCATTTATTTAGATAGTGCCCTTTCGCAAAAGCAATTTGGTTCGGGTTTTCCCTCGGAAACTTAAACTCAAGCTACAGTACAAACCCGATTATATCTTGGGTTAGATGGTGGATGACAGAAACTGAATTAGTTGGTTTTACAGAAAAAATTTCCACAATTCTCTGGTTCATCTGGAAATATAGATGTTTGGTGATTTTTGAAAAAATAAAACCAAATCCGACTGATCTAATAGATCGGATAAATAGATTTTTAAACTCTACCCCGTCAACAACCAATTCTAAGGCTTTAAATACTCAAAAAACACTACCAAACGATCAAAACTGGTCTAAATTAAACTCAGACTGGATTATATTTTTCGACACCTCTTTTGAGAAAGAAGATTTGACGATAGGTTATGGCTTTATCCTTTACTCCGCGGATCATGAAACTTTCATGCAGTTATCAGCAGGCTCGGATTGGGAAGCATCGGCTCTTCAAGCGGAATCAAAATCCTTATTAAAAGCAGTTACTTGGCTAAAAGAAAATATTTTGTTAAGCCTCTCAATTGTCACTGATTGTAAAGATCTGGCAGACAACATCAATAAAGTAAGCAAAGATTTCTCTTTGGAAGCTGAAAATACTTTACAGGAAGTGGAAGATAATTTTGAGCGATCTTCCTCAAGCACAGGTAAAATATATTGCTACAAGGTATAATTCTGCTGCAGATTACATCGACAAGGAAGCAAGGATTAAAAACCTTCAGCACATGTCGTCTCGGTTAAATCAAAAAATTCAAAAAGCTAGCATTTTATCTAATGTTTTTGATAAAGAGGGAGGATCCATGGACACTCTTAGATGGACAAGGTCAAACAAGAATTTGCGCCATTTTCTCCGTAAAGCCCAAACGACAATGAATTTAAGTGTAATATTTTGATGATATGTTCCTCTTATAAGACTCTACATTCCTACAAAAAAATGAACGCAATTCGAGATAACAAACTTCACCATCTACCAATCCTAATTTTAACCGTTAAATTTGAACGGTTGATATTCAAAGGGGTAGATGGTCGTTTTGTACATCTATGGTGAAGAGTTATAACCCTGCTAATTTATTTTTTTAAAGCATGTGTGCGATCCCGCTAATTGAATATGAAAATAGGTATCTCAATTAAAGAAAATTTAGATGAAATGTGATTATCTTTTTAGAAAAAGAAAATATTTGATAAAATCTTGGAGTAGTATTATACCAATGTTACATCCGATTCAACGTATAAATTTTCCTGGACATAATTCTCTTTTTTCATGTCAATTTATTCTGATACATTATTTATCAATCTTTTTTTAAGAATCTTATTTATCAATTATCCAAAATGGAAATGGATGTTTTTTTTTTAAATAAAATGGTTTTTTTTTGAAGCATTATAATTTCTTTTACCATTTTGTCAATTCTTTTTTTGAGCATATTATGATACATTCATATTATTCTGATGTTTGTCCATACTATAAATACAAGTAAACATTACTATAAACAAATTACATCTGTACTTGCCCCCTCCACTGTTGGACCAACAAGACAGTGAAGTTTAACTTCCATAACTAGAAGCTATCCGCTTACGCCTATTGTCCTCTTATCCCAAACTTCGGGTTGCTTTAGAGGGGTTGAAAGAAACTTGTTACCCATCACCGAGTTAGTCCTCCATTTCAAGTACAAAATTACTGGAGTAAAAAGCTTTAGGAAAAAAAGAGGCTTTACTCGATTAATATATAGTAAAGATGGTCAAGAACATACAATTTCTTTTACCTTTTTGACTAGTCATAAAACACCAAGGTGACCAAATTAGTGATGCAAAAACTCCAGCCATATGTTGAGAGTTATAAGAACTCCATTTCCCCCAAAAGTGATACAAAAACTCCAAATCCAAAATAATAATTTAAATTAGATTTTTTCCTATTTCAGAAATACCAGGCTTACCCTTTTTTATGCTTTTCTTTGTACGAGATATTAATTCCCCAATCTCTCTTAAACTCTCAAACCACCACTGAAACCAGTACCACGTCTATATCTTTCATTAACACCATCGCCGCCTCCTTCACCAGCAGCAACACCTCAACCTCCTACTCTTGCACCACCACTAAACCCACTGCAATATCCTGATCCTCCACCAAAATCACCTCCACAACTCCTCTTCCTACCATTACACCTCAATCAAACCCATTTCCATGTCCTTATCTACAAGCAAATTCGAAATACAGATCTCGATTCAACGAAGATTGGGTATTAATTTTTTGAGTTAAATCGATTTGTATCAATGATGATGACGGTGGTGGTACTCCAAATCATATAATTTTACCGAACCTCCTACTCCTCCTCTTCCGATCCAACCTTCAATTTCTGACCATCTTCGAGAATCACTAAACAAAAAGTTGAATCACAATGATGATATATCATTATCATCATCATCTATTGTTTGATTTGAAGAAATTTCACCTCAACCTCAACTATTACAAGAGGTGCGTATTTCATTTTAGGGTTTTTTTGTATCTAATTTCCAATCAGAATCTGATTTCTAAAGAATTTGGTTTTAATTTTATGAATATCAGCTTTCAAAAGATTAACATCGGTATGAATACCTGATGGTGCTGGAATTCGGTCTTTTGTATGGAAGGTAATCAGTTTTCTTTTGATTTTTTAGGTTAAAAATTGAATGAATTTTGAGTTGGGTTTTTACAACAATTAAGGTAAATAAAAATGAATTTTATCTATTTATACGAGAAGAAATGTTTTGTTGTAAATGTGGTTGGATATGTGTTGAGATCATATGAAACAACAACTGCATCACTATTGTGGTATGATGAGGTTTACAAGCGAAGCGAAGTGAAGCGAAGTGAAGATTTAGTCATGTATGGGTAGACTTTATAGTCATATGGAGATGTATTTTGCCTATTTGACTGTTCTGAATGGGATTTTTGTATCTAATTCTTCTGCTGTTTAGATTTATGATGTAGTTAAATTCTATTTTGTTTATATTTGCTCCAAACTTATACAACGATATATAGAATGTGGAACAGACTTCCACCTAATGTTGCTAGCAACTAGTAACCATAGGTAGGGAGAACATGGATGCGCTAATCCACTGGATACGTGTTATTGTTGAGGTGGATGGTATTGTAAAATGGTGAATAGGATGTGGGACGGGCTGGAGCCTAGTAACTATGAGTGTTTTCTAGCAGGTTCAAATGTGTAGAAACTTTTTATTCTCATCGTGGAAATCCAAAATTGGTTTTTGCGCAGTTTTTTTCTTCCTGATTAGTGTTTGTTTTTGGTGCAGCATATGCTTAGTTGCAGTCCTCAAAGTGTGGCTGCTTGTTAGTTATGTGTTTACCAAGTTGAGTGATTCATTAATAGATACTTGTGTAGTGAGACCTCTGTGTGTGTCCATGCCTTACAATATTTGTGCGAGTTTCAAGTTATCTTTTTTATAAACCAACACAGGTTATTGGTATTGGTGTGGTCAAACAGAATGAATCATGGTTTGCAATTTTTCTTGCAGTTGAATTCTGACGAAACCAATTACGGTTTCATCTTATTTATGATGAAACCGAAAATTGGTTCCATCGTATTTATGATGAAACCATAATTGGTTCCATCTAATCTTATCCTTACTTAAATTGAATTTTGTTTATGAGTTTGAATTGTTGTTGTGCTTGTTAATGGATTAGATGTATGCTAGGATTTGTTACATGAAATTGAAGAAAAGGCCCGAAAATGGTTAGTTTTTGTATGTGCATATAGGCTCAGGAGTAGGATACTTGCTCTGTTGGATGTCATTTTGGACATAAAAGTGGAGATGATAAGACGCCGGATGCTTCGTTTGGTCAACCTAGTAATGGAGTGTCCGGGATTCTTCGGATAATAGAGTCATCGCATTATTATTCAGAGAATAAGGTTACTCCGGCACGAGAGTGGGTAAGCACAATCCAAAATGTCTTTTTAGAAATAAGATTGATGCACTAGCTAGTCTTGTTAGTTTGATAGTTCAGACTTTAGACGATGAATTTGCAAGATTGTGGATATGTGTGAGGCGCTGAATTAGAAGTAATCCCCTTTGTGACTTGATAACCGTTCCAGTAAGCATTAAATGAACACTGCTAATTGAAAATATTTATTTAGCGTTCACAGGCATCCTTACAAGTCTGGATTTTAGGCTACAAAAGTTAACCTTAGCACATCAGAATGAAACTACTGGCGAGTAACCTCTTTGACATCAACTATGTCTTATTATTGTTACCACTCCAGAACTATCAAGAGTTGCTAAAGACTAACGTTTGCTATAATTTCTTTTGTATTAGGAAAGGGTTTAAAGTTGTAATGACAACTAGTCTCTCATCAGATGTTCCTGTTGGTTATTTTTCGTGGGCTGACTATGACATTATGGCACCCTTACAACCACAGACAGAAAAGGCCCTTGCGGCTGCCTTCATTTCCGACTGTGGTGCCCGAAACTTCCTGTTGCAGGCCCTTGAGATGCTTGAGAAGTCAAATATTCCTATGGTGGTTGCCATCAGAACCGTAATGGAGGTAGAAATCATACATATTACTCTGTATATCGTATCCCATTTTGGTGCCTTATTTGAAACTTTTGTCCAGCTCCTAGATGGGGTTTATAAAATCATGCTAGAATTATATGCTTAGTGTTGTCTGGTTGGCTTGTGAAGAGATTTTTAATTCTATTAGAGACATAGACCACAAAAGTTTAATTTAGCAACTCTGTAAGTGCATGCTACAGTTACAACATTTATATTATTATTCGACAGCCTAGCATGTATCGTCTGTTGCCTGCTGTTGCTAATAGATAATAGTTTGTTGAGGTTCTTGACGACTAAAATAGGATACCCGTGTTTTAGCAATAAACTTTGCACCTGCAATGTCAAATCTCTTGATATATAGTGGTCATGTTTGCTTAACTATTCACCAATCACGTCAAGCTTTCTAGATGTTCATATGGGTATCTTTTGTTATTCATAGTGTACAATTAAATAATAAACTTTCTAGGACATATAAGTTAGTAGACAAGGAAACTTTTTTTAGGTGATCAACTTGATTTTCGATTGGTGATCAACTTGATTTTGGATTGTCTATTGAGAATTTACTTTTTGTTCATTCTTGAGTATTTAAGTTGTATCACTGCTTGCTGACATTAGTTCACTTTGTTGCAGGCTGACACTCGGTTCGCATCAATTATGGTTTCATCTTATTTATGATGAAACTAAAACTGGTTTCATCGTATTTATGATGAAACCAAAACCGGTTTATGATGAAACCAAATTTGGTTCCATCTAATTTTTGGTCGGTGGTGGTGGGTGGTCGTGGTGTTGGTGGCGGTGGTGCTGGTTTTGGGCGGTGGTGGTCGGCGGTGGTCGACAGTGGTGGTGGTTGGCGGTGGCTGATAGTGGTGGTGCAATGGCGCAGTGGCGGTGGTGGCGACGCGGTGGTGGCGCGATGATAGTCGTCGCCGGCGGTGGTGGCCGGTGGTCGATGGCGGAAGTGGTGGTTGGCTGCGGCGGTGGTCGGTAGCGGCGACGGTGGTAGTGACGGTGGGCGGTCGTGGTGCTGGTGGCGGTGCGGCATGTGTTGGCGGTGGTGGTGGTTTTGGTCGGTGGCGGCGGTGTGTGGTGGTCGGTGGCGGTGGTGGTGGTTGCGGTGATGGTGGTCAGTGATAGTGGCACGGTGGTGGTGCTGCTGTGATGTGTTGTTGTGAGAATATAATAAAAATTAAAGGTGGGGTTGATTTTTATTTTTTTTGGATGATTTAAACTAGAAGGGTAATATTGATATTTTATGCTAAATGAGATTTTTGTGAACAATTTGTTTTGTTGGAATTTTTGTACATAGATAGTGACATCTATGGAGTTATAACTCGCGGCCTTTTTGTTTGTTTTATTTAATGAATCCCATATATGGACAAACAAGTGGCTTGATTACAAGAATAAATACATTGAATTGTGACAACAATTATCATACATTTCAACTTTCAAACACAAAGTAGTCTAGTGAGAAGAAGTTGGCTAATAACTTTTAGGACAGTCCAGTACATCTGGGGTCTGTGGCTGCCCTTGACCCGGTCTTGTCTTTTGATGGACATTATGTCGTGAGATGGACACAAAAGATAACTCCCGGATCATTTCTACCCAACTCGCATGAGATTTAAATGGAATCAAGTGTATTTTCTCCGTTTTAAAATGATAGGCATGCAGGGTACATAATAATGTTTTTATCTTGCAAAACCGTCGGACCATGGTTTTTAAAAGCGTACGTTTCATGCTTCGGAGCGTACGCTTCGCTTCAAATTTCAGCATTTCGGTCCGAAGCGATCATGTGAAGCGCATCTTTCATGAAGCGTACGTTTCGTTTCGAATTTCAGCATTTTGCTCCGAAGCGGTCATGTGAGGTTCCTTAATTTGATGCCGAACACCCCGCCTCCCACTCACCTGGAGTAGGTTGAACTGGTATTTGTTTTTGATATAATTAGACTTATATAAAATTTATATAGATATTATTTTTCTAATAAATTTATAATTACTAGTTACGACTAATTTATTCATAAGAAAACATCCGCTTTAAACATCAACCATGAAGCGACACTTGACGCTTTCAATACCTTGCACCAGGCCTTATATGTTCAGCTCTAAACGATGGTGTGTTCACATTAATGTTTTTGGCTTGGTTGTTAAGACATTTTGGAAAACTTGCCGTGTTAAGTAGATGGATGATATGACTCTGTCAAGTTGGGAAAATTTCAAGCGGATATAAATTAAGTTTGCATGTGCTGGTATAGTTGTCGTTGGTGTAGGGTTGTTTTATTTAATAAGAGAGCTCCAAAAGAAATGAATTTGGCATGTTTCTTAATTAGGGCTGATGTACTGTGTGACCACGAGATCACTGTGAGATTAGCAATGATCAAATCATGGTGGCATTTGATTAATGAAAATTATGAAAGTACACACCATGTTTACAACTAATATATACGACTATTAATTATTATAAATTATTAAAAAAAAGAAAGAGGGACGACTGCTGTAGCAGTGACCAACAATGTTGTGTCTCTCTTTGTTATCAATTGTATCGTCTGAAAGGAATCTATTCTACTGTGTAAAGAAAACCACTGGAGTCGGGCTTTTTTCTTTTTTTCCCATGTTTGTTTCGATATTTTCGATAAAAAATTTATTCCCTTGTTACCTCGCGAAGGTGACCTCTTCATTTTAAGTTTTTATCCTTCCAGAGCCGACTCTTATAGGACAAGAGAACACATTTTAAAATTATTTTTTTAGTTTAACACTATTAGATTTTTAGCATAAGAATTATGTAAAAATTGATGATCAAATTTAGGTGTGGAGTTAGAAACTTCACTAAAGGGAAGCAAAATATTGCTAGGGGATGCAAAATAGCAAAAACAGGATTGGGAGCTCTAAATATTAGAAATTCTAGGCTTGAAAGCTAGTGTGGGAGGGTGTGCATTGCACTATATTATCTCTGCATCTAGTCATGTTTATAGCTGTTACGTAGGTGTTTTAAAATCCTTTACACCGATATAAAATTTATAAATATTAGTACTATAGTTTGGGAGATAAAAATGCAAAAAAAATCTAAATATTATATATTTGCCTTAAAATTGTGCAAACTTGAAATTTGTCATTTTTGGTGCCACATATGGAGTATTAAATTATTGGGGAATAAATGTGATTAACGGAAGCTGGATTTTCTCGCAGTTTAGAAAATTTCTCTCGACATTATTTTTTTCATTTTCTCTCGACATTTGATTTGCTAATTTTACCCGTATCTTCTCTGTTCCAGTAAAATAATCTGGTTAAATTGCAGTCTACAAAAAAATACTTGAATCCTACCGAAAAGGATCATTTTAACGTTGGAGGGACCAGCCTTTTTTTGACAAGGTTTGGCGGTGTCGCGTCAACCATTGATTGACAATTTATCAATTGTCTAGATTTTCCATGCTCACAAAAGTAGGTTAGTTTAGTTATAACCAAGGTTTCTAAAACGTGAACGAATCTAGACCCATTTTTCATTTTTAAGAATCGATTCGTACGTTGAATGGTGAATCATGGATTCGTGGTTGATATTTGAATATGATGTTTTCCAATAAATGACATTATAACTAAGAAGATAATATTTATATAAATGTATCATAAGTTCAATAATAATCAAGCACAAAGTTGTGGCACAATGGTTCCAAGTACTCTAGTTGAATCCCTTATTAGGAATGTTAGTCAGGAAACGTGAATTGCATAGTTCAAGAAATTTACCCGATTCATGTTAGATTCGCTTTCACATTCCGATTAAGAGCAATTTAAATTTTTTTTGACTCGTACAAGTCTAAAAACTAGAATTATTATTATTATTAGTTGACTATTATATTTTTGTTAAATTTTTTTCATTAATAGTTTCTTATAATTTTTTTTCTTTTTTCAAGATTAGTTTACTGAACCAGAATCGGCGCCTATAAAACTATATACTTATTGATTATAAATATAAGCCAAAATCAACAGGTTATTAAGTGATGTACCTGCCAATTGTGGATGTTGTTCTTTCATGAATGAAGAACATAACTAGAATCGACAGACAAGGTGAACAAATATCTGCTGATTCTAGTACGAATATGATTTTCAAAGATTTATATCAACAAAAATCTCTAGGTTAAAAACATTTTATATGTTGATTTTTTACAACTAACAAATAGATAGGTTTACATCAGACCATTGTATCCTATTTTTTCTTTTTAGAAAAAAGATAAAAAAATTTTTTAACAAGAATCAACTGATATGATAGTATACATCCGTTGATTGTAAAAAAAATATGAATTTGTGCAAGTGTCGATTGACCAATTATTTTGAACGCAACAAAGTTTCATGTGGCTCAAAACTTAGTGTAATCACATTAATTAGACAGGAGACACATGTGGGCTATAAAGTCATGTAACTCAAGAATATAACCAAACATTTATCTTGGTAACACATCATACTACCTATATGAAGTATTATTTAACCATTTCAGTACTATCATAGATCCCTTTCCAAACCCAGTTATTATCATCCTTCAGTTTGTCTATGTGAAGAAACTCTTTGTTCTTTGAATATTTTAGAATCGGTATCTAGAACTCATTAGAGTTGTGGCAAGCTTTTCAAGCTAATTTAGAAAGTAACGCCTGGTTAATATTTTCTAAATTCTAAAGGAGAACCCTCCTAAAAATTTAGGCCTCTGCAGCCGATGCCAAGCAACAAATTTATCCTAGTATTACCTTGGTGACCCCACCAAAAGTTTCTCTACAAAATATTCATTTTTCTGATCTAACTCCATGGAAATCCTAAAACCACTCATATGATAAGATGAGGGAATATTCAAGACATATTTAATAATTGTAGATCTACCTACAAGTTTCAAAGTTTTACCTTTCTAGTTTTTAGTCTACCATCAAAAGACTGAACAATTGGTTGAAAATATTTATTTCTATTGCGATCTAGAAGAAAAGGATCTCCTAGATAAGTTTCAGATCCTTTCACAATTGTCATGTTTAAGGCCTTAGCTAGATCAAACAAGACCCAAGTAGATTCAAAAACTTTGCAATAAACCCAGAATACTTTTCATATTATGAAAAACTACTTTGGTGTAAATCATAATGTCATATGCAAAATGAAAATATGAAATAACAGGTGCCCTTCTTGCAGCGTTCAATACATCAATTATGTGACTATATTCAACTTAAACATGACTGCAGCTAAATTGCTTGAACGGTTTATTCGATCTCAACTACATTCCAGTCCGAAGTCTGATAGTAGGCTAGTTTTTGTAGCGGTTTAATTTACTATGGAGTTCAAAGCTAGACGAGGTCCTTTTTTTTGCAGGTAAAGTTTTCCTCGTTAACAAAACTTTAGGTGTCTTGTGTTTTTTCCTTTTCCACAATATATTTTATTTTATATTCATAATAGGAACAATACAAGTAGTACGATCAGTCTAGATAGGTCAACTCCTTATAATCTGAGATAAAAAACAAGACTTGTTCTTGTTGAATCGCATCTTGAAAGATAGATTGCAAGTTTCATACTTGTTAGAGTTCATATCCTCTTAATTCGGATATGACTAGATTGACTTTGGATATTGATTTTTAAGATCATTTAAGAACTCCTCTACACAATCAGGTCAATGGATCTTTGGTCCAAACATATTGGTTGTGGAAGAGAAAACAAAAAAACTCTATATACAATCTTATTCAAGGGTACATGTTTTGACCTACTTGTGATTGTATTAGGTTTTGTCCATACAAGTTGCCAAACAGAAAAAGTTGATGGTGTACTTGGTACACTATCCTTTTCAGTTCCCTCATAATCTATTTCCATAATTCCACAAGAATTAACTTTGACGTCTATCCATTTATCAGCATCAGTATACCCTTTAGTATCTTTCAAATGGTAATTTAGATTCCCTAGAACCACCAAAGGTTGAAAATCATTTTCACCCAGTTCATGCAAGAAGTTTTGTTGTATCTTTTTAGTGTACAAATAGGTAGAACCATAAAAAAGGAAAGTAAAACTTCATTGTCAAAGGCATCAACAACATCACACATTATCCCATCCTTCCACATTAGAATTAAACCCGCAGCCTTATATATTGATGCAAGCTAGTAGCATAATTCATGAGCAAGATCTAGCCTTTCCGTCCTCATCAATCTTTGTCTCACAAAGAAAAGTAAGGTGAGGGATTTGAGTTTTCACCAAATTGCTTAATTGATTTTCAGTGCAGTTATTACTGATAACCTTGACATTCCAAGAGAGAATTCTCATTTTGAAAAAGTTAAATGAGAAAGACACACAAAATTAACCACTTATACTAAGATTAACAAATGAAACACTAAAATCATATAATAAGGTATTTTACTAAAAGAAAACAAAATTGAAAATTGAGTTATAGAAAAAACTTTATTAAGAGAAACAGATTTTCCCAGTTAAATATGCGTAATTGATAATTCAGCAAGTATTCCCGAGTTGTCAATTGGTCTCCCTCCCGTTTCTTCTTCATTTATTTAAATCATTACAACTCTACCTTTATCTATTAGGACCCTCCATAAATAAAATCCTCATCATGACTAAAATCAGAATTTTGAAAACGATATTTAATATTGATGGGATTTTAATAATCTTGATTTAGAGAAAATTTCAAATTCAAATTGGTGAGGAAAATTCCTAGTGTAACTGCTAAAATTATGGAAGATATGATTGTTAAGATTACTGCGATTGAACCGTTGAGCAAGATTAACGATTCAAATCCAAGTCATGATAATCACCGGCTCCAATAATGGAAGATCGCATAAGAGGAAATCACAAATACAATTAGAGGTAGTGAACTTTAAATACAAATGAGAAGCAAGAAAAACACCGCCTTTAAAAGGCACCACTGCAAAAACTTGGAAGGAGCAAACTTGATGAGAGGACATACTAAAACTGGTAGCCAATACTTGTAATTACACATTAGAAGCGATAAGGGAACCTGCATAAGAAATCAAAGAGACACTTCAAAGAAAGGAATTACAAACGAAAAAATTAACCGGAAAAATAATGCAAAATTAACTTATAAATAAAGAATCAAAGAAACATTAAAAAAAAAAGAATTACAAGGAAAAATATCCTCGCGTTTTTAGGGGCCACTCGAAAGGATTTAGGGGCCAACAATAAAACAAAAAAGGTCACCCAAAGGGAAAATGTAGCCAGCCCTTATCTCGCGTAATTCGTAATGGCGAAATTACCCTTATATATTCGGAGGATATGATAACATTGTTATCCTCCGATTGCAATCGGAAGCCAAAATATTTCCCAGACTTCCGATTGTAGTCGGTGCAGTATTAGAATGATTTGTGTTTCATTTGTTCCATTTCTTTTTCATTTTTGAGTTGTTAGACTTAAATTCTTATCTACTGATTAAGTTGGAAGTTACCAAAACTTAATCGGAAGTTAAATTAGTTACCAAAACTTCTGAATATGGGTTGTCTAACCTTCAATATTGGCCCTTGGAACCACCTGGAGCCATGGCGTGGTTTGTTTTGAACTTGTAATATTCGGAGGATAATTTTTTTGTAAAGTTTCGAATGTACGATGGCCCAAAAATCAGAATTTGGAAAAACTTATACTTTTCAAATTTTGTCTTTGAAATAATCGGAAGTTAAATTAGTTACCAAAACTTCCGAATATGGGATGTCTAATCTTCAATATTGGCCCTTGGAACCACCTGGAGACATGACGTGGTTTGTTTTGAACTTGTAATATTCGGAGGATAGGTTTTTTGTAAAGTTCCGAATGTACGATGGCCCAAAAATCAGAATTTGGGAAAAACTTATACTTTTCAAATTTTGTCTTTGAATTAATCGGAAGTTAAATTAGTTACAAAAACTTCCGAATATGGGCTGTCTAACCTTCAATATTGGCCCTTGGAACCACCTGGAGCCATGGCGTGGTTTGTTTTGAACTTGTAATATTCGGAGGATAATTTTTTTGTAAAGTTCCGAATGTACGATGGCCCAAAAATCAGAATTTGGAAAAACTTATACTTTTCAAATTTTTCTTTGAATTAATCGGAAGTTAAATTAGTTACCAAAACTTCTGAATATGGGCTGTCTATCCTTCAATATTGGCCCTTGGAACCACCTGGAGCCATGGTGGTTTGTTTTGAACTTGTAATATTCGGAGGATAGGTTTTTTGTAAAGTTCCGAATGTATGATGGCCCAAAAATCAGAATTTGGGAAAAACTTATACTTTTCAAATTTTGTCTTTGAACTAATCGGAAGTTAAATTAGTTACCAAAACTTCCGAATATGGGCTGTCTAACCTTCAATATTGGCCCTTGGAACCACCTGGAACCATGGCGTGGTTTGTTTTGAACTTGTAACATTCGGAGGATAGGTTTTTTGTAAAGTTCCGAATGTACGATGGCCCAAAAATCAGAATTTGGAAAAACTTATACTTTTCAAATTTTGTCTTTGAAATAATCGGAAGTTAAATTAGTTACTAAAACTTCCGAATATGGGCTGTCTAACCTTCAATATTGGCCCTTGGAACCACCTGGAGCCATGGCGTGGTTTGTTTTGAACTTGTAATATTCGGAGGATAGGTTTTTTGTAAAGTTCCGAATGTACGATGGCCCAAAAATCAGAATTTGGGAAAAACTTATACTTTTCAAATTTTGTCTTTGAACTAATCGGAAGTTAAATTAATTACCAAAACTTCCGAATATGGGCTGTCTAACCTTCAATATTGGCCCTTGGAACCACCTGGAGCCATGGCGTGGTTTTTTTTGAACTTGTAATATTCGGAGGATAGGTTTTTTGTAAAGTTCCGAATGTACGATGGCCCAAATACTGGCCCCAAAATGGGATTTTTCCTATATCAGAAATTTTGAGATTTTTTCAATATATACATTCGGTAGTGAGTGTTCTTCCGAATACTGTGTGTCTACTTAAATATATTCGGTAGCCAAAAAATTCATTAAACTACCGATTATTAGCAGTTTGTATCCAGGAAGATATGCCCACCAATATTCGGCAGATAATTATCAAATCTTTCTCCCGAATACTGTCGATGTTCTTGAGAAATGAAGAACACGACTACATTCGGAAGTAAATAAGCATGAATATCGCCCGAATCTGGATAAATAACCGAAAACCCTAGAATTTTTTTTTCTCGATTCGACGAATTAAAGCGAAATAAACCCCAAAAATGATAGATTCTTACCTAATTGGGGCCATTTGAAGTTGACGAAGTGTTTGACTATCGGAATCGCCACCACCGACTACATTGTCGGGTACGCGTTCTTCGCGTTCTTATACAGTTGAAATGAGTAGAACTTTTTGATTTGGTTTTTATACAGTTTTACCAGAACGGCATTTATGTAACTTCAATATCATATAGGGTACCCCTTAACTAGAGTCTTTGACTGGGTATAAATTGATGGCCCCTAAATCCTTTCGGGTGGCCCCTAAAAACGCGAGGAAAAATATATCATGAGCACAAACTATAAAATCAAACAAAACATGTCTTAAAGATTCATCCACACGGACCAAATGGATAGATACCCAGAATTAAAAAGAATAAATAAACTTAAGAAAATCTAATACAAGAAACAAATGAAGACCAAAACCAGGTAAACCTTGTAAGATATGAAAATTTATTAGTGGATGTTTTACTGTAGCAGTAGGCACGGTTTTTCAATCCCAATAGTTACAATCAACATGATTTTTCAGTGCCGACTACTACAGTAGAATATCTCCCAATAAGTTTCCACATCCCCCAATTTCTTGTTCTGAACCCTCCAACATGCAAACCTGATGATCGACAACAAAAACTTGGTACTCAAATTGGTACATGATGTTCAAAGAAACAAAACCGGTGTATAAGGTGAATATATTGGGTAAATTTATTATTAAACAATAACATTATGACAAGACTTTTCTAATGAATACCAAAATTCATATAAGATAATAGAGTAGATACACTTCTCACATACAGACAGGTGCAGCTCCCGGCAAACCGATATCCACATTGCCAATGCTGAAAAGTAATTCCATCAGATTCTAGATTTTACCAACTAAAGTTATTAAAGCCACTTATTTCTCACTAAAAGTTTGAATTTGGCATAAGTCATAGGAAGAGATCATCCGCGAGCGAGTATCGACGTGCCATGAAGGGAAGACAAAAGTACTACTATCTACTCTTTCCACACACTTTTTGAGTCTCCATCACTTGGAAGCATCAGTTCAGCCACTGACTGTGATTGTTTAAAGGAGATTTGATTTCCAAGGAGGAAAAAAATTTGTCCCGAGCCCTCAACACGAGGTTACTAGTTCCCCGAAATTTTTGTTCCCAAACTTTATTTCTAACTTTTAACCGTTGCATCTAGCCACCAAGAAATGGCATTACGTATGGCCTACTGGCTCCTAGTAGGGTGCAGACGTGAAGCGGCTTTGCAAATAATCTAATAAACGTGTATGTAAACACAAGAAAATTTTGCGGCACTGCCGACTAATAAAAACACGGTTTCTTGCTCGGACTGAAGTCAATATCACAGTTCCTGAAGTGTCTTCTTCTCTGAAAACAAGCTTAAATCCTAATCCAAAACTCAAACTCAAACAAGTAAATTATGTCCTGACAGTTCTGTGTAAACCAAAACCCATTTCACACCAACAAAGAAAGAGACAAATTCCTTCTGACCGTGTAAACGCAGCTCACTTTGATGTAGAAACAATTTCCTTTGACTACACGTTGAATTGTTTATGAAGAAGAAGACTTGTTCAACATCCAGAGAGCAACATGGATATTAATATCAGTACAGTACAATATAATGTGTGGAAAAATGCATGAAAAAACAGGGTGAACTTGGAAAATTTTCAATGACCCATTTCAACAAATAATGTCTGAAAGCAACTTCCATGAACAATAATTTATCAAATCCTCCTGTAACAGTTTAAAATTATGACCCACCATTTCTGCATAAATGGATCAAATCATCAATTACTGACGGATTTGTCAAAGTCATCTCATTCATCTAACGTGGAAATATGCTAAAGCTACTAACATCTTTCTTTGTAAAGCTAGGTAGAAAAGAAAAAACTCTAAAAGGACTGAAGACCGAGACTAAAACAAAGGAGTGAGAGACTTAGCCTGAAACTCAGGGATGGGGTTAAGAAGCTTCTCATTTTAGTCTCTTTTTAGTCATCCTGTTGCTGATAGTTTCAGTTTCAAAGTCACTATCATCGTCATCTGATGATCTATCATCGACTTTCCGTTTCTTGCTTGCTGATTGCTTTGGAGTGGTTTTGGGTTCTGGGACAGGCTTCTTTTTCGCTGAAGAGGATGTTGTAGTTGTAGTCTTCGTAGAGGTGGTAGTATTAGTAATTCTCTTGACAGTAGAATTGGCGGACTTGGTCACTGATGCTGCTTTTATGGCTTTTGTGGGTGACGACATGATTATTTTCCTCTGCGCCTGGTTTTTGTGTTTCTGCTCAAAAACCTTCTTTGCCTCATCCACTGGTAACAACCCACACTCCATCATCCTGCCTCATCAGCAAATATTAATATCACAAAAATATTTGCAGTAGCATGTGTTACAAACCACCAAACAATCAAATTATAGGAAAAAGGAAGAAGAGAGCCAAAACAAATAACAAAACAGAAATTTTTGAATGAAAAAAACTATTTGTGGGAGAAAATATGAACCGGAACATATACACTTTGATCAAAGGAAAAAATCCTTTATAAACAACAGGCATATTTGTTCCTACATACAAATAAGATATAGAGTTATGCAATGATTCGAGGACAGGTAAATTTCAAAATAATGAAGTAGAAGCTGAAGACCACGAGTAGTAGCTTTATATGGGGTTGCTTTTAACTGAAACAATATCCATTTAAATAGCTGAAGAAGTTTATGCTTCATTAGAGTCAGTGTAGAATACCAGAACACTATAGACAAACTTACCAACTGATTAAGAGGGTCAATTTACACCTAATAAGTCGCGAATCCATAATAATCCTCTTATACATCAAAGAAGAACAAAAGGAATCGACACAAGATACAAATAGCTCAGGTTTCCACCTTCGGTTGGAGTGTACCTAAAACTCCTAATTTACCTTGTACCACAATACTTAGTCATTGGTACCCTAGCAATTGCCGATTAACAACAGCAAAAATAATCCACAGTATTTTTCCTGTATTCAGTTAATCAACATTCCTTGATTGCTAGTTCAAAGTTCAAACTAAAAAACAAATAAAATAGCTGATAGCCAATAAAGGTCTGCTATGGTATTATAAGATCATGTCCAATAACAGAATCTAAGAGAAAACCCAAGACTTATGGGGTAGGAAGTACCTTAAACTCATACTCCCCACCTGATCCAGAAATTATGCGAAGGGAATAAGGGTATGAAGTGAAACTGTGACACGAGACTGTTTCACAATTTCAATTTAATTTCTTTAATTATTGAAAGTTTTCATCGAGCTCTAGTTTGTATACATCTTCAACCTCATGATTCTCTTTCCCGGTAGACCATGCCCAATGAGAGCTCGATCTCGAACTGCTTAAGTCCATGTCCAATGAGAAATCGACTTTAGAGGAACTATTCCCTTAAAATCCTAGGTGTCACGTAATTAGGGAACGGCAAGACCAGTTAGTAGGAAGAAAATTGATGCCTCGACCGAGAAACCAAAACCATATCGAAAAATGAATCCCAATCTTGCTGTTCCCTAACTACTTTACACCTAGGATTTTAAGGGAACACTTCCCTTAAAATCGACCTCTCATTAGACATGAACCACATGGTCTACGAAGAAACTAAACTACTATAGGGTTAACTTACTGAACACCATGCTATGGGATTTGAAAGATATACACCCTAAACTCTAATTAGCTGAGACTTTGTAGCACCAGATTTCATAATAATCCCCGTATACCAAAAAGAAGAGCAAAAAGATTCAATATGAGGACTGAAAATATCTCTGACCTTCCACCTAAAACATCTTAACAAGTACCTCAGTTCGCAAGTCGCAACTACTACAACATGCGGCAAAGCACCTATCTAGCCCCGTGGTACTTAGTGGCCTGACATTGTCGACAAACAAAACCAAGGATGAGATGCAAGCATTCTCCTCTAATAATTCAGCTGAACTATATCTTTTTGTTGCTAGTTCAAACAGTCACCATCATAAGAATGGCAGAACAGCATGTCAAGATAATCATATAACGTATTGACTTGGGAACTCTAGTTAGCGAATCTCCTTGCCTCTTTAGCATTTCCACTTTAAACATCAAGACCAGCACTAGACCAACTACCCTTCACCTCAACCCCAGACTTTCAGTATGTTCCATTCCCGCACAAGAAAGTTGTATTCAAGTAAAGATTTGTCACCACTATAGGGAAATGCATTTTTAACATGAGCTGATGATCACAAGCTTGAACATCCAAGTGGTGCCAAATGTAAATCAAATATGACTAGGGGCAAATGAATTGAAAGTGTTGGTTACCCATTTGAGGTACCGTGCAACAACTAATGCAGAGGTACATGCCTAATACTTTTTCGAAACTAATAAACACCAAATACTACTAGTTGACGCTGTACAACATGCAAAGATGAGATTTTTGAATCAATGGACCAAGCGAGATATAAAAATAAATGAAACTAGGTAAGGTTTCTCAGAGAACCAACTACCAAGCTATCACTGGGAAGCAAAGATTCGTTAAAAACCATGGCAGAATACAAAATCTTGGCATATGCTCATGCTGTCCAAGGAAACTAGGAAATGTGTTACCTTTTTCACCATGGTCATCTATCAAACTACTCAATGTTAAAATTAAAAACAAAGAACACTATAACTGTGCATCAGCTAGGAAATGCAAGTGACTAAACAAAAAAAAGACCCAATTTTTATCAAATTGCATACCATAATTTCGCCATTTCGCTATCTGGTCTCTGTTCATAGAGAGACTCGTAAAAAATCCTTAAAGGATCCCTCTGCAAAAACAAAATACAAGAAACCCCATCACTTAAAAGAGCATTAGAAATAGGAAATTCACCCCATTACAGAAAATCCAAAAAATCACATACTTCCTCTGGCGGGTCACGTTTCTGACCCGGCAAATCATAAACCTTCTTCTCGGTTTTGACCACAATACGCTTTTTTTTCTTCTCATCTGTGACCACAGTACTCTTCTTCCTTCTCTTCTCCTAAAACAAACAAATCAGAAATTATGGGAGAAATCAAAAGAAAAAATAGGGAATATGGCGGAAAACCCACCTCAGTCGTCTTGGTTACACTCTTTTTGATGGAGTCTTTTGTCTCTTCAACGTATTCATTATCCTCGATGTTTTCATCTTTGGGTTCCACTTTTGCTAGAGTGGAATCTTTATTATCAGTAACCCTAGTTTTTGCATTGTCAAGAGATAATCTTTTCTTCTTGTTCCCAAGTGTAGAGATTTTCTCATCGTTATCGATTTCCTCTTCCTTCTTGACGGGTTTCTTCTTCTCAACAGCCGGCATTTTCACAGAGGTTTGTTCTCGGACCTTGGTAGACAGAAAGGCGGGAGTACTGCTGCAAGTCTTCAAGGAGAGATTAGGATAGAAGTCGGATTGACCGAGATTATAATGTCTTTCGTATTCTTTCCTTTTTAGCTTTCAATAACTTCAGTTTGACCCTGATTGACCTTGTTTTACAACTTCCATTTTTATGTAGTATATTTTTTCCATTTTTATTTTATCTTTTTTTAATAGAATTACAGCTTCCAATTCACTGTTGTCATTTATTTATTTATTTTTGTTGATATCTGGGTACACGGTTCTTGATGTATAGTGAAAGTTAATGAATCCTACTTGGAGAAAAATATCACGAGGCACAAAAAAAAAAAAAAAAAAAGCGCTTTTCATATGAATTTCAGGAGGAAAATGGAACACATGAGGATGTCATATGAATATTATGAGGCACAGAAAAACGTGGTATTTTTAGAGGCGATCCAAAAGGAATTAGGGGCTACATTAAAAGATAAAAAAGGTCACACAAACGTAATTCTAAGCTACCCCTTATCTCTGATTTTTCGAAATCGCCAATATGCCTTTATATAATCGGGAGCTTACACCATAATCGGTAGGTTAGAGGTGAGTCGGTAGGTTAGAGGTGAATCCGTACCTACCGATTATAGTGTAGATACTTCGGCTAATAATCCCTTTTATAATCGGTAGGTTATCCAAAATATATGACTACCGATTATAAGTTGCCCCAAAATGAGTTTTTTTCTAAAATCCTTCATGTATTGAATTTTGAAACCTGATATAATCGTAAGGGAATACAACTTAACAACCTACCGATTATAAGAAGCCACAGATCGAACCCTTGCCATATTCCATAGGTTTTGAGTGTACACAACCATCCATAACCACTTGGTTCGTGTTTTGGATGCAGCGTTAATCGGGAGTTAAATATATTACAAAACCTACCGATTATAAGTTGCCCCAAAATAAGTATTTTCTAAAATCCTTCATTATTGAATTTTGAAACCCGCTATAATCGGAAGGGAATACAACTTAACAACCTACCGATTATAAGGAGCCACAGATCGAACCCTTGCCATATTCCATAGGTTTTGAGTGTACACAGCCAGCCATAACCACTTGGTTCGTGTTTTGGATGCAGCGTTAATCGGGAGTTAAATATATTACAAAACCTACCGATTATAAGTTGCCCCAAAATGAGTTTTTTCTAAAATCCTTCATGTATTGAATTTTGAAACCTGTTATAATCGGAAGGGAATACAACTTAACAACCTACCGATTATAAGGAGCCACAAATCGAACCTTTGTCATATTCCATAGGTTTTGAGTGTACACGGCCAGCCATAACCACTTGGTTCGTGTTTTGGATGCAGCGTTAATCAGGAGTTAAATATATTACAAAACCTACTGATTATAAGTTGCCCCAAAATGAGTTTTTTCTAAAATCCTTCATGTATTGAATTTTGAAACATGCTATAATCGGAAGGTTAGACAGGTTTTAATTCGTCCGATTATATAGGAGCCCCAAATTTCACCATTGCAAAAATCTAAAGATTTCTAATTTCTATACTTTAACAATTGGTAGTCTCTTGAGGATCTTGTTACTCCCGATTGTTATAGAAGCCAGATACGAGTTTGCACATAAACAAACTTAATCAGTAGTGTAATCTAGTTAATAACCTTCCGATTAGGTATTTACAATCGGGTACAGTATAGCTTCTGATTATGTAAGGGCATTAACGTATTCTCCGCGTTTTTGGACATCCCTTAACGTAGTGTATAGGTTGGGAATAAAAAAGTCGCCCCTAATTTCTTTTGGGTTGCCCCTAAAAATGCCAGGCAGAAAAAGCGTGTTTTGTTTTTTTCTCTCTCGAAATCAGCTCCTCACCCAATACCTATTTTTTCCCTCTCTTTTCTCCTCCCTTATAAAAAAAACTTTAGAGTCTTTTCGTCTTTATTACTCAGATTCGGTCCTTTTGGACCAGGTCTGAGCAAGGATTTCATTTTCTTTTCTAGGTTTAGGTAATAGTTTATTGAATAAGATGTTTCTACATTATTCTTTGTGTCTTTTGACATGTTTCTTCGCCGTTTTGTGCCGATTTTTCTTCGTCGATGTGGGGCGAGTTCTTCGATCTTTGATGGTTGGTTTGTGGCTTGCTACTCTTGATTCAAAAACATCAACGATTCGATCTACAAGTTTATGGGCGAAATACTCCTTCCTTCCATATTCATCTCTTTTAAAAAAAGAATACAACCAAATCAAATGGTCGGAATTATATCCGGAATATACCATCATCTCTCCCTTATACATAATCAAAAATTGGGTATCTCTGCGGTTTATTGCTCTATTTCTTCGCGGTCTACTTGTAGTTTATATCCTTATTTGTATTAGGGTTTTGATTATATTGATACTTTTTATGTATTTTGATGTTTTTGTTAATCTTGTAAGCGAACATGTAATCACTATTTTGATTTGAATGAATTGGAGAAAAAAAAAACGTTTTTCATGTGAATATGTGGTTTTTGCGTGGTTTTTTTAAGCAGCTCACCAAAAATTATTGCTGAAAAATTTGGTCATATATTATCCAGAAATGTTATTTGACCAGTAAATCTACATGGCAGAGAACGTGGAAGAAAATGTAATTTTCTCTTCAATCCACCTCAGAACCAGAACCAAAGCCATTTTTCCCGAAACAAGTCTGGGGTTGGCTAGAGACTATCTCGTAAAGAATTGTCTCATAAAAGTGTGGCAAAAAGTTTTACGTCGGTTTGCGACCTAGACACAACTTGTCCAAAGACAAGAAAAAACCTTGACACATTCCGTGTCTCGTTCCTTTTCGGTACAGGGGGTGCAGTAGTCATCATTTCAATGGGATTACACATTCGTGACCATTAAAGCAATGCGTCTACTTACTCCATGTCTCGCTGCAGGGCTATGGGGGTGGTTCCCCCTTCACAAACCTGCGAGCTGCAGAGCTACGGGAGGAGTCCCCCCCTTCACAATTCTGCCATGGTGGTTTACATGCTCGCGGTTTACATATTCGTATTAGAGATGTAATCGGAAGTAACATGATCAACTCACGTACCTCTTGTACATACCTCAAGCAGTTCCGTCGTTTGTCAGCTCTTTCTTTAGGTTTCGTCTGTTAATGTCGTAAAGGACCAGCTGCAGGATTCTCCATCATCCTGTTAAGGGACTGTCAAAAGATAAGAGGGTTAGTTCACATACCTCGTGTACATACATATGTCACGTGGATTTTCGCTCTCCACGTATTTCTGTCAAGCACCAACTTTTTCTCCAAGCCACTTCCGTTTAAATCCCGTATAATCGTTGCGTCTCAGGTCAGTTTCGTACGACCTATGCGCTTCATCCTTCCTTCTGCACTTTGGATGCGTCCTAAGCGAACCAGAGCGTCTGGCGATATTCGCTGGAGATGCCCAAACCAACGCAGCCGATGTTGGATGAGCATATCCTCGATTGGTGCTACCCCGAGATTGTTGCGAACGAACTCATTTCTGATTTTGTCATGCCTTGTGTGCCCACAGACCCACCTCAGCGTCTGCATCTCTGTTGCATGAATTTCTCTGATAATCCAGCTTCTGGTTTCCTAGAATTCTGCTCCATACAACATCGCATGAACTTTCCTTTTAGTTTAGATGGGACCTTACGGTCATACAAGACTCCCATCTCCAATCACCATTTAGCCCACCACACATGGGTTCTGTGCGGCATGTCCTGCCGATCTCACCATCGCTCTGGATCGTAGATCCCAGATAACTGAAGGATTCTTTCCTTGGTACAATCTGTCCGTCGAGCAAGACGTCTCCATCATCCGGTATGGTATCGTCGAAAGCGCACCGCAGATATTCAGTCTTGGTCCTACTGAGTCTGAATCCCTTCGATTCCAGAGTTTTCCTCTACCACTCTAGTTTCTCCTCTGCCTCTTTCTTCGATACCCCAATTAGCGCCACATCGTCTGCGAAGAGCATACACCACGGTATCTCACCATGTATATCCTTCGTAACTTGGTCTATTACTAGCGCAAATAAGTAAGGACTCAAGGTTGATCCCTGGTGTAGTCATATCTTGATAGGAAAGTCGTTCGATACTCCGTCGCACGTCCTGAAACTTTTGACTGCTCCCTCATACATATGCTTGATTAGGGTTATGTACTTCTGGGATACCCTTTTCTATTGTACTTCCCACCACATTACCTCTTGAATCCACCTCATCATCACTAAATTACTTGACTACTCTCATCTTTACTCGCAATTTTATTTCTCTCGGTATACCATCATGTTTTACCTTGATTGTTCTCCCACCATGTGTGACTAAAGTTTTTTCACTTTGACAACTTACTTTTAGTTTTTCTAATTAAAACATAAAATGACATCGCATTTTTTCTATTATCAGTCATAGTTAATTTATCTTTGATATCCACTTAATTAACTTGTAGAATACCAGCAAGATCTTGAAAAATACTAGGATCAAGCTTATTAGTTAAATAAATAAATAAAAATAAAGACTTACTGAAACTAATAAACAATCCCTGAAAGCAACGATAACTTGAAGAAGTTTTCTTGTATGAATCAAATTAGTGTTTGCAGAAGAGGAAGCAATCATCTTAAAAAAAACGTACGATTGATGTTATTGTCTTTAAAATGAACTAACATTCTAGAAAAGGATTCCACAGATATAATGGAAATATGGGAAGATTATGTACCTCCACGGCTTATCCGTCTTGTTGGATTGTTGAAAGCCATTTAACATCATATATATGAGTTGTACTTCTACATTGATGGGTCTGGTGGCAATATTTTTCACAAAAACCAAACTTCGTCAACATATATGATAAAAAACCATTCAATCCTATCAAAGGATTTTAACATATCCATTTCCAAATCTAAATTACCAGCTTTGCCATATTTTATTTTCATACCATGAACTATTTCTTGAACCATGTTAACATTTTCAGAATTTTTTTTTTCCAAGTCACATATGCTCGCGTTAGTGATATGATCTTTTCAATATGCTTCTTCATTCCTGCAATGAGCCGTCCCTCCATCGATATTGTCCCAACTTAGCCATTGCGGTTATCCAGCAGTGTTGGGTTTTCAACGGGCATCGCTGCGGTCATCCAGCAGCAGCTTCATGGGAGGTCACCCATCCCTGGGTTACTCTCTCCCGAGCACACTTAGCTGCAGAGTTTTCTGCAAACTCTGGATCCAATTCTATTGAAAATTCCTCGGTGTTAGGAAATCACAAACCATTACTTATATTCCATTCGGTGAACCACAGCCGAAATCGAAGTATCAAAATACCACAACCTTAAATTATAGCCGACCTCGGCTCCTGAATATATTCAATCCCAAATCTCCGATGTTTCCCGCCCCTCATGAGACAAGCACCTGGAGGTACACCCCAAAATGCGGGGGTCTAACAACCACACCCAACAATTCGTTTGGCAATCTGAGAGGACTTACTCCAATACACTTTCTAGAGAATCAACTAGACAGTCAGACTCAGTCTAGAATAAAGTATATCAAAGATTTTAATATCTCTAACTCTTAATTCAATCCGCATTTAGCAAATATAAATCTGCGAGCCCGGTTGAATATAAGAGGAATTACTTGAACGGTACCTGATGTGTTGTAGAAGTGGTAAATAAGATGTTCGATTCTCAGACTTATATAGATTTGATTTCATATGTAAAAAACAAAAATAATAAAAGCAAAGAAAAGATTTTAACAAAGTTGAGAGGTACTGGGATTTAGGATTCCACCAAACTTCACAATCAATTGGTTCATACAATGAATCATAATAATTTTAGCTCTTTTTTAGACTCTATTTCTTTGTCAAAAGTATATTTTATAAAGCATTAGATGTAAATCATAAGCATAGTGCATCAAGAGTTCTTGGACTAAGCATACACTATCAAACAAAATCACAAATAATCAATGAAAATCATAAAACGATTAAAAATCAATGCAAAAAGTCTTAAGAATCAATTATAATTACCAAAAAATTGTGAAACATGGTTTCCTCCGTCATCCCAGTGTTGGGGTTTAGCTCCTCATAATGCAAACATGTTCAAAAAGATAATTCATAGCTCAAAAGGTGTTTGTATTGAAGAAAAGATATAAAGCAGTGTGTTTTGTAACAGATATAATTTTTACAGAACTACTGTTACAGAGAAACCCTAACAGAATTGTTGCGAACTCTGAATAATTGTACAGAAGTTGTGATAAAGTGAATTGAATTTGAAAGCAAAGGTCACGGTATAAACGACTGTCTTCTTCTGTTGTTCTGTGTTCTTCTTCTTCCTCTCGCTCGTGTCTCTGCAACTTGATTTTTCATGCTCTGTTATACTTCTAAACTTCCCCCCAAAGTGTTCGATACCTTTTGCTGTGACTTCTACGGCATACACAACAGCCTCCATATAACTCAAGAAAGTCTCTCTCTTTCTCCAATCAAAAGTCTCGAGTTTCTTTCTTTTACTTCTACAACATATTTATATACAACAACCTCCATATATCTCAAGAAAATCTCTCTCTTTCTTCGATCAAAAGTCTCGGGATTTCTTTCTCCTATTACTTTCTTTACGCGTGTGTGACGTTCGACTCTTTCCAAACTTTCTCTAAACTTGATATACATGGATCACAGAAGAGTATGTTCCCGTATCTCTCACGAAACTCCCAAATATACCATCCAAAACCGGAGAATAAAATTTACACCTCTGTTTTATCAAAATTCTCCTAAATCTTTTCTTTCCTCGATTTTAAGAGATTTACCAATCCTGTTGTGATAAAATAAGCTGGTATTGATCCAAATCTGCTATAAAATCTCACCAAATCTTTTTGTAACTCGAACATAATCCCGAGAATATTTGTTACTCTGTTTTATCTTCAAACTCGATGATTCAGCGCAATCTAGCCGAGTTAAACGCCTATACCATCCCTGTTAAGCCCAAACAGGTCCATTGAAAATAATTCCGACGATTGAATCTTCCTACAAGTAACCCAAAAATCGAACCCTAATATCTGCCGTGAAACTCAAAATCTCCCGCCAAAACCAGGAACTCAAACAAGGAAGATAGGTCTCCCCCTATCCTCTGTTGGGGTGTGAATAGCAGGTGGGTGGCCCTTAACAGTTTGGTTGCCCCTTATCCAAAATGGGAGTCCCTTTAGCATATGTCCTCTGGAGGGGCATTTAACAACTTTTCGAGCCGAATTTTCCAAAAATGTTTATTTCCCAAAAATACCTACAAATACACAAAACACCATAATAAGTACAAAAATGGGTACTAATAATATAGAAAATCGAGATCACAATAGACACATAAATGCGTCTATCAGTACCAAAGACTTATGTTCAAGTGTCAATCAATGTAAATTAACAACCAAAGGTTGGATATTCTAATTGATTGATCTTAACACGCAACCTGTGATATTTCAATTATATAACAAAATATAATGCGGAAAAGAAATAACACAGATACCAGAATTTTGTTAACGAGGAAACCGCAAATGCAGAAAAACCCCGGGACCTAGTCCAGATTGAACACCACTGTATTAAGCCGCTACAGACACTAGCCTACTACCAATTAGTTTCATACTGGACTGTAGTTGAACCCTAATCAATATCACACTGATTCAAGGTACAATTGCGCTCCTTACGTCTCTGATCCCAACATGATACTACGCACTTGATTCCCTTAGCCGATTTCACCCACAACTAAGAGTTGCTACGAACCAAAGTCGAAGACTTGATAAACAAATCTGTCTCAGACAGAAAAGTCGATAGGATTGAATAAATCTGTCTTCCACAGAAATACCCAAGAGTTTTTGTTCTGTCTTTTAATAAATCAAGGTGAACATGAACCAATTGATAAACCAGACTTGTATTTCCGAAGAACATCCTAGTATTATCAATCACCTCACAATAAACTTAATCGACTAGCGAAACAAGTTGTTATGGAATCACATACGATGAGACGAAGGTGTTTGTGATTAATTTTCTATCTTGCCTATCGGAGATATAAATCTCAAGCCAATTTTACAATTGCACTCAATCACGATAGAAACAGCAAGATTAGATCACGCAACTACAAAGACAATAGTTGGGTCTGGCTTCACAATCCCAATGAAATCTTCAAGTCGTTAACCTACAGGGTCTCGAGAAGAAACCTAAGGTTAAAGGAGAATCGACTCTAGTTATGCAACTAGTAGCACACAGGAGGTGCGGGGATTAGGTTTCCCAGTTGCTAGAGTTCTCCTTTATATAGTTTTCAAATCAGGGTTTCCAATTCAAGTTACCTTGGTAACAAAGCATTCAATATTCACCGTTAGATGAAAAACCTGATTCAACCAAGCTAATATCTTTCAACCGTTATATCGAACTTAGCTTGTTACACACAAATGAAATGTACCCTCATTTAGGTTTATGTAACCGTACCCAAACGTGTACACCATGTTGGTTCACAAATAGTTAACCGAGGTTAGCCATATGATTACTCTCATATTAACCTTATTCATCTTAACCATAACTAGTTCAAATGACTCAAATGAAACTAGTTAAAGAGTTGTTAAATTGCTATATTCTCATGTATTAATACAAGAACACAATTGAAGCAAAATCGGTTTGATTCACTCGAATCGATACATGAATATTATAGCCACGGTTTGCAAAGATTGCATTCCTTATTGATAAATATTTTAGGTTCATGTACAACCGATTTTAGAAAGTAACCACTTAAGTATGCGTACTTAAGTAACCGGATTTGAGTTTGTTTTAGTTTTCAAACTCAGCAGAAATTCACGGACGTGAACTTCCGCCAGTATGTGTACGGGTACGCGTACTTTAGGTAACCGGATGAGTTTGGTTTTGGTATTCAAACTCAGCATACGAGTACGCATACTTACCCAGTCTCCTACAACCTTTTTGTATATACACAAGTATGCATACTTTAGGCTCCCGGTTTTGGACTTATACACTAATGTGCGAACACACTATGCTTATATCCAAAGATGGTTACAAGATTCTAAACTCTTTATTTCAATCATTTAAACATTCGTCTATAATGACAATAGCCGTTTTCACACACTATTAGCATCAAACCAATTTTCAAGATATTGAAATAATCATTATCGAAACATTCCAAGTCTTACACCAAATGATTGTATCACACAAAACATGTAAGATGTTACTAGACAAATTTCTCATGATATAAGATGAACTTGGTCAAACCGAAAGCTTACCAAGCGAGATATACTCAGCTCGAAATCTCAAATGTGTATAGAGAAAACTATATCGTAACACGACTTATGTCTCAATATAGGAGATATAGTAGAAATAGACTTTCCAAGTGATAGATGAGTTTAAGTCTCCGCATACCTTTTGTCGATGAAGTTCCACAAGCTCTCCTTAGTAGTTCTTCGTCTTCAAGTGATAAGCCTCGTGAAGTCTAAGCTCAACTACACAAACTATGTCCTAGTCCGAGACATCTATAAATAGGCTAGAAATCAAGACTTATAGTTTTGATCACTAACATTGACAAGCATGCTTGAGATAGCAACGCATGCGAGTTCGACCGAGCATTTCTCTAACAATCTCCCCCTTTGTCAATTTTAGTGACAAAACTATCAATACATATGGATTACAAAATAAATAAAAATTGTAGCTTCTCATCCAAATGCTTGATATCCTTGGCATCTTTAACGCGACTCGAAATCTTCGTCACTTCCAAGTATTCCATGATCCTAAAGGTTGTAAGTTCAGCATCATAGTTGTTGAAGATCCGTAGCGATAACAATGAGAAAACAAATGCTCTCAATCATTGTTATACAGTGTCATAGTATTATTACACATCATCGAAGTTCAGTTGTATCACAACTTTAACAACAATACTATGGTGATATGTATCACTCCCCCTTAGTCAATACTTCATCTCGACATGAAAACCACTCCCCCTTACATAATGATCCGTAAACCATATGTATTTGTTGTATCACACTACACATTAATTCTCCCCCTTTTTTATCAATATAAATTGGCAAAGTTACGAAAACTAGTGGGATCCTCGTGAAATTTTCATAGAGATACTTCATGACCAAAAGAGAATACCATATCAACTTATCTAGATGTCATCATAAAGCCGAAGCTAAATGCATTCATCAAGGAGTTTATAAAGATACAAGATAACCCCTGTAATATTCCACAGCCGCACTCCCCACAAAGATTTGGCAATTAAGAACAAGTTCAAAAAGAACTCTCCCCATAAAATGTCATTCCCGAGAGAACAACAAAGGCGACCTTACTTTCACAAGAAAAGAAGAATTTCTTATGACATAACCAAATCACTTGAAGACATGAATTTGAATCCAAAGTATTCAATAGAATTATCCACAAAAGAATTCATCATTAATACAATCGAAGTGTACAATTAAATTAACCAGAAGAAAACCCATGATTAATTCAATCGGAATTACACAACTAAATTAACCACAAGAAAGTGATCAATTCAATTGGACATGCTCGTCATAAGAGAACTTACGAAGCAACAACTAAACTGACCACAAGAGAATGATCAATTCAATTGGTCATGCTCAAACATAAGAAAACTTATGGAGCAACACTGTATATGCACAAAAATGTGGATCGGAGATTGACCAGTACTGTGGAATATATAAGGATTCATTCTATTTTTCATCACAAATTGCACAATGACATACAATAATATTAATCCTTATAAACAAAAGTTTTATCCTTTCTTCCATCAAAACAATGACATAAAAGGCTTTAACTTTTATAATGTCAAAAGTTCATTCTATCTTCTATCAATACTTTCATACTGACATAATAGAGATAACTTTTGAACAAGTATGGGACAGTCACAGGTTCACAGACGTAAACAACATATCCTATAACAATTTGCAATTTATAAAATCATAAAGATTAAAATTGCAAAAATAATCTTCCAAATAACTTAGAATTTAAATAAATAAATCTAAAAACATTGAAGATGAAAATCATTGGACATAGCTATGTGTACTCACAATAATGGATATTCCAAACCCTAGTTATTCTTCTAAAAACATTTAAAAAAAAAGATTTACTAGACAATCAAAGTTCCTTGAGAACCTCATACCTTTCAATGAATCCATCATAGAAGGTGTCACTGATTTCCTTCACTCTTTTGACTGTAGAAACTTCATGTTTGTAAGTAAGCACACAAACTTTACGATCAACAACCCGAGCAAGTTGTCTAGATTTGACACAGTACATGATGAGCTTCTTCTGATTACGTATTAGAATATTTTGATTTGCAAGGATTTTGGCCTAACCATCTAAGAGACTTGGTTTATTTGCAGTTGAAGATTTGCAAACTCGACCTTTGAATCGTTCTGAAACAAGTTAAATCCTTGACAGAATCATCAATCCAGGAGTTTTGCTCCTTCCTTGCAAGCATCTTCT
Source organism: Papaver somniferum (assembly GCF_003573695.1). Taxonomy (NCBI): domain Eukaryota; kingdom Viridiplantae; phylum Streptophyta; class Magnoliopsida; order Ranunculales; family Papaveraceae; genus Papaver; species Papaver somniferum. Next base: position 71,081,748 of record NC_039358.1, read on the forward strand.
TCAGAACCAACTCTTGAAACGAATCACATTCTTGAGTGTCTTCCTCCATGTCAAGATGCACAATCTCTTGAGATTTTGCTGAGTTCTCCATATAATTTTTGTTAGGCATGGAGAAAACACAATATATAGAATATATACATATGTGTTTGTAAACAGGAGAAGGAAACTCATGTTATGGAAACCCTATGAACTCACTAGAGGAGGCCACGAACGTTGGTGGACCGTCAACAGAAAGAACACAAAAATAAAAAAGATATTGTACAATCATACTTGAGCATTCCTCAATTATCATCCTTGCAGCTCCCAATCTAGATACAAGGATGAAAATACCTGGAATCAGGTGGTAGAGTGAGAAATAATCTCACTACGATCATTGAGGAAAGAGTTGTAAACAACATCAGAATGTTTAACTTTGTGTTCCTTGCATTTCTTCGGTTGACTTTCATCCCAGACGAGTAGGACACACTCTGTTTAACATATCCGTCAGAAGGATTTCTCTGAGGACAAAATCTAGGACCTCTTGAGATTGGTTCAAGAGGATTGGGATTTAGAGAAATCCATTTCATAGACTTTGATTTACCAGACTCTTTTTTATACATACAGGGAATGCGTTCATTAGTGGCATAAGAATTTATACCATTGAGATGGACATGCATCCTGTGAAGATTTCTCGAAAGGAAATCATTTTTATAAGAATTCTGTTTTTTTGTAGGTAAGAACCTCTCTATAGATGTCCTCCGAGTATCTACTCCATTGACAGTAGAAAGAAGTAATTTATGCAAAACGGAAATCTGTTTCTTTCTGGCTAAATAATGAAAAGCATAGTGATTGTTTTTTCCACAGAAGGAACAACATCATGGATTAGAGACATGATTCCCTTGACCAAAAACTTCTCCTTGCACATGCAAATTTTGCAAGTGCTTCACCGTAGGTAATTCCTTCGAGGAATTTTTCTTTACGCTTGGTAAAACCTTGTGAGTATCAGGAGAAGCTGTGGAGGATGACTTAATAATCAAGACAGAGTTTTCCTTTTTCAAGGTGTTACATTGTTCTCGGGCAAGTTGAAGAGATGCAACCAGTTTCTCTTTTTCAAGATGCTAGCTTTTAGATGAATGAGCCTTGACCAAACGCTTTTCTCTAATTGAGTCTTCTCTTACAGTATCTTCAAGATTACTATATTTTCACGTTGTAGAGTAGTTTCTTGAACCAGTTTTTCGATGTCGTTAGAGAGAGATTCAATGAAGATGTAGAGTTCACGTTCCCTTTCAAGAGATTTCTCAAATTCATCCATAAGCTGATCATTCTTTTCTTCAAGAATCTTAATTTTAGAAGCTTGAAGATCAAAACATTTTTTTACAGATCTCGTGAGTTCCATTTCAGATTTTGACATTATTTCACAGAACTTGTTTTTCCCTCGGGATTCAGAAAAATCTACTAAGGAGCTATCCTTTGAGGCAAACCCAATTTTTTGTAATCAGAATCTTTGGAAGACATATCAATATGCATCATCTTGTGAGATACTTCTTAAGTCCTCAGAACACAGATTGCTACAAACACAGACTTGTAAGGTCTTTAATGTGTTTGCCTGCTCTGATACCAATTGAAAATGCGGGGTTCTAACAACCACACCCAACAATTCGTTTGGAAAACTGAGAGGACTTACTCCAATACACTTTCTAGAGAATCAGCTAGACAGTCAGACTCAATCTAGAATAAAATATATCAAAGAGTTTAATATCTCTAACTCTTAATTCAATCCGCAATCATCAAATATAAATTTGCGTGCCCGATTAAATATAAGAGGAGTTACCTGAACGGTACCAAAGAAAAATGTTCAAGTGTCAATCAATGTAAATCAACAACCAAAGGTTGGATATTCTAATTGATTGATCTTAACGCACAACCTGTGATATTTCAATTATATAACAAAACATAATGCAGAAAAGAAATAGCACAGACACCAGAATTTTGTTAACGAGTAAACCGCAAATGCAGAAAAACCCCGGGACCTAGTCCAGATTGAACACCACACTGTATTAAGCCATTACAAACACTAGCCAACTACCAATTAACTTCGGACTGGACTATAGTTGAACCTAATCAATATCACACTGATTCTAGGTATAGTTGCGCTCCTTATGTCTCTGATCCCAGCAGGATACTACGCACTTGATTCCCTTAGTTGATCTCACCCATAACTAAGAGTTGCTACGGCCCAAAGCCGAAGACTTGATAAACAAATCTGTCTCACACAGAAAAGTCTATAGGATTGAATAAATATGTTTCCTACAGAGATACCCAAGAGTTTTTGTTCCGTCTTTTGATAAATCAAGGTGAACAGGAACCATTGATAAACCGGACTTATATTCCCGAAGAACAACCTAGTATTATCAATCACCTCACAATAAACTTAATCGACTAGCGAAACAAGTTATTGTGGAATCACAAACGATGAGACGAAGGTGTTTATGATTACTTTTGTATCTTGCCTATCAGAGATATAAATCTCAAGCCAATTTTACAGTTGCACTCAATCACGATAGAAACAACAAGATTATATCACGCAACTACAAAGATAATAATGGGGTTTGACTTCACAATTCCAATGAAGTCTTCAAGTCGTTAACCTACAAGGTCTCGAGAAAAAACTTAAGGTTAAAGGAGAATCGACTCTAGTTATGCAACTAGTAGCACACAGGAGGCGTGGGGATTAGGTTTCCCAGTTGCTAGAGTTCTCCTTTATATAGTTTTCAAATCAGGGTTTGCAATCCAAGTTACCTTGGTAACAAATTATTCAATATTCACCGTTAGATGAAAACCTAATTCAACCAAGCTAATCTCTTTCAACCGTTAAATCGAACTTAGCTTGTTACCCACAAATGAAATGTACCCTCATTTAGGATTATGTAACCGTACCCAAACGTGTACACCATGTTGGTTCACAAATAGTTAACCGAGGTTAGCTATGCTACTATCATATCAACCTTATTCATCTTAACCATAACTAGTTCAAATGACTAAAATGAAACTAGTTAAAGAGTTGTTCAATTGTTATATTCTCATGGATTAATACAAGAACACAATTGAAGCAAAATCGGTTTGATTCACTCGATTCAATACATGAACATTATAGCCACGGTTTGCAAAGATTGCATTCCTTATTGATAAATGTTTTAGGTTCATGTACAACTGATTTTAGAAAGTAACCACTTAAGTATGCGTACTTAAGTAACCGGATTTGAGTTTGTTCTAGTTTTCAAACTCAACAGAAATTCATGTACGTGAACTTCCGCTAGAATGCGTACGGGTACGCGTACTTTAGGTAACCGGATGAGTTTGGTTTTGGTTTTCAAACTCAGCAGAAATTCACGGACGCTAACTTCCGTCAGTATGCGTACGGGTATGCATACTTACCCAGTCTCCTACAACCTTTTTGTATACAAACAAATATGCATACTTTAGGCTCCCAATTTTGGACTTATACACTAATGCGCGAACACACTATGCTTATATCCAAAGATGGTTACAAGATTCTAAACTCTTTATTTCAATCATTGAAACATTCTTCTATAATGACAATAGCCGTTTTCACACACTACTAGCATCAAAGAAATTTTCAAGATAATGAAATAATCATTATCGAAACATTTCAAGTCTTACACCAAATGATTGTATCACACAAACCATGTAAGATGTTACTCGGAAATTTTCTCATGATATAAGATGAACTTGGTCGAAGCGAAAGCTTACCAACACATATTTCGAGAAATATGTAAGCGAGATATACTCAACTCGAAATCTCAAATGTGTGTAGAGAAAATTTTATCGTGACACGACTTCTGTCTCAGTATAGGAGATAGAGTAGAAATAGACTTTCCAAGTGATAGATGAGTTTAAGTCTCCACATACCTTTTGTCGATGAAGTTCCACAAGCTGTCCTTAGTAGTTCTTCACCTTCAAGTGATAAGCGCCGTGAAGTTTAAGCTCAACTACACAAACTATGTCCTAGTCCGAGACATCTATAAATAGGATAGAAATCAAGACTTATAGCTTTGATCACTAACATTGACAAACATGCTTGAGATAGCAACGCATGCGAGTTCGACCGAGCAGTGCTCTAACAACACCGTCTAGCGTACCTTCCCATCCTTGGCAGGTGAACCGTCATTGACTCTGATACCATTTGTGATGACCCGTCCCTCCATCAATATTGTCCTCAATTAGACACTGTGGTTATCCAACATTGTGTGGTTTTCAACAAGCACCGCTGCGGTCATACAACAACAACTTCCCGGGAGGTCACCCATCTCTGAATTACTCTCGTCCGAGCACGCTTAGCTGCAGAGTGTACTTTGTTATACAACTCATGTATCTTTTAGTATGATGTATATGTTGAATCTGATGTACGATGTTTGCTAAGGTATGTTTGTCTGTGATATGCGTTGTGTGATTTTACCGTGAAGAGTGTCCGTGTTTCCCCACGGCTCTTAGATAAGTTAAATAGGGCGGTAAGTCATCCGTTTGAATATTATTATAATTATTTCATTTAGTAGGCCGGTAAGTCATCTGTCGACAATATTATTAGTAGGGAGGTAAGTCATCTGTTTGAATATTATATATACTATTTTATTTTGGGGAAATCACTCATGTGCATATTATACTTATTTCTCTAACTTTCTGATCTTGATGGTAGTATTCTGAATCATGGTTTGTATGGGAACTCTGTGTGGACGATGTTATTATTATTGATTAGGATTGCTCCCGCGTCGTCTTCTCAAATGAGTTTGTCAAGGTTAGAGTGACACTTGTTTCATGATGCATAAATTGCCGAATGATTAGTTTCTTCTTGTTTCTTTCAATTTATATTCTTTTAGAACTGTGAAGCATGTTAGTAATTACTTGATAGTTACTTGTTTTCATTGAGCAACCTTTTTGGGATGATGTGCTCATTCGTTCCCACTTCAGTTTTCAGTTACCAGAAGAAATGGTGTGCGTGAAGATATCCATTTTCGTAGTCTAAAGCTTTACTGAACTATGTTATGTTCATGCTACTTATATATTCATACCACTTGAGAGGTTTTCATTTAAAATATATCATATGGTTTTGGGTTTATTTGATCTGCTTTATGTAAATTATATGATTCTTAAAATTGATAATCTAGATTTGATGCTTCAATTAGGTTGTAATCCTTTTAGATAAGAAGATTTAGTAATTGGGGCGTCACAGACTATTGTGCTGAAAAGGTCTCGGTGTTTGGAAATGATAAATTATTTCTTATATTCCATTTGACGAACCACATCCGAAATCGGGTATTACAATTGCCCTAACAAAAATATCGAAAACTAGCTTGTAATAAGTATTTTCAAGGGTAATAGGTCTTAAATCCTCTGCCTTGCGAGAGTCAAGAATCTAAGTCATGTAAACTAAAGAGAGTGTAGTCTTTTTTAATTATTTTAAAAGAAAGACGTAGTAGAATAAAAAAAAATTCTTAACCATTCTACAAACATCATACTTAACCATAAGCCATTAAAATTGATAGAATCCAGGAGGAAATCCACCAGAATCATGAGAATTCCAAGCTTCCATTGATATCAAGACTTCATATATTACAACTTTATCAGGGATTTCCATGAGCGATTCATTATCTGCATCAGTAATAACTTGAAATTCTAGCCACTCATTTTAGTACATTAAACCAGCATATCGAATCAATATTGATGCCTTTAGTGGGGTTTATGTTTGCATGTGATGATTTCTCATTGGAAATCTTCGTTAAGAAGTTACTCTTCTTCGTGAAGACAAACAATCAAAATAGTTGGATTATTCTCTACAAAAATCACCACTTATCTTATCCGATCGATTTTTTGCTTTCATACTTTGATTTTTTTCTTCTCCAACATTCCTTTATTTTCTTTTACAGGAATCCTCTGTATTAGTCAATTGTAGTATATGTATATTTCTTCATCGGTCCTGGAATTTGTACTTAGACTCATTGTATCCTTCATTTGTTATTAATAAAAAATTTGCACTAATTTTTTAAAAATAAATAAAAAATGAATATTAAATCTCTATATTTTGACGAATTGGACCTGAGTGCAATTTATGGATTCCAACGAATTTTAGATTGGGTGTGGTTGATGTCTCAAATATCCGTTGGACACTCACATTTGTATATACCAACGTCATTATAGTACAGTAGTAAAGTTATTGAGTGATGATATCAGTGACCTGATTTCGAAACTTGTGAGCAGTATATTCTTCACCAGTAAAAAGGAGGATTGTTTTGGAATTTTTGTAAAATAAGGGGCTAGCATAGTATTTACATATAATTATTATATGTTCATTTGATCTCTTCAGCACTTTCTTTCTTTGAATGTGTTGTAGCAAAAATGTTTCAACAATCCTCGAGATTTGTATTAAAAGATATAATCTTAACTGTTAGATGAATTAAGATTTATACCTGATGAATGAATTGTAGACCGTCATATGATTCATAATATTCCTCGAGATGCGTTTGTTATGTATCTAGATGTACCATAACATGATTTGGATCATAAACACTGATAAAATCTCAATTCTCACGAATCAAGCCTATTGATTATACGATATTTTTGATTATAATTTGCTTGCCTTCTTCCGAAGAACACAACCTTAATCGATTAAACGATATTTTTGATTATAATTTGCTTGCCTTCTTCTCTTACAGACGCATAGCTTATAAAGCTAGGTTTCTCATCCTTACATCTAAGGACCACTAAGCCACACAAATAGTTACATCTTAACCGTCTATTACAATGAATCATTAACTATTAATTAACTCTAATTAAACTACTAATCAACAATTAATATTAAATACTAACTACCACCAGAATTATGATAAGGGTCACCCTCCCTCTCTTATGCAGGTACATGACAATCCCCACTCCTTGGAAACATCCTTGTCCTCAAGGATGAGAACTGAGCTGCCAAGTATGCTAACCATAGCAGGTACATGTTGGTATCTAGATGTGGGTGCATATTCAAGAGCCATAATGGAAGAGAAAAAATAGATTGTTGTAGTTTGAAAACTTTCGTCCGTAACGGTGAAGGCACAAAAATAGCAGGTTCTTCCAACTGGCATTAGACCTGTAGACGCAATGCCAAAGAATACCCCTGTGGGGGTCTCCCGCACTTCACCTACAAGCCCAGCAATTCCCTGCCCATGTAACTGGAATGTAAAATAGCCACAAACCATCGTGGGTGCTCCTGGAATTTCAATCTTTGAACAAAACTGACATGTGCTGATGTCCCAACAGTAAACATGTGCATAATCTTCACAATATCTAGCTTGATATGTATTCATACCAATAATCGGTGAAACCTCAATATTGGCTATGCTGTTGTGGTATTGAGGAAGAACTACAAAAATGGAGTCACAATGCCTTCCACACATCCATCCACTTTGCGCATCAAAATCAGAGCAAGCATCCTGTAGATTCACAATTACTGCGACGATACATACAGAAATGTACACCGGTAGACAAGCTAGCTGAGCCTCACCATTTACTGCCAAGACACACCACAAGAAAACCCATTCACACATATAAACTCTCAAAACCCACATGAGTGTGAAGTGTACTCTAACAAGCACCACATGAGGTCGCTTCATGCTGTTCATTGTCACGTCAGAAAATTCCAACTGGATGTACCCTTCCAGTGGTTGATACCTCAGATCCCATAGTGGAAAGCAGCAAAAATACTCATGTTGAACGTAACACCAAGACAAAATATTAACTTCTGACTTCAAGGTACTAGATGCTCGTGCAGGTGACTGAACTGATGAAGTAAAATTTCCCACAAGCAGTCGATTAAAATAAATGTTACAAGCATGCAAGGGCTGCAACACATGATGAGGAGAACGTCCAGGTTTCAACTGATATCCAATGATAGGTTATAGTACTAGGTGAAATAACCTTGAACACACATTTAAAGCACCGAAAATGAACTGAAATCACCTCAAGTAAGCTATACTTCAGCAATAAGGAAAAAAAATCTGCTTCACTCGTAGCTGACAGATATACAATTGAAGCACTAAACGAATAATTTGACCGGTACCATATTTTGTAATCAGCTCATGAACAAGTCCTCTATGGAATTTATCCACTAAATTCAAACCCACATAAGAAACAAACCCAAATCTAAAATTCCATGTCATAAGACAACAATTCCACATATTGAGTTCCAAGTCCTTTCCACGATCAAATAATGTACAAGTATAAGCAAAAGAAAGATAAAAACATCTCTTACCGAGCAACTTGCTGTTGAGTATCACTTTAGAGCTTGCAAGTTATTTTGGAAGAGAAGTAAGAAGGTGCAAATGGCAGGAACTATGAGAAAGGCTGACTGAAGTATTTAATGGATGTGGCTGTGTATACTTAGTGTTGTGGATGAAAATCACATATCCGCTGTAACACAGATATTGGTCTTTCCCTGCTCCTCTTTTCGACAATCCACCAAAGGTGTCTCCTGCAGCGTAAATTAAACCATGTTGAAGCTGCAAAAGAGTATGAGTTCCACCACCGTTCGAACCCCACACTGTACTCCTAAGCCATATACCAAACAGAGAGGTTAAAGTGCTCTCGTATACATTGTTTCTCTGCGCCTTTTTCACAAATAGATAACCACTAACACCATAGGCACCCGTTGTAACAAACACCAATCCAGTTAAACTTATAAATAACACATGTGACTGACACCCAAGCCTAGAGTTCCATTGAAGAATTACTGTCTCTGTTTCAAAAAGGCCGTCCTCTGTTCCATTTTCGTCAGTTTCAAAATTGTGTCCAGCTTCTGTTTATAGACGTATTTTTTCAATGAACTCTCTATTATAGCCTTTAATTTTTTATATTCATAAATGCATATTAATGGGATCTAATCTAAAATATTAAAGAAATTTGTACAGTTAAGGAAACAAATATGTCCTTCAATCCTTTTAAAAGACAATATATTTGGATCCAGGAATTAAATTCCCCTACAGAATTTATACACCATAAATTCGATATCTTTTAATGCTCCTTTTTTATTTCCTATTTACAATCCTCTTAACAATTTTAGGCAGTTTTTAATAATTGCATTTTTATTAACATAAAATAGGTAAATAATTAAGGATAGTCAAGTAAAATATTATGGTCTCCTTAATATTTTGACAAAGTCAAAGCGGACTGTCTTTTAAAAACGGAGGGAGTAATAGTTTTTACAAGAAGAACTGAATATCAACAGATTACTGCTATCATCACTGAAACCAGTTTGAACACATATCAACACTCTTGAGTGAATATACGAAAATGCAGATTGGAACCCAAGCTAGGATGCAACAGAAAAATCAATTTTCCATCATATTCGTTTGGTAGGATCGGCCAATGAAGAATACTCAAGAAAGAAACAACTGTAGTACCATAGAAGTTGTAACTTTTCATAATTCCATAAAGATACCTTCTAGCAGATGCAGAACAGTCTTGAGAAACTTTTTGAAACACTATGAGTAATACAATTTGATTTCTCTCTGACATTTCAACAACTACTTTCCTTGCATCATGAATTTCAGCATTATTACCACAGAGCAAACAAATTGATAAACGAAAAATCTGAATCATACCCAAAGCTATGAATCAATTGCTCAAGGTTTTTCTCAGAAGTAAACGATGATAAAACAACATACTTACCTCGATCAAATAAGCATCGAGTATCATCAGGATGGAGAGAAAAACAATCCAGAGAGAGTAACTTGTTGTGATGAAAGAACAACTTCTTCAAGTATTCAGAATTTTCGAAAGTTATCTCAAACTTATTGGATTGAAAATCTAGGGCAGAACCATGTACCTCATCAATTTTGATTTGAATCAACTCGGAGAAGTTCATCTCTGGTGTAGGAACTTCCTCAGAGTGGGATCGCACAATATCAAATGAACCAACATCTTCGTTTTCAACAAACAATAATTGAGGAATTAAATCCAATTGGATAAAATCATCATCTTCTTCAAAGAAATAAGAAGGAATCAACTCTAAATCTGAAGATTCATCGAATAAAAATGAAGGATTCATATCCTCTAAAGAATCAACTTCTTCATTGTCGACAAGGAAAAATGGAGGAATCAATTCCAACTCAAGTGAATCATCTTCTTCTTCATCAATACCCATAGGAATTGGTATTGCCTCATCAGATTCAACAACCTTGAAAGCTCTAATCGGTTTAGTAGATTCTCCAATTTTTGTTTTCGAATCTAAAAACCCAATTGAAGTATCAGTGTTGTTGGTGTTAGGGTTGGTAATGTTGAAGAACTTGATAATAATATCCAAACTGCGGTGTATACTCTGCAAAGTTTGTTGAAGTTCCGCCATTGAAAAATTTAACCCAGGAAAGTGAATCTGATACCAAATGTTATGTATCTAGATGTACCATAACATGATTTGGATCATAAACACTGATAAAATCTCAATTCTCACAAATCAAGCCTATTGGTTCTGAAGAACACAACCTTAATCGATTAAACGATATTTTTGATTATAATTTGCTTGCCTTCTTCTCTTACAGACGCATAGCTTATAAAGCTAGATTTCCCATCCTTACATCCAAGGACCACTAAGCCACACAAATGGTTACATCTTAACCGTCTATTACAATGAATCATTAACTATTAATTAACTCTAATTAAACTACTAATCAACAATTAATATTAAATACTAACTACCACCAGAATTATGATAAGGGACACCCTCCTCTCTTATGCAGGTACATGACAACGTTTTTTGACGATGAAGAGATTTCAGCTCAACTCTCCAATGACTTTGGCTCTCTTGGAATTGTTGATGAATGAAAAAGGGGGGGGTACCTGCAAAGACATTCTGATGCCTCAATGAGTAAGAGCTCTAAGTTGGTTTTTATGAAGAGAGAAGGATTAGAAATGTGTACCTTTCTAGTTGAAATTCCTCCTCTATTTATGGGTTGGAGAGGGTATGCATCCAGTCAATTACATGTCTGCATTCACTTTGATAATGTACCTAGACCAAATGCTTTCCAGGTTCATCTTTATTTAAAATCAGAATTATGTATCTAGACATTGAAAATGTACTTAGTCCAATAAATAGTCCATATTCATCCTCTCCTTTCAGGATGACCAGATTAATTAATGTATTTGGACTAAATACACATCTATATTAATTCTAGGGATAAATTGGTGTTTAGTACTCAGATTTTGGACAATACTAGGCCTTGGTCTAACATTTGTCCGACGTTAGGGCTTGGTACCTGAGTTGACTGTTCATGACCTAACTTTAAATGATTTTTTAAATTAAAAATTTGTAAAACATTGATATTACAAGTCTAGCTTTGAGGTGGGTCTAACATCCAACGGTTACAAAGAAAATCATTTAATCTATGGCTGGGATGCAAAATCTAATAACCATTTGACTATTTTTCCTCCGCCCATCTCCATCTTCTACCTCCGCATATATCATCTTCACTCACAAAACCATGGAATCAATTACTCTCCAAAATCAAAAGTTCAATTTCAATAAATCGAAACCCCAACTTACCCAATCGAAGAAAACCCTTGTTTACTGATTAAATCATAATCTCAAATTCATTGAATCAAGACCAAAATTCCAATTTCTAGACCTAATTTGATAAATCAAAACCCAAACTTATGTAAATATAAACCCAAATGAGAGTGATAGCTGCAACTGAAGCTTTAGGACGATGGGGTTTATGGGTTGTAGACAGGAAAATGGAGATCGAGCAGGATAAATTGCAGCTGATGATTGAAGCATCGATGGAGAAGACATGGTTTTATACTTGAATTGAAGCTTCCTTGAGAACTGGGAAGAATACAGATGAGGTTGGATTTGAATTCAGATGAGTTAGAGTTGAATCTGTGATGTTCTAGGTTTACAGGTTAGGTGATTGATTACTTGTGTTGTTGTTCGTAACTCTAATCTCGTTAATGTTCTGCTGGTGGTGATTTGATTACTTCCTCCTCCCTTTTCCTGTTAGGTTCCAATCTTTTCCCGATTTTTTTCCTTAAAAATGGTAAGTTGAATTACGGTTTTCAATTGGTTGATGTTTAAATACGAAGTTGACGTGAAATTGATCAATTTATGATGGGTTTGATTCCAATTTGTGATGGGTTTGACTTTTAATTGAAGTATAGATGATATTGTGAATTAAATTGACTATTTGATTATCATGGGTTCGTAGTTATGGTGGAAATGGTAATTCGTAGACAAGAATCAGATGAAGCTTGGGTTAAACTCGAGACTGAAATGGGCAGTAACATGGTTCGATTTGAGTTGAATTAGGGGGGATTTGAAGTTGCTGCCTGAGATGGTGATGAACACGGAAAAAAAAGAATAACTGGTGATGTATTGCTTCCATTATTGTGTACAAAGGGTGCTAGAGGACTTTGAATTGAAATTGGAAGATTGGGTATGTGGTTTAATTGAAGAATGTTGTGGTGGTTCTGGGTGATATGTTGCAGAAGATGCTGCTTCAGAGAAGGTGGTGGTGCTGAGTTGATGCAGCGGATGAGTGAAATAAAGGAGATGGTGGTGCTTGGGAAAAGATGGAAAGTGAAGGTTATTATAGTAAATAGGCCATAAATTTATGTATTTTATTTTATTTATTTACTTTTTTAATAATATCTAAACAGAAGTCAGTATTTAACCGAGTCAACATGCGTCAACGTCTGGTCCAGGTACCAAGCACTAACGTTGGACAAATGTTAGACCAAAGCCTAGTGTTGGCCAAAACCCGAGTACTAAACACCAATTATCCCTTAATTCTAACTTCCTGGTTTGAATTTATGCCTGGTCTTACCATCAATAGATTCATCCATTTTTAGGATACAATGAATTTAGTCACCTTTAATAAAGGCCAACAGATTAGGTTTTTAACCCTTAATGGACTTATATTTCAACCCATGATCCAATTAAATGTTTTTATTTAAGGATAATGGGTTGAAGATCCTATTAAGCCCATTTCATACTTATGTGGTCCAAACATCTCCCCCTCTTAATTCCCAACTTGTTGGTGGATTAAGAAGAGTGTCCTGGATCAGTTGCTTCATAGTTGTACTATGATGCCCCCAAGCTACGTGTTGAAACGATATGGTAGTTTGCTTATGAATAAGGTTGCACTTGGTGATGCTGGAAGAGAATTTTCTGTAGCCGAATATGAATGATGCTTGATGATTATATCAAGAGTTTCAAGTTTTGTATTTGTTGCTGTAACAGGTTTTCTTGCTTGCAGCACAACAATTTTTTTTTTGCTGTGTCAGCTATTGCACTGACTGCTATAAATGTTGGCACGTCTCTTGGATAATGTATCTCGTTTTTGAGATAAGAGTTCGTAGTTGCACTATCGCAAAACTTGGTGAGATTTTGTGCTTGTGTTGAGTTCAAGACTTAAGTCTTCAATTTTGATTTGAGGTCGTAGATGCCAGCATGACGGAATACTTTCTGCTCGTACTGTAGTTGTTGTATAATTTCACGGTTCGGAAAAAACTGGCGTATTTCATCTGTGGAGTATAGAACATTGTACTTATATCCATATGATGTTGTATAAATATACTCCAATTGATGTTACAATAATGATGATGATGTCGAATCGTGATCTACACCTTTTAGATGGTTGCAAAATATCAACTACCCATGCATTGAGAGCTTGATAAGTGATGTTCTTCGAGTGATGCTTCACTATATCTCATACCTAACCAGGGGAGCTTGAGGTAAAATATGAAACTCATTCCTTTGATATCTTCATATTATATAGCTGTTGTTTTCTTTTTCTTTTTTCCTCCTTCTGTATTTTTTTTATTCTTTTTTGTTTATTCCGTCCGCCATAGAGATTTTTTTCTTTTTTTTATTCTCTTCACTCTTTTCCTCGGTGTCCAACAAAACCTCTTCATGTAAATATTTTTTATTTTATTTTTCCTTTTTTGCTCCCGTGCCAAGTATGTTTCTTTATGCAAATGATTTTTCACCTTTTTTTCTTCCTTTTCTCTCTCTCTCTCTCTCCCTCCTCGTTTCAGCTCCAAGAAAGCTTCTTCATGCATATAATAATTTTGACTCCATCAAAGATAGTTCGCAAATCGATTTGATTTCCATCTCCTTTCGCTCCGCTCCAGTAAAGCTTCTTTTGGCAAATATATACTTTTCATTTTCGCTCCCGCTCCAACAAAGTTTCTTCATTCATTTTTTTTTTAATTTTTTTAACTCCATCCCGCATTAACTACTTCTCCAACAAAGATTCCTCGTGTAATTTTTTCTAATTTGCTCAACAAAAGCCACTTCTCAAAATAACTTTTTTTCGTTCCAGCTCGGATAAAGCTTATATATGTAATTTTATATTCTTTATTATTTTTCTCTTTAGCTCTAGTTCCAGATAGGCCAACAAAACTTTATTAAAAAAATATATCTTTTTCCTCTTATAATGAACTCTCATTTTCCTGAGAATGGGGCTCCACTGCCCATGGAATAAGGTCTTTGCTATTCTTGAGCATGCACTAACCGGTTTAGGTTTAGCTTGCTCGCAAATTTGAGCAAGTATTGACTAAGACAGTGCAAGGAATATTATTGAAATATTTCCTTAAATCAAAGACAAGTTGGTTTCGTTCTCACTGCCCTGAGATGGGGTTTCATTTCCCATGTAACAAGGCCCTTGATATTCTTGAGCCTGCACTAAACCGCTTTAGCTTGCTCGCAAATTTGCGCAAATATTGACTAACACCATGCAAGGATTTTTTTTTTTTTTTTGAAATATTTTCTCTAATAAAAGCCAAGTTATGATCGGTGCTAGTTATGCGAGAGTTATTGTTTAACTGCTCTTGCTAGTATGCCCGAAGTTTGTGTCCGATATTAGCTATGCGAGTGTTATTGCTAAACGAATTTGGATAGTATCAAAGCGTGTGGATCATGCATTTGTTTATGAGTTGTGCATTTGTATGTGAATTTTTTATTTGTTGTATGACTAGAAAATACGAAAAATGTGAGCACATTGAGCAATCATTTAGGCTTACCTTATGAGGCGGGAATGGGTCCAACATTGGAAATATGCATCATGAAGTCAATTGTCAACTATTGATCCAAGTTGCTGGTGTTCCAAGTTTATGGATTCATTTTGCTGCTGCTCGCTTAATATAACTTCCCTCCTGCTAGCTTATCTATCAGGTACAGTGCCTCCCCAGACTCCCTCAATTATTCAAATATTGTGAGTAAAATTTGCAATGGTTTGTAAGTCAAACTGTTTTAAACTCGTGCAACTTTGAACTTGGAACGATCCATTAAAACTGATTGTTGATTGGATTTTGAGCTGGATCGCTAGTTGGATTAAAGAGGGATGCTGGTTCCATGAGTTGCATCGTTGGGGAAGTCTTGAGTTTGATTGATTGACCAAGGAAACGTATAGGAAATATCGGTTATGGGGCGACCCAGTAACGCGAAAATTGGCCTAGTGATATGTTGGTGATGCTTTTCGTTGATTTCATACAAGTATACAACTTGGGCGATTAATATTTGAGATGCTAGGTAAAGAGAGCATGAAGATGTTTATTGTATTGCAACTTACGCCGATATTTGATGCTCATGTCGCTAGTCGTGTCATTCTTGAAAACCGCCATCCTCACACATGTGTTATGCAAGCGAGCCTTTTTTTATGTATAACAACAAGATTTAACCCATGGCGGAATACATCGAAGATTATTCCCATGTAATCCATCCGAGGTGATTGGCTCTTATTTGCAGGCGACACAGAGTGTTGATGGTGGTTTTTAGTTCAGGGTTAAAATTGTAAATCTTGCATTTAATATGCCATCACTCTGCAAAGAAACGGAACCATATAAAAGTGATGAGTGATTCAACCTCTTCACGGGCGCATTTATTGAGCAATTCAATATTTTCATATGAAATTTATCCAGAATGGTGCATGTAGCAACAATCCCAGAGATTCTGTAAATTTCGGCACCTTGCCTTGCCTTTATTATAAGTTTCTTTGAATGCTTTAGGTGCTATGTTCCCCGGCCGAACCCTTAATATTGATATGACATAACAATTTGTGTTCACTCGCAGCAGAGTAACACGAATTTCCAAGTATCAAGGTGAAGATCCTTGCATAAAGTACTCAATCAGAAAACATACTGCTCTCTAGCAATAAACTTAAAGAACTCTGTGTCAACACATAAAATTCAATCAATTTTGTGATAATTCACAAGATTCGAATATGCGCCTTGCGCAATATATTAGACCCCGTTGGTCGAAATTAAGCTTAGGCGAACTAAGCACTTAATCCGTCATGGATTAGTAGGTGCAAAATCCTATCCAAAATCAGAAAGGAGCCGCGAAATAGGAGCAACATAAAAGGGAGGTGTGGCCATGCTTTAAGCGCGCCCCATGTTGCCCAACCGGTCCTATTTTCCTTCGACCAATCGGGTCATCTTAAACCCGCCACATGCTGGCTGGGCCCATACTTGCCAGCCCGATTTCCCATCGACCAATCAAGTCGCTTTAAATCCGCCACATACATACCAGAAGTGTGCCCACGCCCATGCTTGGACAGCCTCTCTTATATTAACCAATCAGGTTGCTCCAAACTTGCCACGGTGTTAAAAGAGGCAAACTACGCCAAATGCTCACAAATCCATTGGTTTTCCAAAAACCGCGCCAACATGCCAAACGTGCCATGTTGCGCCAATAGGCTGAACGACATGCCAACATGCCACTCCGCCACGCCAAACGTGCAGCATGCCAAAACATGCCAACGTGCTATAAATAGCTCCCTACGTGCTAACCTACCTCATGTTCGTGGCCAACGCCATGATGTGCTTAAATTAGGGTTTTCTAGTCAGAAGGGCGATTCGGCTTTAGGCGCATTAACAAAAACCCTAATTTTCAGTTGTGGCTCAAGTTACGCCACTTTGGGACCCAGAACATGCCACGAGCCATGCTGGTCCTAGGAAACCCTAGGAATGGCACCATATCATAGTCACTCATAGCAATTCTTGCTCCTGTAGCTGTTTCCACATTATGGCCTTACTATAGTTCCTTTGGCATGACTATGGCGCTGTTTGCAAAAAAACCGTTACCATGCTACGACCGCATGCCACACGCACTAATTAGGGTTTCAGCATGCCAAACCCTAATTTAGGCAAAGTTGCTACACCAACCATATTTGGGTCTAACACCAATATGCCAAAATCTAGCAGCCATGGCTATGCAAGGCGCTACTTGCACCACCGTGCCACTGGCATGCACAATCTATGCCAACCACGCTATTGTGTCATTATCAGGCGCCAACAGAATGTGGCCATAATCAATGGTCGCCCTTTCTCATGGGTCACAATCTTAGCCGTCCAAATTCGCCACAGAATTGACAGGCCTGTGGCAATTCTTAAGCGACCAGCCAAGACAAGCCTAATAACATCACATTATATTCTCCTTAGGAAAGTCTCCTGACTTTGACTTGCCACACATAGTAACCTGCTACACGTTTTCCACGAAAACACTCGAGACATCAAACATATCACAAACTGGGGGATACTCATCAGGGTATTGGTCTGGCGGGTTACAGCGTGCGGCGTGCAACACACCCATTATAAGAAAGTGTCAGAAAGCAGGGCAGTTAGTGGCGACAAGAAGTAGTGGGTGTAAACTAACTCGTCTCCTTCATAATGGGAACGTGGTTTTCTGGCATTTACACACGACCTCATTTCTCCATCACTCAATCATTCCCACTTTCTACGAGATTAGGGTGCGTTCAATATGACTTGAATAAATAGGTTCTACCTATTTCAACCAAACGACAACAGTTTGGTTAACAACAACACAGTAACCAGAAAACACCAAAGAAATGACAACTTACATTCCACAAACTAGTTCCACATTCTGATACAAGTCATAAAATAGCCACACCTTCAGAATTAACCATTCTGGTCTCAACACCTTCTTCGCTTCCCTCCCTAATACCAACCTTTCTCCTTCACTTTGTGACCGAAGCAATCCTGGAACGGCAATTTCTTGATTTAGGCCAGGATTGTACAAATTGATCTCTCGAATTTAAAGTACTCCCGTGCAGTGCATTTGTTTAAGGTTTAGGCTCGTTTCTCATCCACACACCCAAATTCACCAAAACCAGCAGAAACAGTTTTTACCCATAAATGAACAACAATCTTTGTTTTGTGTTGCTTTTACTTTCTCTAGTTTTTGCTTGTTTGAGCATTTGTTTTCAACGTAATACTCCTTTCGCTTTCGTTCGTCGAGGTACTCATTTCGCTTCTCCTCGCCGAGGTATTCCTCTCGCTCGTGCCTGTTTTTTTTCCATTGGGTAAGCCTTGATCGTCTTTCTGATTCATCGACGATGCGATGGATTTCATAGCGGTCATTCGGTCGTCGATCTTCCCTTTCGACATTATCTTCATACGATCTTTGTCTCCTATCTTGACCACTCCGCACATGTTGTTCCCGTCAACCCTCATGTGAAAGTCGTGCATGCCAACGTGGAACGATATTTCCAGATTATTGGGTACTACCCATTTGCACCCACTAAGGTCTCCAGTAGTCTGTTTGACTATTTTCCTTTTCTAACTGTTGCAATATTTCGAGCATACCCAGATCTCCGGGTGTTACTATGGTCCTCTCTACTTGTGCAATACGCGAGACTAAATGAAAGCCTCTATTGTCAAGGGAATTTGGATGATATTTTAACATGTTCTTTTGATGCGTATCTAAATCTATTTCGTTCAGATTAACACCTTCACTTAGAAAAGGGGTTTCAATATGTACCCCGCGATTTCTGTTACTTATCCTGTGGGTATAAGTTCTTGCAGAAGGACGTCCTGACATCGTCATTGTCGGTGATGTTTCAAATTCTTCTTGGAGTGGGTGATCAACATTGTTCCGAATCTTCGTACTCTTGCATCTGCATAAATGTTCCATCACTCCGAATTGCTTGTGATGTAGCTCTGGATCTTGAATTTTTTTATGATTCCTTCTCTGCCCCACGGTGGGCGCCAAAAGACGTTGTAGCAAAAATGTTTCTACAACAATCCTCGAGATTTATATTAAAAGATATAATCTAACCGTTAGATGAATTAAGATTTATACCTGATGAATGAATTGCAGACCGTCATATGATTCACAATATTCCTCGAGATTTTTTTTTTATGATGAAGAGATTTCAGATCAACTCTCCAATGACTTTAGCTCTCTTAGAATTGTTGATGAATGAAAGGGGGGGGGGGGGGG